>NC_056726.1:281362041-281612041 GCF_019279795.1 Protopterus annectens | reverse complement strand
TTCAGTGTCTGAAACACAAATGATTGTCATCATTTAGTGATGTCAATGCTCACATAATTCCAGTGATTTGTCAGAAACCCACCACTGTTATGGAGAACAGACCAAGCATATGAGCCATGCATCTGGACAGTGTATAGTAATCTGGACAGCTTAGAGGTATGACTGCAGTCATATTTCAGAAGGGAAAAAACACTGATAGCTGTCAACCATGTCACGCATCACTTTTTGAACTACAGTCAGACCAACACAACACCATCCCAAATCAGCTCTGGGGAATTCCTCATGCATTTGCAAATATATCATGCACTACAGGGATGTAACCATAGGGAAAATCAGACATCAGTGAGAAATTGTGCACCCACAACTGTTTGCACCATGGTCACAGCAACATACCAGATTCCCAACTAAAGCCTAGAGTATAACGACTGTTTGAACAAACATATCCTGATTAACATTTACACACTACACCTACATATACTGCCCCAAGTCAGAGTGAACTTGGAATCCTGAGTTGTTACAGGACATTTCCTCTGTCTGCCCCTACAAACATATACAGTTGATAGACCACCAGCAGCTGTAGCAGCATGCACAGTTAGATAGAAAAGGATCTATGATGCTCATATCTTTCCTTCTCCCAATGCAGCCCAACAAACATTTACATACTTTATTGCTACACAATCTTGACACTTTGGTAACAATGGCCAGAGATACATAACTCTTAACTGTATAGATTTCTAAAGAATGTCCAGGATGTGGAACCATATTTATGGCCACTGCTTTATAACACTTCTGGGAGTCTGCTAAATCTCTGGGATGATATCAAGAGTGAAGTCACTAAATAATGATATGCCATACCTTGGAACCTCTTATTGCAAGACATCTGGACAAAGCCTGACATACTTGGGGAACAGGGTACCAAAAAAAAGCGACATATCTTACATAATGGTATTACTAACTGAAACAGTTGCTGGTGTTACAGGGTTTGTTGTAACATAACTTTTCTGAAGGATATGAGGTCTGAAATACAAATGGATGTCAACATTTAGGGACTTCAATCCTCACATTATCCTACTAATTTCTCAAAAGCAGAAATTGTCTGAGGAACAGACCAAACATAAGAGGAAAACCTCTGGACATTCTGCATAAATCTGGACAGTTGAGAGGTATATTATAGACATACCACTGTCAGACATCAAGGCAAGCAGAAAATGCATGTCCAGACAAACCCTGTTAATCTAGAAATCTTCAGTGTATAACAGCAATACTTACTTACAATCTCTACATAATTCTGGAACTTTGTCCCCAATTTTGTTGGGCTTTATCCACATTTCTTGTTAAAAGAGGTATTTTCACCTACCTTTTATGAAGCTGTAGCCCCCACAACTCCATACTGTTCTCCTCACAGACAAGGAAAATGGACATGGCCCACATGAAGGGCTTAATTATAGTACTGTTTTGCTATGGCATTGGTTAATTGAAAGACAACACAGCTCTTCTGGATGGAATTAACAAGTGGAAGACATCAACTTGTACACAGGCCACCACCTACTCATGAGCATTACCTACAAAAGGCAAGCTGCTGCCTATGCAAAACAGGTCTTACCCTTTCTACAAAAGACAAAGTGTGACTTCACAAACCTAAACATTTGCATTATTCTGAGAAAACTCTTCAGCACTATAACAGGTATGTCATCAATTAGCATGTACTGGAATGCAGAAGGGTGATGCAATAATGTGAAATAGGAAGTTAAACAATAGGTCTCAACAAGACTTGCTGGACTCACATGTTGCTGTCCAGCACCTATGGCCATTCCTCCTGGCCCTGTCTGCAGTGACATAGATCACAGCTCTGGCCCCTGAGTCATCCCAGCAAAGGTCAGCTCCCATATGAATACTACTGGAGTATCTGTTGTCCAGTACTGACTGTGACACTGCTAAGCCAGCTACCTGGGATGTTGTAAATATTCATATGTCACCTGTGAATGCTACTATGATACATATGCTTGTCTTACAAATGTAAGAGACCTTTATAGGGTATGTGTATAGTAAACAACTGGCGCAGAAGTGTGTGTTGAACTGTATGTTATCTACTGAGCTCATACCTTTCAACTGTCCAGAGTTTTGCAGACTGACCACATATTTGTCTCTTATTTGTAGTCCATGCCTCATACAGTTGTGTTTTGTCTATTAAATCACTGGCAACCCAGTAAATATTGAGGTCATAACATAATAGCATACATTTGAATGTCAGACATCATATCCTTCAGAGTATTCCTGTGAATGTGAAACCGATTTTGCTAGCAACTAAGTGTGTTACAGCTAGATTTATAAAGTGTCACTATTTTCTGGCATTTTCCCCCCATTGGTGTGTGCCTTTGTTCAGATGTCTTGCTCTAACAGGTTGATAGGTATGACTGAACTGCAAGAGTGTAAACACAGTGTGCCATACTGACAAAGAACAGAAATGTATATAAGGTATTACCTGTGCACATGTATGTATTACTAGTAGAAACTGGAAGCTTCAAACATACAGATGTGAGTTGCAAAACATCAAATAAATAGGCTGTACTTGTTTTACAAATGTGTTATCTTAATATTGCAGTATTGCTTTTACCAGATGTCTATTAGTGTTTGTGCATTGCAATGTACCATTGGGTTATTGGGTTCCCACTGATGGCTATTTTCAACCCATTTTGCGTTATCCCAAGTCTGAGTCTGCTATATACCCACAGGTTAACCACAGCAGTGGTATGTACCATTGTAATTTCATCACCTCTTAACTTGGATGCTAAGGATATAGTGTCACTCATCAAGAAGAACTGGTGCTTGTTATCGGCAGACACTATAGGGATTACTAAGTCGAATTCCTACCCTAAAGTGACTTTTACGAGAGGTCCTAATATTAAGAACATCTTGGAATCGAAAGTTAAGAATATATCTTCAAGATCTGGGATGTTCAAATGCAATATGTGCAAATATTGCAGATTTGTTAAAGCAGGCACATTCTTCTTGATAAGGGATAAGAAGTACCTGATTAAAGGGAGATATAATTGTGCAAGCAATCAAGTGGTCTATCTGGCTCATTGTTCGTCCTGTCCTGTATTTTATACAGGCAAGACAGATAGGAAGTTACATGAACATATGTATGAACACTTGTACGCCATGAAGAAAGAAAAGATGGATAATGCCTTGGCGAAGCATATTAAAGAAAATCCTGAACATGAGTTCACCTTTATGGCGATAGATCAATTATGTTCAGAAAATAGGTGGGGTCTGGAATCTTTGAAATTGGAATTTAGAGAACTTATGTGGCAGTTAAAGCTGGAGGCTTACCATTACCCTGGACTTAATAGTATGTTATCTATAAATAGTGTTCTTAAATTGAGAAATTTAGAGAGGTAGGGCCTATCCTGTTTGCTGAGTATGGGATATTATTTTCAATATTTGCTTAAGTTTTTTTAAGTTTATTTTTAAGTTTTTTTGGGTTCTGGCAGCTGGTCAATGTGGTTTTTAAGGGTTTCAATTTTGCATGTGTGATTTATGATGTTTTATATACATATAGATATTTTTTTTATATTTGTTGTTGATTTAATAGTGTTAAATTAATTATATATATATATATATATATATATATATATATATATATATATATATATATATATATATATATATATATACACATAAGTGTTAGATATAATGTAGCGATTGTTGTTATTTTAAAGTTAGTTTTTTTTGGAGCCAGGTATCTTTAAAATTGGTAGATGGGGGCGTGTTGATCACATGTTCCAGTTTTAGCTTATTTATGTAAGCTGTTGTAATGGCACAAGTTTTCAAGTTTTTAAATTCTGATGAAGTTGGTGCAGGTGCCAATGAAAAGCTACATAGAGTTGTTTGGCTTAAATAAATACTATTCATTCATTGGCATTCGGCGTTATTCATTTGATTCATTGGAACAGGATTATTGGTTTTGACTTTCCCACTGGGTTTGTGGTGTGAGCGGTGGCAAGTTTTGCAATATTCAAACCTCTACCCTGCTCCTGGGTGACTTTAACTATCCAACCATAGTGTGCATGACCTATTCTACCAACATGAATGCACAGAGATTCCTCGGCTTTGTCAATGCCAATGCATTGGATCAGCTGGTCAACACCCCTATGACAGGTGGAAATATCCTGTACCTGGTCCTAATCAACATGAGTAGCCACTGTAGCACTCCTACAGTGTCATCATACTTGGTAAGATCTAACCAAATAGCCATCACTTTTCAGGTCACCCCCCCCCAATCAGTGCAAAGAAAAAACACTTTCTAAAACTGACTATAAACCTCCTCAGAGCAGGTATAAGTAGCTTTATAGCCACTGTCCCATCAGATGGAACTAGCAGTACTGTCCAAGCCTACACCGCAGTACTATATGAGCACCTACATAGCTGTATGGACTCAGCAATACCTGACAAGATAAAATCATCTCCTTGAAGGTAGCGTAAACCTCTGTGGTGGACAGCAGCAACACACAAATTCCATAATAGGTGGAAATAAGTTCTGGACAGGGCCAAGAAGGAGCAGGGGCCAAATTGGAAGCAGTGTCACCTTTGTATGAACAAGCAAATAAGGTCACAGGTAAATTAACCTAAGGCTAACTTTGAATGTAAATTGGACACATCCACCAAGGCCAATCACAAGGCCTTCCTCAAATATGTCTGCAATCTCAGAGGCAACATCCAAATCTGTTTTGTAGTGGTGGTCAATAACACCACATACACATATAGCATAGATGTAGCTGACCTGCTGCAGACAGCTTAAGTGTAAGCAGCACCATCCTGTCCCCCCATCAGTGCACATGGAAATGACCAGCACCCGCCCCCCTCCCATCATCAGCAGGCAGCAGGTCCATAATGCCCTCTCAAAGGCAACAAACTGAAGTCTCCATGCAGCTTGATACCATCCCTGGCTGCATCCTACATGAACTCAGGTATAAGCTCTCAGCTCCATTGCACGCTGTAGACAACCAGTGCCTGAGCACCAGTGTCATCCCATCTGCACAGAGGACAGCCACTGTCATCCCTCTACACAAAGGTGGAGCAATCCACTGACCCAGCAAATCATACGCACATCAGCATAACTAGCCTGATATGCAAGGGCATGGAAAACATTATCAAGAAACTTATAAACAGGGACATCTGCAACCTCAAAATGCTTGAGCCCATACAGTGTGATATTGTCAAAGGGAGATCAAGCCTGTTAAACCTGTTCAACTTCTTTGAAGCAGTCAACAAACAGAAGGATGAGGGGAAGATGGTGGACACTGCCTACCTTCACCTAGCCAAATCTCTGACAGTAATCCCCAGTCTGCCATGATACAAATGCCTACACAGCCTGGCATCAACCTATATGTTACCAGATGGGTAGCTAACTGACTCAATGATAGTACCCACTCAGTAAAAGTAGTGGGAGACACCTCTAGTAGTAGACTCTTACAAAGCGGTCTGCCCCAAGTATCAGTCTGGTAGCCTCTACTATTTGAGATATACGTTTCTGAGGTTCAAGACAAAACCAGTGGTCTGTGGCTGACCAGGTTTATAGATGACCACAAGCTGGCCACTGTCTTACATTCCCCTTCTGATGTAAACATCCTCCAAGAGGCCCTTACCCAAATTAATGACTCATGCCAGAAGCATTGCCTCAAACCGAATGCCAGGAGATGCATCATTTCCCCTGTTGTGGTAGATGTCATCTACACTAATTATGACAGTAATGACAATGTACTGAGCATACAATCAGGTGTGAGGCAACTTGTGCACCAAGGTTGATAGCAACTTGACAGTTTCCCACCACATTGGTACCATTGTAAGGAAGGCTGTCTATACTGCCCACCTCACAAATACGGGTATATCATCCAGCAACCAGGAAGCCACAATATCCCTGTACTCCACCGTTATCAGACCTATTACTGAGTACAATGGCTTCTTTGGCATGTACCTTGCCAAGCAAATGCAGCAGTTGCAGAGACCATAGAGGTTTCCGACCAAGCAAATGCAGGGTTTGCAGTACCTATCCTATACAGATAGCCTGGAAGCTCTGTCCTTGTACTCAGTCTCATATAGACTGATCATAGGCGACCTGTGTCTGGCATACAAGGCCATTTCCAAACCAGCCTTGATGACATTTCTGCATATCGATAAGACAAACACCATTCATGCAACCCACATGCAAAGCCCTCACATGGTCTGTGACATGAATAGTACTTGCTGATGGGATAGTTTAGTGACCCACACAATACACTGTCTGTAAAATACACTCCTTTCCCATGTCTAGCAGAATATCTCTATAAACCTCTTGAAGAAGAAGCTGGATGACTGCATGGGAAACAGAAAATTCACTCCTTGGACCCTGCATGTATCCAAGATGGACAGGGGGAAACAGGTGTTTACTTTAAAGGGACATGGGCAAAAGTCTGGGCTAGGCTTATGAAGGCATCTGATCCAATAGCCTAGTATCATCCTATGAACCTATGCACCTAGTACTTTACATGTTTCTTGAGTGTATTGCAGACTATCCTGCAATGTTGTCTGAAATTAATCCCTGTGAGTCTTAACTGTGTAAGTACTGCCTTGATAGAGTATTCTTATTTTCCTTCATTAGTTATTATCACATATTGTTAAACCTTCTCATTGTGTCTGGTCTGTATAGCAGTAAGTCAGCTCTTACAGTACTTGCATATGCACCTGGTGACACTGTAGAGCTCACTCCAATTGCCTTGGTCTTGGTCACACTTAACATTTTGCTAATAGCCCCATCACACAGAAGGATTTGTCACCCTTTGTTGAGGGCCTTACAGAGATGGATTGTGGCAGTCAGAACTACTGTAAAGTCTGGCCTAAAGGGCCCATAGGTAGCAAAGCTGTGCCAGACTTTACCAAGAGTGTATATGTGTGTGTGTGTGTGTGTGTGTGTGTGTGTGTGTGTGTGTG
Organism: Protopterus annectens; assembly: GCF_019279795.1. Taxonomy (NCBI): domain Eukaryota; kingdom Metazoa; phylum Chordata; order Ceratodontiformes; family Protopteridae; genus Protopterus; species Protopterus annectens. The sequence goes on along the minus strand of NC_056726.1, from coordinate 281,605,072 downwards.
TGTGTGTGTGTGTGTGTGTGTGTGTGTGTGTGTGTGTGTGTGTGTGTCAGCAAACATAATACTGCAGGGTATTAATTTACATATGATGTCTTCCCCTCAGAGGTGGACATGGCTGTTGGTGTCTCTCCCCTTCACAACCCGATGTCAGTGTCTTAGCAGACTCTGATGATGATGGTAGTCATAGTGAGGCACAGGTGGGGTTGTTTGGGGCTGAATCTGTACATTGGTTGGTATCCCACTTTCACCCACAGTGTCACCGCACATAGTCAGTATGCCCACACATACTCAGTCACCAGCAGCCACAGATAATGGACAGTTGCAGGTTGGTGGCATGGAACAGGCTAGTGTGGTGACTATGACAAGTGTGAGTGTAGACACTAGCCATAGCCAGAGAGCAGGCGAGGTCACACACAAGCAGATGGACAGGGGTGCTCGACGGAGCACTGCTCCCCATCAAGCCCTTGTTGCTAGTGTCACAGCAGGTGTCACCAGATGCATGTTATGGTCCGTCATGGGGGCACCAGTGTGTACTGACCACAACACCAGACAGATGCTCAGGGTCATGAATGCAGCACTTCCTGCCATGCGTGATAACCTCCATGGCATTTGTGATACCGTACATCATTTTGTCGATATCATGGATAGAAAGTGGGGTGAGACATTGTCACTGCTTGACCGTGCAATGTCTGTGCTTGAGCCTGTGGTGGGAATAGGACTTTGGCCACAAAGATGTAGGTCAGCAACAATATCAGCTGAGAGCCCATGTGGCCATACACATTCACACATCCATAGTGGCGTACCAGCAGCACTACCGAAGGGATGGTTCTGTCCACACCACACCAGAGCAGGCCATGGGCTTGTGGTCTGGACCAGTTCTGTCAGGGACATGGATCCAGCAGACATCAGTCACCATCGGGGAGTAGTACTCATCTGACCTTGGGCCTGGTGGTGACAGTGAGCCTCCTGGCAGAACCGGTTCCTGTATCACTGGTGGGAGACAGTGAACAGTACATCTTGCCATGTACAGTCCACAGCTGTCCAACGTAGCCCTGTGTAGGGTAACCACATGGCTTGATTGTGTGCATACAAACACTCATATATCGCTATCACATGCAGGTCACCACCAGACATGCACAGCTCCTCTGCATAGCCCAGTTGAACACCCACCCCTCCAGACACACACACACACACACACACACACACACACACACACACACACACACACACACACACACACACACACACACACACATGATGTCAACCATATGGCCCAGCCTAGGCCTCTGGCAATCCCACACCACACCCTGTGCATGTGATGATACTTGTGCCACATCCCTGTCATCCATACCATCAATGCAGGGACATGCTAATATGGGTTTGATCACAGGGTGAATATAGTACAGTGTAGTAATGTAATGCTGTGTAAGGTGCTGTCTGCTGGCAATAGTTATGGGAACATATCAAGGTGTATGTACATTATTAGCCATGATACATTATTGCTGTTAGTACTGCTGACTGACTGTAGTGTCACATACTGTATTTTGTTTGTGTTCCAGGTGTCTGTGTTTCTGCAGGCTGTGGGACTGATAACAGTAGCAACGATGAGTACGGTGGAGTAGAAATACAGTGACCTTTTCATAGCCAAGGTTCATCTGTATATGTGCATGTTTACCAGGTGTGTTTACATGCAACAGTGTGTGAGGGACAATTAGGGCAGATAGTGTGACCCTGTATACATAACCCTTGACACAGCCAGCTAGCCTTCATCCATGTCATCTTGGTGTTCTGTAATATCACAGGCTCATTCATACAGAGTTTACTTGAATACTTGCACTAGGTCCTTCACAAGCTTAACCATTACTTTAATGGAAACAGATTCCTCTACCTGTTGCCCCTGCCATTCTTGTCCCATCCACTCAACCCTAATGCAGTAGATGAGGGTATGCATGGTACTGTGTATGACAGGTATGGGGTATGTATTCCTGACACAGATCAGCTTGTGTTAGTCTAACCTGATAATCACCAGCATGTATGTCTGCTATCTCATATGCAAGTCTGGCCTCTTGTGCTGGTAGGGCACATAGAGTCATAGTCCTGTACATGGGACAGCTGTTGAAGGGCTGAGCACCTGCCACATCTTATAAACGACAGCGCTAGATAGATAACACAAATACCACAGAGGTAATGTAGTGTTGCAGTGTCTGCCACTACTATTCAAGTGGGTGACAATTGCACAATTGCAGGGGCTGTTAGGATTGCTAATGGTGGGTTCAGAGGCCCTTAAGATGGTAGAGCCATCTGACACACACACACACACACACACACACACACACACACACACACACACTGCTGCATGGGAACATGCATTGAAACACAGTTGCACATAGAGTTGATTAATTCTCAGAGTAGATGACCTACCCATCTATTTATGTACAAAAGATAGATGATACTACCATTGCATGCGCCACAGTGGCTTTGTGTTAGAAACTGTGTAACTGTGCTTCTAAGGTGGATGACATCTGTATGGGCTGAAGCCAGGTTGGCAATGGGGGAGTTCACAGGGTGGAAGAGGCACACAAAATGGTATAGCCATCACATACACACAGTCAAGACAGCCACAGGGGATGTGCATACAGAAACACAAACACAAATTACCAAGACATAGTAGAAACCCTACATATCCACTTGTATGTACTATAGTGCTACATACACATGATATGCCCCACATATATTATATGCCTGGAACATAACCCATTACCTCTTACAACAAGTAATCTTGGGAATGCCTTCATGGATGGTGGGGTAATGCACCAGAAATAGTGACTGTTCTCATCTACTGCTCTTACAAACCTGGACAAGTGATAGACTAACAGACTTTGTATCAGCATAATGTTTCAGTCAGGTATGATATCTGATGCTAGCATGCATGTCACTACAGTAACAGTGACATATCTGGCAATGATATCACATAAATTCTAATTGCTAGGGGACACAGACCACTTATAGGTTGCATACATCTGGATATTCCATGTACATCTGTACAAATGACTGCTTTGGGCTGTATAGTTTAACATGGTGCATGTGAGGCAGGTGCCATTAACAGGTTATTTAAAGTAATGCCATGGGTAGGGGGCCAACAGACCTTAAAATGGTAAAACCTACACACACACCAGCCACAGGGGATATGCTTCATACACACTACTATAGTTGTCAATATTGAGATTAGAACCCCTACCTATATAATTATTTGTACTACAGTATTACACAGTTATTGCACATGCCACAGAGCTTAGAGGGTTCTTGAGTGTATACAGGTACTTCTAAGGTGAATGACATCAGCAGGCCTTGTAAAGTAGGGTAATGGTAAGTGTGCTGGGTGTCACACACCTCAAATTGGTATAACCCACAACCCCAGAGGATATGATTCTTACCCAAACACACACACACACACACACACACACACACACACACACACACACACACACACACACACACACACACACACACACACACACACACACACACACACACAAAAACACACTGCCCCTGCCTATCTAGTTATTTGTAATATACTGGTATGCAGTTATTGTATGCACCACAAAGCTTATAGGGCTAAGGGGTGTCCAAAGGTACTTCTAAGGGGAATGACTTCAGCAGGACTGCTAAAGTAAGGCACTGTGAAGTGTTGTGGGTGGGAAAGTCCTTAAAATACTTTATTCGACTAACATACACACTTATAAACACCTTTACCAGAACTGAGAATAGAACCCTTGCCTATCTAGTTATTTGTATTGTACTGTTACACAGTTATTGCACATGTCATGGAGCTTATAGGGCTATCCAAAGGTACTTCTAAGGTGAATGACATCAGCAGGACTGCTAAAGTAGGGCACTGGGAAGTGTACTGGGTGGGAATGGCCTAAAACTGTTTCACTTACAAATGCACACACTTGCGAGGACTGAGATTAGAACTCCTACCTATTTAGTTATTTGTACTATAGTGTTACGCAGTTATTGCATGTACTACAGAGCTTATAGAGTTGACAAGTGTCCAAAGGTACTTCTAAGGTGAATGACGTCACCAGATCTTGTGAAGTAGGGCAATGGGAAGTGTACTGAGTGGGAATGGCCTCTTAATACTTAAACCTACACACACACACACACACACACACACACACACACACACACACACACACACACACACACACACAAAGGCAGGTGATATGATATTACAATCCCAACCTCAGTATTATTACACAATGGAGCTCACCTTCATGCTGCACATGCGTCTGGTTACTACCGGTATGCCACTGTCTGCAGCAGGACATCACTCTATGCCATTCAGGGTATCCGTGTGTATGACTCACTCTGTGTTTGTCTCCCTGTGTCTCTCTTTCTGTCACTGTCTGTCTCTCTCTTTACCACGTCTATGTGTGTGTATGCTTGACATATTGTTATCTGTTGCCCATATATACATCTGTGTATTACACGCAACAGATACAGATATGTCACATATGGGCCACCTACAGCTAGCTGAGAATAATCCTGTCTGATGGGTGTGTGTAGAGACAGTTAAGGTGTACATAGCTGTCTGTATGCAAAGACATATATGCACAATACAGTTATATAGTCTGATGTGGGTTCCGACATGGGCTGTAATTCTCTAAGTGTAGGAGCATGCCCAGTATGACCTTCTATAGTAAGAGTGGGACTCCTTTCTGGAGATAGTTGTACTCTGCTCTGGGGTTTTGTGTGCTATAGCAATGCCTCTCAAAAGTAAACAGGAGGTTGCTAGAATTGCATGGTTTGTTTTAGCAGACATTTTCTGACATATCTGACATCTGACACTGGAATGTATTGTGTCATTACCTAGTGACAGAAATCCTCAGATCATCACAGTGCTTTACCACAGAAATACAAAATGTATGATGCACAGACCAATATTATCAGCCAGACTATAGACATTCTTGCCCAGTCTGGCCAGTTGAGAGGTGTAGCTACAGCTGATTGACTGATTAAGCTGTGTAGAGTCCAGCACCTTGGTGATATACTGGCTGTGGATCTCCTGCTTGTGTGGTATTTTTCTTACGTGAAAAGTCATATTGTGGTGTGGACATACCTCTCAACTGTACAGTTTTTTTAAGATTGTCCAGATGTTTGTCTAGAAGTTTCAGCCAGTCTACATAAGCTTGTGTTTTTATGGCAAGTTAGTTGCAAATAATTAAAGACTGAAGTTAGAAAATAATGACAGACATAAGTGTTTCAGACTTTATAACCTTCAGACAATTCCTGCTAATGCAAAACCCGTTACTCTATCAACTTTTTCAGTTTGTAAGAGCAATATTTACAACATGTGCCTATCATTGGGCCTTTGTCCCACTTTTATTAATGACCATGTCCAGATGTCTTGCTGTCAGAGGTTGAGAGGTATGGGTGTGGGTACAGAATGCATTCTACTGAACATAAATGTCCATTATATGTGTCGTATATTCCACATAGCACTGTGATTTCCAGGTATGTCAGTGGCAGAGGAGTACAGAGTAATGTGGTGAACCACTGACAGACAGTTGTGCATAGGTTGATAGGTTGATATGATGTTAGTAGGCTATTGGCCCTGGAGTCCTTATAACTCATGCAGATGAGAGTGCAGCCCATGTTAAGACATGTCTACACACAGAGCCCCTGTTCAGCAGGGACACAGGTGGAATCACAGGACTGTATTTTCTGTTTACCATGCACTTATACAGGGAGCATGTCACTAGGGGTACTGAGGCACTTGGTTTGATGTGGACAGGGAGTGCAATTCACAGATGGGGGAGTGTATGGGACACATATCTGTCACACCAACAAGACGTTCTGATATCACAGACCAAGTTGATGCTGCTCCTACAGGTTGATCGAGTGAGCCTTGACTTCCAGATGTGCACCAGTCCCATGAAGGCAGGGTCTGGATTGCTTTGTATGACAGAATAGGGTCACCTCTGCAGAGTCTGTATGGAATGGAGTAGAGGGACAGTGCTGTTACCCTATCTGTGTAGGGTAGGTGTTTGTGGTCCTGCATTCTCATAGTGTGGAACCTCTGTGGTCTCTCCAGCTGCTGCCTGTGCTTTGGGAGGTACATGCTGAAGGAGGTGTTGAGCAAAATAATTGGCCTCATAAGTTTAGCATACATGGCTCCTATGACCTCTTTGTCCCTGGATGGGATACCCTTACATTTGAGTTGTCCCACCTATGAAGCTTTCTGTACAATGGGAGCACCATGATGCTCAGACATCAGGTTGCTTTCAACCTGGGTGGCCGCTTTCAACCTGGGTGGCCAACTGCCTCACTACTGATTGTGTATGTAGGACATAGTTGTTATTGTGATACTATGCGGGGACGTCAGTCTCCCCAAAGGGGATGATGATGCATCTGTAAGCATTCAGCTTGAGGCCATGTTTCTGGCATCAGGCATTTGTTTTGGTCAGACCCTCTTGTAGGATGTACACATCACTATGGGTATTGATGACTATTCCCAGCAACAAATTTAAAATTTGAGTTCTTGACCAGTGCCCAACTGATGTGAGGGGGGTCCTACTCCCCTTTTATTAGAAAAATCAGAGTTAATATGGCAACTGAGGACACATTCTAGCCACCCAATGGGGCTAAATGAAATTTGCTCTGTAGCTTGTATTTTTAAATTAAAAAGCTTGGAGAGATAAATATTTAGTAGAAACACAAGTTGTACATGTACATGTTTGCACCAGTTGATGAAATTGTTTAGAATAATATTATAGTGCTAAGACTATTGACTATAGAAAGGTGTATAAGTTCACTTTATGAGCAAATTGTAACATCAAGGGTTAACCAAAACATCAATTAAGTCACGTGTTGAATTAGTGCTACTATATAAAGTCTGTGGGTGAAGACTTATTTATCTGAAAAAGTTTAGGGATTTTACTAAACGAAAAGCGTTTTATTTAATTTTGTGTGTTTTAGTTTTTTTCCTTGGATCGTGTTTGTGGATTTTTCTTTGCCTTGTGAGTTTCAGTGTCTCATGTGTGTTAGACTGTTTGACCAGCCTGGAGGTGTGTGTCTGTTTAATATATATTTATACTCCACTTCCTTTGGCTTTTCTGCCCACATTTTGGGGTCTACTGTGGGATAGGATGAGTGATCAGGTAAGGATGGGTTTTTCTCCATGGCTGTGGGCCAGGTTTCTGTGTGTGCAGAAATGTTACCATCTTCCAGGGTTATGACTGCTTGCAATGAGTGCATTTTCCTGTTTAGACTCTTAGCATTTAGTGACATGGCCTTTAATTTATGTTTTATTAAGTGTTTTATTTTGGTAGTATTGACCCCATGACTTTCCCTACAAAGGCACTATAGGGGAGGCAAGGCCCTTTGCCAGAGGCCTGAAGGCCAAGTGAGACAGATGCAGGCCATCTCTAGCAAGGCAGTGTGGTCTGTCGACCATATGTTCCCAGGCGGCCAGGCAGTGGAACTACATGGGATGACACCAGTAAGGGAACCAAGTGTTACTGACAATCATTTTCTGTTTTTTTTTTTGTGCTGTCATTCTGGGTGATGGCAGAGTGCTGCTAAAGGCTAGGGATATACCTGCATGAGACACATATTCAGCAAGCTGAATCATGTCTGTCTTCCTATAGTCCAGGGAGGTATATCTGACATTGTTCACACTGCCATGGACCTAGCCGGAGTGATACCTGTACCTGTTGTGGGGTGACTTGAGTGCATGTGTGATATGGCAGACTCTGGCACCTGATAAACAAGTGACTGTGACTTTCTCCTTATCCTGCCTAGTGAGAGGCACATCTGTGTGTCTCCCAGTGGAATCGTCTATGAGTAATATGTTGGGTGTATAGTAAGGCCTTAGTGTTTGCAAGACCCTGGTGTGTAGACTATGCATGGTCTGTGGTGTGTAGGTTTGTGGAATTCTCATGTGTTTTGGCCTCTGAGGTGTCCTTTGTTTGGATTTTTGTTTTGTTTCAGACCTCCACTTACATGGGTATATGTTGTGTATTTGCAGGTGATGTTTACTGACTCCATACATTGCATAGCACCTATGTTACTGCACAATTTGTTCTGGTGTGCACATTCTGCATTTGTCTGGCCAGTTGTTCCCATTCCTCTTATGTGTGTATCATTGTCCTTCTGTAGACAAGTCACAGGCTTTGCCCACAGTGGCTGCTGTTATGTATTTGTAATGCTGGTGTAAGGGGATAAATGCCGTAACATCACACACAATTTATGGTCTTCACACCTCTGTGTGTACCGATTTAGCAGGTTGTCCATCATTACACCACTACATTTGCTGTGGTCTTCAGACGGTTTGTGTTGCTATATGGATTGTAAACTGGCTCAAGGACAGAACCCACATGGTTGGAATTGCTGGAGACATGTCAGACTCCAAACCAGTTACAAGTGGTGCCCCACAAGGCTCAGTCCTGGGACCTCTCTTGTTCGGTATATATTTCTCGGAGGTACAGGCCAACATGGAAGGACCGTGACTGACCAAGTTCGCAGATGACTGCAAACTGGGCACCATAATCGACTCTCCAGCCGACACAAGCATCCTCCAAAAGGGCCTCATAGAAACAGACAACTGGTGCCAGAGCCATGGCCTCAAGCTAAATGCCAAAAAGTGTATAGTCATCCCTTTGGCAAAAACAAAGTGCCACAAATTACCACATAGGTGGTAATCCATTAAGTACAGAAGAAGTAATTAGGGACCTGGGGACCCAAGTTGATAGCAATCTCTCATTTGACAACCACATGGCCAAAGTGGTTAGAAAAACATTTTATATAGCCCACCTAATCATGAAGGGATTCACATCTAGATCAGGGGAGGTCATCGTGCCTCTTTACTCATCCCTCATCAGGCCCATAATTGAGTACAATGCCCCTTTTGGGATGTACCTTACCAGACACCTGCAGCAACTGGAAAGACCCCAAAAGTACCTCACCAAGAGGATCAAAGGGCTCAAACAGATACCATATGCTGCCCGGTTAAAGAAACTCCAGCTCTACTCAGTGGCATACCGCCTGTTCAGAGGCGATCTGTGCCTGACATATAAAGCCATGTCTAACCCGGAATTAATGGACATGCTGCACCTCAGAAAATCCAAATCCCATCGAGCTACACGCTTGAGAGACTTGAACCTCAGCACTGAAATAAATAGGACATGCTGGAGGGACAGATTCATAACCCAGAGGCTCCCTTCACTCTGGAATAAAATCCCAGTCCAGGTTAGGCAGAGTCCCTCATTGACTCTCTTCAAGAGGAATCTTGATGAGTGGATGGGAGATCATAGGTTTACCCCGGGTATCACTTCTGTGTCACTGTTAGACAGAGGCACAGTATACTAACCTCGAAAAAGGGCATAGCAAAATAAATTTAAAATGGGTGGTGAAAGCCAAACACATTCTGGCTAGGCTTATAAATGCCCTAGGGCAGATAGCCTAGTATGAACCTATGAACCTATGAACCTATATGTTATTATGAGGCTACATGTTGGCCTAGCTGTCAAACCATCACAGACTGACATCTGGACAGGCCCATATATGACAGTCAGACAAAGGCCCACACATGGGGACAGAGTGTTAATACTGTTCTACAAACATGGACAGTTGGGAGACCAGTTTGGTATTTGCTTGCTTCCTCTTATGGGTATGATGACTGCTTCTCCACTGTCTTCCATTGATGTTTTGACATGACCATTTCTTGTTTTGCAAATATCTGGCAGGCAACTGCCATGTTAGGACAAGCAGAGCAGATATACAAGGCATACTTGTACTACTTCTGTGACAACCTGTGATTCCATGGGTTTGGATGTTGGCCGGTGTCATGGTTTCAATGCTGACACAGTAAGTTGGCAGCATTTTATAACCTGGCAGTATACTGACCTTCAGGTACCTACTGTCCTACTAGACACCATACCTCCTGTCTTTTTAGAGCCAGACATCTGAACAAAGCCATAAGTAGTTTAGGTACAAAGGCCAACATATAGGGACCATTGTTAACTATTGGCCTTACAAACCTAGAAATGTGATACAATAACAGGTTTTGCATTCGCATGCATTTTGCTAAAGGGTATGAAGTCTGAAACTACAAGCTGTCATTATTTTCTGACTTTACTATTTCGTGATTTGCCAATGATTTGCCAGAAAACTACAATTTCATGATAAACAGACCATAAATATGATGCAAACCTCTGGACATTCTGCATAAAGTCTGTACAGTTGAGGCACTGTGTAGGTTACTTTGAGCTGTGTACTGTCCATATGTGTGGCCCCCTGTCACTGACCTGTCCAGCTTTCCTGCAGTAACAGATATTGACATCTGGACCATGTGTACAACTCCTACTGTAGATGCAGTTGACATGTAAAATAGTTGGCACTGCAGTTCTTGGAACATGGACCCTATCAACCACAGTACTGTATCTAGTCCATTAAGACACAACAGCCAGGAATAAGTGCAGGCCACATACTGACAGCATTAAGCACACATATACATAGCTCATTGATCCCTGCATATTGTGGACATGCAACAAGTTATCAAGTTGATCGGGATAGCCCTGGGAATGTGCTCTGCTGCTAATACCCTACAAACGTTAATGTTACTGCATTTCTATGGGGACATGGGTATGTGTGGGGGGGCACACCTGTCAACTGTCTACATTTGCAAAGAATTTGCTGATGTTCCCTTTACATTTTGGTTCCATTTAGCATAGTATTGTGCCTGTCTTGGAGAATACAGGCATATCAATAAAGACCACAGGTTAGGTTGTAATGGCAGCTATTTGGATTTCAGACTCCATACCCTTCAGAGCCTTACTACAACTGCAAGACCTGCTGTGATATCACTGTGTAAGTTTTTATGGGAATATTTCATCATTCCCCCCCATTTGTGGGCATTTGCCAGACATTTCTTTATGTTTTTTTATGGTTGACTTGCTGGGTGCAGTTGAGGGGTGAGTATGGGACCCCCACATTGACATCAATGCATGTGACTCCCAAGTTAGTTAGCCCACCATATATACTGCAGTGAGATTTGTCACCTAGGGAACTACTGCATACTCTGGCAAAGCCAGTACTGGGTGGACATTTCCTGTTGTCCCACATAGCTGTTGGCTGTCTGCTGCTATCCCGGTAGGCCACCCTATTCCCTTACATGCATGCAGCGATACCATAGCTATGCTACCACAATATACTACTCCATTCATTTATTGTTAAGAAGACTGACTTACCTTGTGCCTGCGGCAGTTGTGAGGACATGCTTGAGGGCTGGGTCTGTCGGATGCACGCAGAAACAGCCTATATATGGTAAGATATAGGTAGTGTGATGTTTGTGGCATCCATTTTACTGTGTGTGCAGGTGAGAGAGAGGTGTCAGTCTCTGGATCTCTACAGTGTCAGTGTGTGTGCTATGCACTGCCTCCTTGCCAAGGCCTGGGCATACTGGGCATGCCTCTGTCTGCCTACAGGAGCAGGCTCAGGGCATTCCTCCTCCAAATCCCCCTGTGCCTGTGGGGATCTTGGCAATGGTGGGGGGCTGTGTGGTTCTTCCCTGTGATGTTCTTGCCACAGCTGTTTCCACAGGATCATATTGTGTAGCATGGAACATACTATGAACATGTGTGCACATGTGGCTGGAGATTATTGCAGGGCTCCACCAGATATGTCAAGACAGCAGAACAGTGATTTGAGCATCCCAACCACACACTCTACAATGTTCCTGGTTTGTGCGTGTGTCTCATTATGGCATTCTTCAGTGCATGTGTATGCATTTCTGATGGGTGTCATCATCCACAGCTCCAGAGCATAGCCAGCATCCCCCATTAGATGGTCATACGGGATGTCCCCCCTGGCAAATGCCTGGTATAACTGTGAGGCATGCCTGATGTGGGAGTCATGATAACTACCAGGGCTGCCAGTGCACAGATTCAAGATAATGCCCTGGGCATTACACATGACCTGGCAGTTGATGGAGTGATAGCCCTTGCAGTTGACATACACTCTATCCTCTTCACCAAGTGGTGCTTTGATGTGGATGTGCATGCAGTCTATGACACTCAGTACCTCTGGATAGTCTTCTACATGGTAGAAGAGATGCATAATGCTGGTACTCTCTTCAGGTGTATTGGGGAAATATATGTGCTCACCAGCATGCGTTTTCATGACATCCAGGAACTGGTGGAGTACCCTTGATGCAGATGCTTTTAAAACTCCCATGATGTCTCCAGTAGGTCTGTGGAAGGTACCTGTAACTAGTATTCTTAAGGCTACACATACTTTGATTTCAACTGGGATTGGTTCCTCTCTGTTAACTCTGGGTCTGAGGTGAGGCTGGCACAGCTGGATGAGTTGCTGAAGTATGTCCCTGTCCACCCTGTAGTGCTCTAGTATCTCCAGATCATGTAGCCCCTGGTAGGTTACCCTGGGTCTGAACACTCTTCTCCTCCTCCTCGGTCTGGGAAGGTTGCCCGCATTATCCTCCTCACTGCCCTCACTCTGTAGTACATTCTGATGTATCAAAGCAACATCAGCCCCTAATATTTTGTCAGTTAAAATTCCCAACTGTGTACACCAATGGCACAGGGTTTGAGGGAAAAAACAGAGTGAAAGGTGTTTGCATACTTTATACTGTTGTGCTGCAAATGCTGCCTGTGTGATTGACTATGATAAATTCAAGCTGCCAGCTGTATTATTGAGGGGTTTGAATGGGCCACTGCGACTAGGATAGGCCATTTTAGTGATTGTAGGTAATTTCCTTTATACTGCTATTTCTTTCTTTTTTTCACTCCACACAAACTGTTTTAGCAAGTGTAATCATTGCCAAACAGAAAAAGCCCTCCCCTGGACATGAACATGATCCTCAGCTCTTCAAATAGCTAAGCACAGCTAAGCAGCCTCAGACACTCCACCTTGCTTAGCTGAGCTTAGTTGAGTACAAATAAGAGCCACAGAGTTCCAATGTGCTTAAACCAAGCATGACAAACCATCTTTTCATGTCAGCTGCTTCTCCTGCTTACACCTCCACATTATAGCTGATACACAGTTAGGTGCATGTGGACATGGTCTCCCATTTTGCTATTTGATAAATTTAGCTCATTTGCATACCCCATTGCCTTATACCCTCATTACAGCACTATTCCAGAGCCTATATCCTTAGCTACCGCTGTTACCTGTTATTGTTATGAGTCTGCCTGCTGCCCCTTATAATGAATATAAAATTCATCTTTCACATAGAATTGTCTTTTTACTTTTTTTTTTATTTTCTGCACAATTTCATTTGCGCGCTTCTGCACTCCACTTAAACATCTGAAATCGGCCAAAAAAAAATTTGATTTTTATAAATTTGAAATGGTTTTGCAAGGCATGCCTAATACTCATAATACATGCTTTACGTTGAACTGTCATGCCACCGTTTTGAGTTTTGCAGAAATGTACATGGTTAGTAACCAAATACATTTCTGCAGCAGACATGGCTCTGAAACGGATCCTTGTCTGCTTGCTGAATTGCTAATTCACCTCATTTGCATGGTTTTCACCAGCAAATGAGGTGATTCGCATTATTCCATCACATCCATGTTGGAATAGTACTGGAAGGCTTGTGCACACTCCCAGCCTTGTTTACTGGATAGCTCGGCAGCCATATTCGTTTCTAGGGCTGCTACACTATTCATACACAGAGAATTGCTCCATGTAAGCTTTATTGAATCCTGCCCTATTTGTTTTATGTTATGAACTGGTGCCTTAGTGTACCACGATGACTCTTTCTTCTAGCAAATAAAACCTTTTCTTGTTGTTCACAGATTTAAATCTTTAAACATTGTACTGTTTGTTTCTGTTGTATAGCCTGTCAAGCATGGTGGCTATTTTCTGAAAAGTAATTCAAATAGGCACTAAAGAGATAACTCTATAACTTGAAACATAATTACCATATACTGTATTAACTTATGTGTATAAATTTTCATTTATATTTAGATCTAAAAATGCTACTTACTTTTTTTAACTTTTGTGGGCTGTAAAAGATGCCTGCCTCCTAAATTTGTGTCTGAAATATTCTATGAATATTTATAAGCTATAATGGTTTACTAAAACCTAAGTTTCCTGTTTTTCAGATCAATACCTTTGCATTTTCTGTTAATGCCCTTTCAAATTTCTGTCTAATGTACAATAATTATGTGAAATACATTGCAATCTGTAAACTAATTAATAAATTAAGCCTGCCCTGTTATGTCTTGAGTGCATTAAATAACTATTACTACCTATCCTTTAGATATTGTATTTCAGGTCTGTACCTTTGCATTTTCTGTTATTGTCTTTTTTTAACTTTCTGACTAATGTAAAATAATTATATAAAGTGTACTGTAATCTGGAAATTAATTAACAAATTAAGCCTGCCATGTTATGACATACTGAATAACTATTACTTCCTTGTTTTTAGACAACTTATTTTACTAAGCCTGTAAATACTTCTGTCCCTTTACTCTTACATAATGACTGAATAATATGAAGGATGATGTAGTAGAAATGTATGATGTAATAAGCCTCTTACAAATAAGTCTGTCACTTTACCCTTAACTAATGACTAAATAATGTAATTATGTTACTTTACCCTTAAAACTAATGACTAAATAATGTAATTCTGTTACTATACCCTAAAAACTAATGACTAAACAATGTGAAGTAACTGAGTATTCATTTCATATTCTGAAATTTGACTGAAATTTACTATACTGAACAAGCATAACTTAGTATGATACATATTTGTACAGAACATTTAAAATAGCTGTGCACATTCTGGAAACTAACTAAACATAGTTAAAGAATATATTTTGCTAGTGTTAACTGAACATAGATAAAAGCATAACTGAAAACTGGAACATGTTATATTCTGAAAACTAGAATATTAGTACCTATTTCTGTCAGTACAGTCTAAACATAGATAAAATGAAAACTAGTACTGTTGTACAATAGTCTGAAAACATGATAACATTTTGACAGTGTTACCTGAACACAAATAAACTGAAATCTGTTATTGTTATTTTCTGGAGACTTGTATCTTTCGACTTTTCCCAGTTAGGGGTCGCCACAGCAGAACTCTGGTCTGCTAATGATTGGCAGCAGATTTTTACGTACCGAGTTGCCAGCCCTGACACACAACCTTGAACGAAGGGACGCCCATTCACACATGTCTCCACACAGAAGATGCTTTAGCTGAGAATCGAACAGGACAACGTCTTACTGGGAGGCGACAATGCTACCGCAGCACCACCATCACAGTGTTATTGTTATATTCTGGAAACTAAACTATTAATATATTTTTGTCAGTATTGCCTGAACATAGATAAAAACATAAACTGAAACTAGTACTGTTATATAACTGTCTGAAACATGCATACTGGTTTTAACTGATAAATTGAAAACTAGTACTGTTAAATAATTGTCTGAAAACACACATACTTGCTTTAACTCATACATTTTAACTTTAAACAAAATTGAATAAATAACTAACTGAAACACATAGACTGTCAACTTCTGCAACATAGCTCTAGTCAAATTTTACTCTGCATTGTCCCATTCACTGATGAGGTAAAAGAAAGCCTGATTTAATGTCTAAGTGTCCTTTTTATAGTTAGGCCTTTAAAACCTCTTTTTTTATTTCTTGTGCAAGGCTGGGTGGCTAAAGTTCTTAATTGTATTTAGTATCAGGTCCTTAAAATAACATTTGCATCTTTAACAACTATAAACTGATAGCATTGCTCATTGCCCTGACCTTATTTATATTTTTTCTGCATGAAATAATATTTGCAGCTTTAACAATTATATACTGATAGCATTGCATATTGTGATGACTTTATTTACATTTTTCTGCATGAAATAAACATTTGGTGCTAATAGACTCTTGCAAATCTATAAACAGCACACATACAAGTGTCTCAAAAAATAAGCCCCTGAGGAAAAACACCTCAATGCTTAATGTCCTGTTCCTAGGCGATTCCATAGTGAGGCTCACAGATATTCCCCTCACCAGGCTGGACAAGGAGAAAGTCACACATGCCAGGATCCATCAAATCACACATGCACTCAAGTCACTCAACAGCAATTACTGTTATGACTCTGTCATAGTTCATGTTGCAGTGAATGGCTAGAAATGTACCTCTCAGGATTATATGAATAAAGGCATCACTGAACTCTCAAATTATGTGTCCTAGGCAGGTATGTCCATACCACTAAGTAACATTTTACCTTTACCAAGGATGATGCTACAGTACAGACAAAAATTGATTGACTTCAATAATTGGCATAATTTTTGGTCTCCAACCAAGGGGATCCAGTATCTGTCAGCCTGGGAAGAAATGGTTGATAGACCACGCTGCTTTGTCAGAGATGGTCTTCACCTGTCTCCTCTACACTTTGGGATACTGGATGCTTGCCTCTCCCAGTGCCTTATTTAGCAAAAGACAAAACAAAAAATTGCCAATGTAAAGAAATCCACACAAGACAGACTCAAGGTTATGTTGCTTAATGCTAGGAAACTCAACAGACAATTGCACTCCCTAGAGGCACTCCTCACCGTGGAAGATGCTGACCTCTGTGCAGTCACTGAGACTTGGTTCAAGGCTGCAGAGAGCACTCCAGTTATACAAGGCTATACCACCTTCCACACATTCAGACTCCAAAACGAGCATGAAAGAACCAAAGGTGGAGGTGTATCTATCTTCCTTAAATCCAAGTACACCTCAATATTGGTTAAACAACACAACTCTCTAGAGCTACTATAGGTACAATTAAATATCAATACCCTACCACATCATTGCTGCCTACAGGTCCCCCACCATGAGCCAAGAGAAACATACCAACTACCTGGACTCCCTATACATCCAAACACTTTGGTCATGGGAGATTTCAACTATTTTTCCATAGACTGGACAACATACATGAGCACAAATGCAATCACTATGAGGTTCCTGGTCTTTTTAATTGAAAGGCTCTGGAACAGCTAGTCTATACCCCCCTACAAGGGTCTTGAATATTATGGACCTGGTACTCACCAACATGGGAGGGTCACTGCATTGCCCTCCCTGGTGAGATCAGACCATAAACTCTATCTTGCTTGAATTAAAGCTTAGACTGAATACCCCCAAAGGAATAAAGAAACTGAAAAATTTCTCCAAAGCAAACTTTAGCCTACTAAGTGAATGTATAAAAAGTTTTAAACCCCCTGCTAACACAGCCATCAATGATTCCTATGCAGTGAAGTAGATAACTACTTTGCATTGACATTAAAACAGCTGTATAGATTTGGCTGTACCTGTCAGGATCAAAACCATGTCCTCCCAAAGAAACAGGCCACCCTGGTGGACTGCAAGTATAAATATGTTAAATAACAAAAGGAAGAAACTGTTATCCAAGAACAACAGTAAAGTTACTCACCAGAAGAATAATACTCTGCACAGCTTTAAGAAGCAAATCAGATATATTGCAAAGTCCTTTAAAGCCAATTACAAGGCTAAAGTATCATCTCTAGTTGAAAACAATCATAAGGCTTTCTTTAGCTATGTCTGAAATCTTAAAGGGAATGCCCAGCTATGTGCTGAACTGATTGTGGGAGGTACTACTCATATTGAACCTGAAGAAATTGCCAACCTGCTGGTGGACAGATTTGGCACAAATTTCACCCTCCCCCTTCCCCACCAGACAGACCCAAAAGTATCCCTGTAACCAGTCCACTACCTAACATCTCTAAAGATCAGGTCATATTCACCCTTTTCAAGGCCAAAAACACAGCCTCCATGGGACCAGATAACATCTCAGGCTGCTTACTAAACAAACTAAAACAAGACCTAGCAGAACTGATTGGCATTCTCCTAAATCATAGCTTGAGCACTGGCTTTGTTCCAGCAGAGTAGAGAACAGCAACAGTAATCCCCTTACATCAAGGGTGTCCATCAACTGACCCTGAAAAGTACAGACCCATAAGCCTGACCAGCCTTATCTGTAAGATCATGGAAAGTATCATCATGCACCTTATCAACAAGGACATATGCGACCTCCAAACTCTTGACTCAACCCAGTTTGGCTTCATTAAGGGCATGTCTTGCTTATTAAATTTAGTGGACATCTTTGAGACTGTCAGCAAAATCCTGGATGAGGGCAAAGCAGTACATACCACCTATCATGACTTAGCCAATGTCTTCAACACACTCCACTATTATTTTATAGAATGCCTGCAGGAACTGGAGAACAAAAAAATGTGTCCTCAGTTTAGAAGAAAATGAGCTAAGAGAAGAGTTGCTTGAATATATATATATATATATATATATATATATATATATATATATATATATATATATTATGATCGATGAAAGAGACTGAAGGAGGTCAATAAAACCCAAAAAGTCAGAATTTTGATAAAACAAATGAACACAGCAATTAGGACTGTCCATAGCGATCCATGTGATATAAGAAAAGTACACAAGATATATTACTGTGCAGCTAAATTAATAACAGAAAAAATTCTACCACAAGAGCACAGGGTAGTAAGGGAAAGGAAGGGAAGAAATCAAATACCACCATGGAAGTATCAAATAAAGAAAACTATAAAGCAATTAAGACAAGATGTGTCACTATTGGAAGAGTATAGAAGAGGGAACTGATCAACAAAAATACTCAGAAAGATAGAAATGATAAAAACAACGCACAGTATTATAACAGATCAGGATTTATTATGCACTATCGCAAATAATAAACTAAAAATATCAGCATAGACAGAAAAACTTAGAAAATACACAGATAAATATAAAGGAAAAGTACAAAAGAAGCAATTTATTGATGACACAAAAAAGTTTTATAGAGACTTGGGAAACAAGGTAAAAGGAAATGAAAGACCACCAAAAAAAAAGAAGAAATAGATACATTTTGGAGAAGTATTTATGAAGATCCTGTGGAACACAACAAAGATGCTAAATAGATAGAAAATGTAAAAGAGAAAATAAGAAGTTCAAAGCTACAGGATATAAAATGGGATGAAGTAACTGCCAGAGATATTTAAGCAAAGTTAAGAAAAGCCTCTAATTGGAAAACTCAAGGCCCAGATGAAGTATCTAACTTCTGCTTAAAAGTATTAATGTCTTTGAATGAAGATTTAGCCATGAGTAAGAACTATTTATATGCACACCCCGAAAAGACACCGACCTGGCTAACAACAGGAAAAACAATGGGCCAGAACCAATAAAGGAAAATCTCCATCTCAGAATAGTGCAGCAGCTTCTGCATGGAATATGGCTGCTGAGCCAGCCAATAAACAAGGCTGGAAGTGTACACGAGCCTGCCAGCACTATTCTGGCATGGACACCACTGAATAATGCTAGTTACCTCATTTGCTGGTGAAAACATGCAAATGAGGTGAATTAGCAATTCAGTAAACAGGCAGGCATCTATGTCAGAGCAGTGTCCATTGAATAAATGTATTGGGTTACTGTGTTCATTTCTGCAAAAATCAAAATGGGGGCATGACAGCTCAAAGTAAAGCATGTATTATGACTAATAGGCATGCCAATGGCCAAAACTATGGCCAATGGCATGGAAAACAGTTGCAAAATTATGACAATCAAAGTTTATTTTTTTGGCCAGTTTTGGCCGTTTAAGTGTAGTGCAAATGACATTGTGCAGAAAAGAAGAAAAAATGTAAAAAGACAATTTTAACTGAAATCTGCATTTTGCCATTATAGTGGGTAGCATGCAGAACCAAAACAATAACAGGTAACACTGGTTGCTAAGGTGATAGGCTCCAGTGTAGTGGTATAGCAAGGTACTAAGGCACTGGGGTATGCAAATGAGCTAGATTTATTGAATAGCAAAATGGGAGACCATGTCTGCCTGCACTTAACCATGTAGAAGCTACAATGCTGCAGTGTAAGCAGAAGAAGCAGCTGACATAAAAAGGGGTGTGTCATGCTTGCAGTAAGCACATTGGAGCTCTGCTGCCTGTATTTGTACTCAGCTAAGTACAGTTAAGCAAGGAGGTGTGTCTGAGCTAGTTCAAGAAATACTGAGCATGTTTGCGTCCCTGTAAGAGTCCTTTCTGATCAAACATGTTTACTATAGCTGTAGGGGCTTACATGGGGCACTACGAAGCTTAAACACAATAGAAATACCAAAAAAAAAAAAAAACAACAGGAACTAGCAGAAGTGTTTACATTTGAGCAGCAGGGCTTAGAAGGGGTGGAAATGGGAAGAAAGAAAACTGTGAAATAGTAGAATAAAGGTACTCAAGTACTAATAATATAGCTAGAAGGTGGAATGTATCATAGCCAGCCAGTCACACAGGCAGCATCTGCAGCATACCAGGATAAACTATGCAAACACCATTCAGTCTGTTTTTTCCCACAAACTGTGCACCCTGATGTACACACTTAGGGGAATTTTACCTGACAAAATGTTAGGAGCTGCTGTCATTTTGATGCAGCAGTATGTGCTAGAGGCTGAAGGCGATGAGGAGGATAATGCTGACAACCATCCCAGACTGAGGAGGAGGAGAAGTATGGCTGTAGCACACAAAACCCAGACTGGAGTACAACTATCTCTGGACTGGAATCCCACTCTTACTGTAGAAGATCATACTGGGCATGCTCCTACATTTAGAGAATTACAGCTCATGTGAGAACCCACATCAAATTATATAACTGCATTGTGCATATATGTCTTTGCAAACAGACAGCTATGTACACTTTAGCTGTCTCTACACACACCCATCATTTAGGATTACCCTCAGCTAGCTGTAGGTGGCCCATATGTGATATATCTGCATCTGTTGCATGTGATACACAGACATATATATGGGCAACATAGAACAATATGTCCAGCATGCACATACATGGGGAAGAGAGAGACAAACAGTGCAGAGAGAGAGAGAGACACAGGGAGACTAAAACACAGAGTGAGTCATACACAGGGATACCCTTAATGGCATAGAGTGGTTTTCTGCTGTGGACAGTGGCATACCTATTGTAACCAGCCACACGTGCCAGCATGAAGGTGAACTCCATTGTATAATTGTCCTAAGGGTGGGTTATAACATCACATCATACTTCACAAGATGTGCTGATGTCATTCCTCTTAGTAGTGCCATTGGACACCTGTCAGCAAATAACTACATTGGTAGGGCTTCGAATCTCAGTCCTGGCAAGTGTGTTTTTTTGATTGTAGGTGAAACTGTTTTAGGCCATTTCCACCCAGTACATTTCCCAGTGCCCTACTTTAGCAGTCCTGCTGATGTCATTCACCTTAGAAGTACCTTTGGAGAGCACCACCCCTATAAGCTGTGTGACACATGCAGTAACTATGTAACAGTATAGTACAAATAATTAAACAGGCAGGGGTTTGCTTCTCTCTTCTGGCAAATATGTGTGTGTATGTGTGTAGGATGAAGTATTTTGAGGATTTTCCCACCCACAACACTTCCCAGTACCCTAATTTAGCAGTCCTACTGATGTCATTCACCTTAGAAGTACCTTTAGACAGCTGTCAACCCTATAAGCTCTGTAGCCCATGTGATAGTGTAACATTATAGTGCAAATAACTAGATAGGCAGGGGTTCTATTCTCAGTTCCAGCAAATGTGTGTGTACAAGTGCTTTTAGGATGATGTATTTTGAGTACTTTCCCAACCACATCACTTCCCAGTGCTCAACTTTAGCAGTCCTGCTGATGTCATTCACCGTATAAGTACATTTAGACAGCCCTAAGCTCTGTAGCGCATTCAATAACTGAGTAACACTATAGTACAAATAACTAGATAGACAGGGGTTCTATTCTCAGTTCCAGCAAGTGCGTGTGTGTGTGTGTGTGTGTGTGTGTGTGTGTGTGTGTGTGTGTGTGTGTGTGTGGGTATGAAGCCTGTTGACCCCCTACCCATGACATTTCTTTAAAGAGCCTGTTAATAGCATCTGCCTCAAGTGCACCATGTAACACTATACAGACCATACCAGTTATCTGTAGAAATGTACATGGAATATCCACGTTTGCAACCTATATGTGGTCTGTGTCACCTAACAATGAGCATTCCTGTGATATCATTGCCAAATATGTCACAGTTACCATACTGACACCAGCAGCAGACATTGTATCTGACTGACACATGATGCTGCTAGAAAGTCTGTCACTCTATCACTTGTGCAGGTTTGTAGGAGCAGTAGATGAGACCAATTGCAATTTCAGTTGGGTTATCCCATTATCCATGAAGGCATTCACAAGATTACTTGTTGAAAGAGGTTGTGTGTTATGTCCCAGGCATGTAATCTATGTAGAGCATGTCATGTGTTCTTAGCACTGTAGTACATACAAGTAGATACGTAGAGTTACTAATATGTCTATTGTCAAATGTGTATGTGTTTCTGTATGCACAGCCCCTGTGGCTGTCTTTACTGTGTGTATGTGATGGCTATACCAGTTTGTGTGCCTCAACCACCCTGTGAACTCCCCCATTGCTTACCTAGTTTCAGCCCATACAGATGTCTTCCACCATACAAGCAGTTACACAGTTTCTAACACCAAGCCACTGTTGTGCATGCAATGGTCATACCACTGTGTACTGTACATAAATAGATGGGTAGATCATCTACTCTGTGAAGTGTAAACTCCATGTGCATGTGTGCTTCAATGCATGCCCCCACGCAGCAGTGTGTGTATGTGTGTGTGTGTGTGTGTGTGTGTGTGTGTGTGTGTGTGTGTGTGTGTGTGTGTGTGTGTGTGTGCACACATGCACATCAGATGGCTCTACCATGTTAAGGGCCTCTGATCCTACCATTGGCAAGTCTAACGGCCCCCGCAATGTTCACCCACTTGAATAGTAGTGGCAGACACTGCAAAACTGCATTACCTCTGTGCTATTTGTGTTATGTATCTAGCACTATTGTTCATAAGACTGTACAGGTAGGGACTGTGCTCAGCCCTTCAACAGCCACCCCATGTACAGGACTATGACTCTGTGTGCACTACCAGCACAGCAGGTCAGACAAAAGTACATACCCTCTCTCTAAGCACAAAACTGTCAGTGAAAAGTGAAAAGCAACAAAAGTAAACCTACAGGGTATAATTGGTACTAAGCCAAGTTTCCCTTTTAGGAACAATAGAACATTGAGAAATGAACTATGTTATAGTAATGCCGCAACCAATACTGTCAGTAGATCAGATAGATTGGGCATATACATGTGTAGAAATTGTGGAGCATGTAAACACATACACAATGGCAGAACTTTTACACATCCCTCGAAGAAATTCAGTCATAGCAGTAATCTCTACACTGATTGTTCCACATCAAATGTGGTCTACTTCACCTACTGTGTAGTATGCTACAGCTTCTAAATAGGTAAGACCAATAGACGCCTGAAGGACAGGATCTTGGAACATTATAGGGATATTAGGAACTGTAAGGAGAATAGTGTGATTGCTATGCACAACATGAATACAGGACCTGAACATATTTTTAAATTGTCTGAGAAAGTAAGGTGGGGTAACTTATCTAATGACACAGAAGCTGCTGAGCAGAGATGGATTATTATATTTAATGCAGACAAGCCCCCAGGGTTGAATCAAACGGTGTCGCTTAAACCTTTTTTAAAAGCTCGACCTTTGAAACATTGATTCTCTTGAATTTTTAGATTTTTAATATGCTACAGTACATTTTCTGTATATTTTTTACATTGTATTTTAGATTGTCTGAATATTTATTTCTATATATATAGTTTTATTTTATTTATTTTATTTTACATTTGTTAACCGGGCTAGTCCAACTGGATACAAGTCCATTTTCAGTGGAGGCCCGAGGAGAAAAGCTCCACTAACTACTACTTAACAAGATAAAAAATATACAAAAACTTATACAATAATATTAAGAATAAAAATAAAAAATAATAAGAATTGATTTCTATGTGAGGCCAAACAGTTGCATTTTATATTTCACATAAAAATTTTTAATGGATGCACTGGTATTGTATATTTATGTATTTTTATATATATATATATATATATATATATATATATATATATATAGTGTTGTCACTAGGATTATCAAGTTTTTATTATATATAGTTATACACCATACAAGGTTATACACATTTCTTATTTATCTTAGCTATAATTTCTTTAGTGTATGGTCTCTTTAATTGCATAACTGTGCTAATATGTACTGATACACTAATTGTTATGTCCTTATTGGGTACAACTGAAATTTTGAAACATCATGTGACTAACGTCCAGTATTTAATGAATTATGGGATTTTTAGCTGTTGTCTGATGAAGGGGTAGATCCTTGAAAGCGCTTACCACTGTTTTGTAAGGATTTGTTCTTTGTAACTTTGTTTTGATTCTTTCTTTATTTTTATAATAAATTTCCCAGCTGTGGTACTGTCAGTGCTCTTACTTTTGATGTATATGAGTTAGCAGATGCACATGCTGGTGATTGTCAGGTTAGACTAACACAGGCTGACCTGTGTCAGGAATACATACACCACACCTGTCATACACAGCAGTAGGCATATCCTCATCACCTGCAGGAAGGTGGACTGGACGGGACAGAAATGGCAGGGGTAACAGGTGTTGATAGATGAATCTGTTGCAGTTAAAGCAATGGCTAACCTTGTGAGGGACCTAGTGTCAGTATTCAAGTAACCACCTCTGTATGTGTAAGCCTGCAGTCCTACAGAGCACCCAGGTGAGACGTATGAAGGCTAGCTGGCTCTGTCAAGGGTATATATGCAAGGCCACACTGTCTGCTATAATTGTCACTCACACACTGTTGCATGTAAACACACTAAGTAAACATGTACATATGCAGCTGTACCTTGACTATGAAAAGGTCACTGTGTTTCCACTCTGCCATACTCACCATTGTTACTATCAGCAGGCCCACAGCTTGCAGACACACAGTCACCTGGAACACAAACAGATTACAGTATATGACACTACAATCAGTCAGCAGTACTAACAGCAATAATGCATCCTGGCTAACAAGGTACATACACCTCGATGTGTGCCCATAACTATTGCCAGCAGACAGCACCTTACACGGCATTGCATTACTACACTGTACTATATTCACCCTGCATATCAGACTCATATGAGCATGTCCCTGCATCGATGGTATGGATAACAGAGTTGTGGCACAAGTAGCAGCACATGCACAGGGTGTGGTGTGGGATTGCCTGATGCCTAGGCTGGGCAATATGGTTGACATCATGTGTGTGTATGTGTCTAGAGTGATGGTGTTCAACTGTGCCTTGCAGAGAAGCTATGCATGTCAGGTGGTGACTGGCCTGTGATAGAGATGTGTGAGTTTTTGTCTGCACACAATTAAGAAATGTGTATGCCTGACACAGGGCTATATTGGACAGCCGTGGACCAAACATAGCAAGATGTATGGCTTACTGTCTCCCATCAGGGACTCAGGAATTGATCCTGCCAGGGGTCTCACTGGCACCACCAGGCCCAAGGACAGATGCAGTACTTCTCCCCAATGGTGACTGCTGTCTGCTGGATCTGCATCCCTGACAGTACTAGCCAGCTCCAGTGTGGTGTGGACAGCACCCTCCCTTCGGTAGTGCTGGTGGTACTGGCACTACAGAACTGTGAATGTGCATGGCCACGTGGGCTGTCAGCTGATCATGTTGCTGACCTACATCTACCTGGCCAATGCTCTACTCCTACCACATGCTCAAGCACAGACATTGCACAATCAAGCACTGACAATGTCTCACCCCACCATCTATCCATGACATCGGGCAAAGTGACATATGGCATCACAAATGCCATGGAGGTGATCACACATGGCAGGAAGTGCTGCATTCATGACCCTGAGCATCTGTCTGGTGTTGAGGTCAGTATGTGCCTGTGCCTCCATGATGGACCATAACATGTGTCTGGTGACACCTGCTGTGGCACTTGTGACAGGGGCTTGATGGACAGCAGTCCTCCGTCAAGCATCCATGCCCATCTGCCTGTGTGTGACCTTGCCTGCCGTCTGGCTATGGCTAGTGTCTACACTCACACATGCCATAGTCACCACACTAGCCTGTTCCATGCCACCACCATCCAACTGTCCATTATCTGTGGCTGCTGGGGCCTGGGTATGTGTGTGCATACTGACTGTGTGTGGGGCCATTGTGGGTGAAGGTGGGATACCAACCAATGGCGCAGATGCAGGCCCCGACAAACCCACCTGTGCCTCACTATGACAACCATCATCTTAAGAGTCCGCTAAGACACTAACATCAGGTTTGAGGGGGAGAGACACCTCCATGTTCACCTGTGAGGGGAAGACAACATACCCAAATTAATAGCCTGCAGTATTATGTTCGCTGAAACACACACATACACACACATGCACACACGCACACACACACACACACACACACACACACACACACACACACACACACACACACACACACACACACACTCTTTGTGAAGTTTGGCACAGCTTTGCTACCTATGGGCCCTACAGGCTAGACTTTACAGTAGTTCTGACTGCCACAATCCATCTCTTTAGCAACTACTGTAAGGCTATCAACAAAGGGTGATGAATCCTACTGTGTAATGAGATTTTTAGCAGAATGGTAAGTGTGACCATGACCAAGGCTATTGGAGTGAGCTATACAGTGTCACCAAGTGCATATGCAAGTAGTGTGAGATCCACTTTACTGCTATACAGACCAGAGACAATGACAAGGTGTAATGATATGTGAAAATAACTAATGAAGAAAAAGAGAATACTCTATCACTGCAGTACCTACACAGTTCAGAGTCACAGGGATTAATTTAAGACAACACTGCAGGGCAGTTTGCCATACATACAAGAAACATGTAAAGTACTAGGTGCATAGCTTCATAAGATGATACCAGGCTATTGGCATGGATGCCATCATAAGCCTAGCCCAGACGTCTGCACATGTC
Source organism: Protopterus annectens (assembly GCF_019279795.1). NCBI lineage: Eukaryota > Metazoa > Chordata > Ceratodontiformes > Protopteridae > Protopterus > Protopterus annectens. The sequence continues at coordinate 281,578,112 of NC_056726.1, read as the reverse complement.
CCTTCAAAGCCAGCACCTGTCTCCCCCTGTCCAGTTGGGGCACACGTGGGATCCCAGGGGTGTCTTTTCCATTTCCCATGCAGTTGTACATCTTCTTCTTCAAGAGGGATATTCACATACTCTGCTAGACATGGGGAGGGAGTGTATTATACAGACAGTGTATTGTGTGGGACACTACACTATCCTGTCAACAAGTACTATACATGTCACAGACCAGGTGTGGGCCTTGCGTGCATGTTGCGTGAGTGGGTTTTGTCTTATGGATATACAGAAATGCCATCAAGGCTTGTTTGTAAATGGCCTTGTATGCCAGACACAGGTTGCCTATGATAAGTCTGTATGAAACTGAGTACAGGGGCAGGGATTTCAGCTTATCTGTATAGAATAGGTGTTGCAGACCGTGGAATTGCCTGGTCAGGAACATCTGTGGTCTCTGCAACTGCTGCATTTGCTTTGCAAGGCACATGCCAAAGAAGCCATTGTACTCTGTAATGCATCTGATCAGGGTGGAGTACAGGGATGTTGTGGCCCCCTGGTTCCTGGATGACATACCCATATTTGTGAGGTTGGCCATCTAGACAACCTTCCATACAATGGTGCCCACATGGTGAGAAACTGTCAGGTTGCTACCAACCTTGGTACACAAGTTGCCTCACACCTGATTGCATGCTCAGTACATTGTTATTACTGTCATAATTAGTGTGAATGACATCAACCACAACACGGAAAATGATGCATCTCCTGGCATTCAGTTTGAGGCAATGCTTCTTGCACCAGTCATTAATTTGTGTAAGAGCCTCTTGGAGGGTGCTCACACCAGTAGGGGAATGTAAGACAGTGGCCAGCTTGCAATCATCTGCAAACCTGGTTAGCCACAGACCACTAGTTTTGTCTTGTACCTCAGAAATGTATATCTCAAACTGTAGAGGCCCCCAGACCGATCCTTGGGGTAAATCACTCTGTAAGAGTCTACTACTAGAGGCGGCTTCCACTACTTTGACCAAGTGGGTACTATCATTGAGCCAGTTAACTAACAATCTTGTAACATACAGGTTGATGCCTAGCTGTGTAGGCTTATGTATTATGGCTGCCTGGGTATTATTGTGAGAGATATGGGCTAGGTAAAGGTAGGCAGCATTCATCATCTCCCCCTCTTCCTTGCATTTGGTGACGGCTTCAGAGATGTCAACCAGGTTTAACAGGCCGGATCTTCCTTTGACAATACCACACTGTGTAGGCTCAAGATTTTGAGGTTGCTGATGTCCCTGTTTATAAGGGTCCTTGATATTGCCTTCCATGTCCCTTGCAGATCAGGATAGTTAGGCTGATGTGCATTTGATTAGCTTGGTCAGTGGACTGCTCCACCCTTGTGTATAGTGTTGACAGTGGCTGTCCTCTGTGCAGATGAGATGACACTGGTGCTCAGGCTTTGGTTTACTATAATGTTTAATGGAGCTGAGAGCTCATGCTTGAGTTCATGTAGGATGCAGCCAGGGATGGTATCAGGCCTATGTAGACTTCTGTGTGCTGCTTTTGAGAGGGCATTACGGACCTGTTTCCTGATGATGAGAGGATGGGGCAGCTGCTTTGCATGTCCATGTGTACCAATGGGGGGACAGGGGGGGTGATGTTTACTCTTAACCTGTCTACAGTAGGTTGGCTATATCTATGCCATATGTGTATGTTGTGTTATTGGCCACCAATACAGAGCAGATTTGGGTGTTGCCTCTGTGACTGCAGACATATGTGTGGAAGGGCTAGTGATTGGCCTTGGTGGATGTGCCCAATTTGCACTCAAAGATAGCCTTATAGTAATTCACCTGTGACCTTATTTGCTTGTTCAGACCAAGGTGACATTGCTTCCAATTAGGCATCTGCTCCTTATTGGCCCTGTCTAGCAATTATTTCCACCTATTATGGTATTTGTGTATTGCTGCTGTCCACCACAGAGGTTTACCTTAATTTGAGACAGATGATGTTGCCCTGTCAGGTATTGTTGAGTCCATACAGCTATGTAGATGCTCATATATTATTGTGGAGTGGGTTGGAAACTACAGCTATCTCCAGCTGATGGGACAGTGGCTCTAAAGCTATTTCTACCTGCTCTGAGGAGATTTATAGTAATTTTTGTAAAGGTTATTTTGTTTGACCCTGATGCCCCCCATCCCCCCGATGGTGACCTCAACAGCAATGGCTATGTGGTCAGGTCTTACCAAGGGAGATGACAAAGGTATAGGATATTTCTAACTGTCGGAGTGTTGAGCAGCTGATCCAATTCATTGCCAATGACAAAGCTGAAAAATCTCTGTGTGTTCAGTTCATGTAGAATAGGTCATGCACACTATGGCAGGGTAGTTAAAGTAACCCAGGAGCAGGGTAGATTTTTGAATCTTGACAGATTCAAGCAAGTCCAGATACATGTAGTGGGTGTCCAGAGTCTTGGTTGGAGGTCTGTCGCTCACAATTATTTGAGTGGGTGTTTTGTCAACAGTTAATTGCACTTGGAATGTCTCCCATGTGTCATATTGTTTGGCCAGCCTGGAGGTGTGTATGTGTATGGTAATGTTTAAAACTCCACCTTATGTGGCTTTGCAGCCATCCATTTGGGGTTTAAATGTATGGTGGGATGAGTAACCTGGCAAGGTTAGTGTGCATTCCACAGCTGCAAACCAGGTGTCAGTGACTGCACAAATATCAGCATCCTCCAGGACAAGTTATACTTGAAATGATGTGGGTTTCATGCTAAGACTCCTAGCTCCTGTTAGAGCAAGACATCTGAGCAAAGGTACACATCAATAGCCGGCAAAGGTGGGACAATAGTGACACTTTATAAATCTGGCTGTAACACAGTTGCTAGTAAAGATGGTTACGCATTCACAGGAATAGTCTGCAGGATATGACATCTGGCATTCAAATGTATGCTATTATGTTATGTCTTCAATCTTTACTGGGTTGCCAATGATTTGCCAGACACTGCACAACTGTGTGAAGCATTGATTACAACTATGAGGGAAACATGGGGTCAGTCTGCAACACTCTGGACAGTTGAAAGTTATGAGCTCAGTATATAACATACAGTTCAACACACACTTCTGCTCCAGTTGTGCACTATACAGATACCCTACATAAATCTCTTACATTTGTAAGACGAGCATATGTATCAGAGTAGCATTCACAGGTGACATATGAATATTTACAGCATCCCAGGTAGTTGGCCTAGCAGTGCCACAGTCAGTATTGAACTACAGACACTCCAGTAGTAGTCATACATGAGCTGACCTTTGCTGGGGTGACTCAGGGGCCAGAGCTGTGATCTATGTCACTGCAGACAGGGCCAGCAGGAAAAGGCATAGGTGCTGGACAGCAACATGTAAGTCCAGCAAGTCTTGTTGCAACCTACTGTTTAACGTCCTATTTCGCATTATTGCATTTCCCCTTCTGCATTCCATTTACATTCTTAGTAGATTGAAATACCTGTTATAGTGCTGAAGAGTTTCCTCAGAATAATGCAAATGTTTATGTTGGTGCAGTTGCAGTCTATCTGTGTGTAGATGGGTTCAGACCTGTTTTGCATAGGCAGCAGCCTGTCTTTTGTAGGTAATGCTCATGATCAGGTGATGGCCTGTGCACCACTTGGTGTCTCCCTCTTGCTACTTGCAACCAGAGCAGCTGTGTTGTCATTCCATTAGCCAACACCATAACAACTCAGTGCTATAATTAGATCCTTCATGTGGGGCTTGCCCTTTTTTTCCTTGTCTGTGAGGAGGACATTATGGAGGTGTGGGGTCTACATCTTCACAAAAGGTAGGTGGAAATACCTCTCAGAACAAGACATGTGGAGACAGCCCAACAAAATGGGGGACATGGTTCCAGCACTGGGTACAGATTGGAAGTAAGTATTGCTGTTGTACACATTGAAGATTGCTAGATTAACAAGGTTTGTCTGGACATGTATTTTGTGCGTGACTTGATGTCTGGCAGTAATATGTCTCTGGCATACCTCTCAGCTGTCCAGATGTCTGCGGAATGTCCAGAGGTTTGACTCTTATGTTTGTTCTGTTCCTCAGACAATTTCTGTTTTTGAGAAATCAGTAAGTTAATGTGAGGACTGAAGTCAGTAAATGTTGACATCCATTTGTGTTTCAGAGATCATATCCTTCAGGGATGTTATGTTACAACAAACCCTGTAACACCAGCAACTGTTTCAGTTTGTAACATCATTATGTGATATTTGTCACTCTTTTTGGACACCTGTCCCCCAAGTATGTCAGACTTTGTCTAGATATCTTGCAGTAAGAGATTCAGAGGAATGGTATATCATGATTTAGTGACTTCACTCCTTATATCATCCCAGTGACTTAACAGACTCCCAGAAGTGGTATGCGGCAGTGGCCATAGATATGGTCCCACACCCTGGACATTCAGTGGAAACCTGTACAGTTGAGAGTTATGTATGTCTGGCCATTGTTAACAGATTGTCAAGATTGTGTAGCAGAGTAGTAGGTAAATGTTTGTTGGGCTGTGTAGGGAGAGTGGCAGATATGAGTGTCATAGATCCTTTTCTATCTGACTGTGCATGCTTCTATAGTTGTTGGTGTTCTATCAGGTGTATATGTTTGTATTGGTAGACTGAGAAATGTCCTGTAACACCTCAGGATTCCCAGTAGACTGTGACTTGAGGCAGTATATGTTGGTGTAGTGTGTGACTGGCAATCAGGATATGTTTGTTCAAGCAGTCATTATAATCTAGCATTCATTTGGGGTACTGGTATGTTGTTGTGACTGTGGTGAAAATGGTTATGGGTGGACAATTTCTCACTGATAACTGCTTTTCCCTACAGTTACATCTCTGTAGTGCATGATATATTTGCAAATGCACGGGTAATTCCCCAGAGCTGATTTGGGGTAGTGTTGTATTGGTCTGACTATAGTTCAGAAGGTGCTGGGTGAAATGGGTGGCAGCTCTCAGTGTTTTTTCTCTTCTGTTACATGACTGCAGTTATACCTCTCCACTGTCCAGATGTCTATATACTGTCCAGATGAGTGGCTCATATTTTTGGTCTGTTCCCCATAACAGTTGTGAGTTTTGACAAATCACTGGAATGATGTGAGCATTGACATCATTAAAGGATTACAACCATTTGTGGTTCAGACCAGGAGTCTATGAAAAAATATATGTTAAAACAAACCGTGCTACTCTAGCAGACTTCTATGCTTATAACAGCCATATTTCAAATATGTCACTATTGTTTGCCCTTTATCCCCACTTTATCAGGCTTTTTGCAGATGTCTTGCAGTAAGAGGTTGAGTATATATGTGTATGTATATATATATATATATATATATATATATATATATATATATATATATACAATGTTACAGTATGTACACAATGTTACAAAGACTTATGTCTGGAGCATTTTCCCTAGGCCTCTGCTGAAAATTGGCTTCATTTCAAGTTGGACTTTTCAGATAAACAAATGTTAAATAAAAATAAATAAATAATATATATATATATTGACTGTAATGCTTGATATGCTTGTAAAAGCATTACTAAACCTAACAATTCAAATGGTGTAGTGTTACATTGCTGTGATTGTAGTAAGTGTCCTGGATTCAAGACTTAGCAGGTTTTATTATTTTGTTGCTGGGCAGGACAAGGGTTGATGGAGACAGAGTGATTAAAGCACTTTAAGGAATGTAGGTGTGCGCAGTTTTGCATGACGCTAAGCGATGGAAACAGACGGTTAGGTCCTCTTAGCTTCGCTTAACACCTCTTACTCCCACTTACTCCCATACTAATTTAAAACTTTCTCCCACTTATACCTTCACTAATTTTAATTAAAGAAAAGAAAAAAAGGTGATAGGAAAGTGGTGATGTGGCAAGCAGGGGGTAAAACATTAGGAAAACCAGCTAGGGATATGCTGGACAGGTGTAGGAAAGGACTATAGCTTTACATTTCTACTGCAGCAACAGCTGTGACTTATGTGGAAAATTTGGAATTTACAGCCTCACACCCCACATCGAGGGGTGTTGGAAACATATATTTGTAGAGTAATTTTAGTGTTGATTGATTTATGTCACTGGACATGGGAGCAAAATGTAGAGCTAAGTATGGGGCAGTGATTTTTTTGCGGGACAGATGCCCCCTTTTTTTCTTAAAGTGAGAGTGGGATGTTGGGGAAGGGCTGTAGGTATGTTTGGAGAGGTAGGCAGGGTAGGATAAGTTGCACTTGCAGACAGACAAGATACACAAGATAGCAGACAGGTGTGGTAATTGACACATGAGGGGGTAAACACCTTGGATGGGGAGGGTGGTTGGGAATCAGAAGCCCATGAGCCCCCAAATGGATACAGTGGGGTATCCCTATACATGGGCAATCACCACTGCACCTTTACGGGCCCGAAGGTTTGCTGTGCTGGGAGCTGAACAATAGGGGCACCCTGCCCCTCTAGGTGTGCCAGGTGGCCCTCCATCTGGCACAGCCATCCATCCAACTTGTAGTGGATGACGCTGCGTACCATACCCCGTAACCTGTGGTAGGTGACAGTCTCCTCTCCACACCCACCCCCAGGGGGAAGAAGCCCAATCCCCTGAGGTGGTTCCACCCAAAGGACGTGCAGGACCAGCAGATGAGGAAGTTCCAGGTTGGTTCCTAGATGTGCTGGAGCCTGGTGCCACAACCAAATGAGGTGGGACAGGCAGATCTGCCGGGATCTGCCTTCCAAAACATGCTATGGTGTTGAGGGTATTCAAGATATATTGGTTAGTCATGAACACACATTTCAATATTATTTATAACAGCATGCATGGGTGTTCCAATTAACACAAACCAACAGATTTGAAACAGTTGAATAGCAAACAGAACACATGCATAAATGGAACAACAGTAAGCATTTTAACAGCATGCGAGTTACATTGATGGCAACAGGCCACCAATAATAGTATTTGAACAAGGTATATTAATATGCAACCAATTAAATATATGAACAATGACAGAACACATGTCCCAACAATAGGTTTTGAGAATCACATACTCATAGTATATGAATAGTAATTATTGATGCAGATGAGGGGTGGGGGCAGAGAAAAAAGTCCATTAGCTGTATAGGCTTCTATTTTTCACAACAATACTGCTCAATACTCTACAGGTCTGCCCTCACTTTACATCTACCTATGGCCCATAACTTCTTGTAGCATATACATACCTGTGAGACTGTCAACCTGTAATGGTATGGGGCAGACTGGGACAACAACGGCTGCATTAATGGAGGGGGCTTGTATATGTCCAGGTACTCTGCACTGATGTTGTGTGAGTCTGCTACTGGGATACTTCCCTGGATTCCTATCTGTGTACAAAGTTATTGGCAGCAGTGACCTCTAGCCATGACAGAGTGACACTTGAGGGACATGTATCGGGGAGAGTGCATGGTGTATGTACCTATTCTGCTGTCATTTGCAGGAATATGGGTTTGGACAGTGGAACAGTTGTACATGGTGTATTAGTGTACCCTTCATTCACCTACTATACACATTTCTTTATCTGTAAGACCTGTGGAGAAAAGAGGTGTTGACACTTTCTGACTGTGTCTACAAATATTCAGGATTTCTTTAGTGTATATGTGCACACATCTCAGTACCACTCCCTGGGTTCAAACTGTGTCTGGTTGTGCTAAAATGAACAACAGAGCTATTTTTCATAAAACTGAGCTACTGAGAAAGTGATGTTTCTTGCTTTCTTTATTTCTGACTAATACTCTATGGGCTAGACAGTCTAACCTTGTAATCCTGACATTCATGCATGGCAGATAGTTATTGTACTTTGTATTAATCCTTCAAAATAATACAATCTGGAAAGCAAAGGTTAACACAAGAATGCAATGCTGCAGGGACACACTATAATGCTGTAGACATTACTATTCAGGGCTCAGAACTTAGTGCATACAATATTTCATGTTTTCTTTCTATCTTGTTTTACAGCTCCACAATCTACTGTTTTGCATACTAGCTGGTTCTCAGAACAGCCTCAGTTACTTCATGCTGTCAACGCTATATTTGCTGTGAAGTACCTGTACACATTCTATTTTTACAACAATATACCAGAGTAAACACAACAGTTTGTGGTATACATCTTTATTAGAGTGAAATGAAACTTGTATTAATGGATAGTCTGTGGATCAATATTAGTATGGCAAATGTCATGTATTCATTAGACACAGTATACACTATACCTATTGGCAGTAAACAATGTGCTCCTTCTACTTTATGCCACTATGTACTCCAAGATAGGTATATACTCACCAGCCTGTTGGCACATCCATGTCAGTCTGTCTGCATGAGCCTCAATATTACTAGTCCTCTCTATTGCAGCTGTACAGGTAAGAAACAGACATTATGCATACCTCTAAGTTCACTTCACTTTCACCTTGTGCCACATAGATCATTACCTGTCTATCACATACTCAGGCTATACTCTGGTACACCTTTATTTGTGATACTTACAAACTGCTGGAGCATGGTTGTCCTGAACATCTTGGATCCATTGGGCAAAGAGAACCCCCTTCCTCCTCTTTAGGTTGGCATAGTGATACTGTACCTGCTCACCAGTTCGAGTGATACCAGTAGCACTGGTGAGGTCATGTGCCGGATGGTCCCAGGCCTCTGCTTTATACTGTGAGCCCTGGTGCAGGCCCTGCAGCAGTCTGTCATCATGGTTTGATATGAGGAACCCAGCCATGACCCTGGACTCCAATATGCCCCAGCGCTACACCCGAAAGCATGAGCCCTCTTCAACACCTGACATAGTTCCTGCACAGATCAAACTACAAAGGGTTCTGGCTGTATTCCCGCCTGCATGGTTTAAATAAGGCCATATCCCCATGATTTGTTGTCATTGGACCATTTTGAAAATGCTAAGCTCAGCTAAGTGGTGTGGAGATCAGCTAAGATGAGTTGAACAGTGCTTAAAGGGGTAAATGCTGAGCACTGCTTAACAGTGTGCACATCCACTTAGCCGAGACAACTGCTGCTTAGAATTTACATCTAAGCAATACTTAAACTGGCTAAGCAGAGCTGAGCACTGCTTAGCATTGCTGAGTTTTAATTTAAAAAAATTTCAGGATTGTAGATTAATTCATCATTACTAACATATTATTAAGTATATATGATTTACTTTACATGACATCCCCTATGTGCTTTCATTACATTACCTTAGGGTGTGACTATACTGTATGGGACACTTGTGTATACACAGGTAATTTCACATGTTATAAGCACTCACACATCCATTTTGGACCAGCTACACTAGCCTGTGTGACAATTATCACTTACTACATAACTTAACATAACAAAATTAATTTTAACAATGCTTCCCCATGTAAAAATAAAGTGCTTCTGTTGGTACTGGAACCATGGACACCTGCCTGCAAAGCCAAGACTGTAACCACTATGCTATCACATCACTAGCATTTTAGCTATACATGTTTATTTAGCTACTATGAAATGTTTAAGCAATGCTGAGCAGAGGGCTGTAATTTACAAACCCACTCAGATATGGTTAAACATAGCTTAAATGGAATAAAAAAGGAAATTAATAAATTCACTTTAATTACATGTATCAATACTCCTTGTAAGTCACAGTAAGGGCAACTGTAAAGGGACAAATAGAGACAGATTTTAAATATTGCTCTTACAAGCTTAGTAAGTTAATAGAATAATAGGTTTTGCATTAGCATGACTTTTCCAAAGGATGTGGAGTATTAAACTCAAATGTTTGTCATTATTTACTGACTCCAGTTCTATGCTGTTTGCCAGGTAGGGACAGCTATTTGGGGGAACACACCAAACATATGAGGCAGCATACCTCTCAACTGTACAGATTTTTGTAGAATGTCCAGTTTTTGCCCCATAGTTTAGGCTCATTTCTCATATGATTGTGGTTTTCCGGCAAATCATTGGCAAATCACTCAGAGTTTAAGACAGAAAATAATGACAGATACTGGAGTTTCAGACTTCCTACCCTTTAGAAAATATGTCCTAATGCAAAACCTGTTATTCTGTCAACTTTCCAAGTCTGTAAGAGCAATATTTAAAAGTGACCCTATGTTTGCTTTATCCAGATTTCTTGCTCTAAGAGGTTGAGAGGTATGTGAGGCAGACATGTGGACATTCTGCGAAAACCTGTAAAATTGAGGAGTATGGCTGTATGGTACTTTCGCAAAGCAGGGTGTGTGTGACAGTTCACACACCCCCTGCATTGCTTCCTATCTACATAGCTGCTTTCAGTGTCCATAGACACTGAAAGCACTTGGAAAGTGCCATACAGCACTTTGACAATGCAGGTGGTGCATGACAGTACCTGTCACACACTCCCTGCATTTATTTCATGATCTCCTGTTTTACTATTATATTTGCTTTCAGTGTCCACAGGGACTGAATGCATTTAAAAACTGCCATGTGGTTCTTTGAGGGTGCGGGGGGCATGTTAGATGTGTGGGCACTACTTAAACATGCCCCTGCACTCATTAGTGTTCATGTCTGCTTAGCCTTAGTTGTAGCACACCTTCATGAATATGCAAGGCACGCTGCTGTTAAGGCTATGCAAAAATGGACACGGTTCACTCAGTGCAGGAATAGCACTATTCCTGCATGGAGTTTATTGAATCCTGGGGAATGCTCCTACTTAAGAGTGAACCTGCAAGCTACCCTAAAAATTATAGACCAATAACTTGCCTTCCAATGGCATGTAAACTGTACATTGGAAATGATGTCGACAGAGTAATAGAAAAAAGTCATATGGAACAAAGGATCATTTGTTGTTAAAGTCATAGCAGAGAACTGCAAAAAGGGAATAATCTAAGTATGGCATGTATTGAATACAAAAAAGCATTTGACATTATCCCTCATGCATGGATAAAAGAGTGCTTAAAATGTATAAGGTACACCTTACAGTGATAAATTACATCACAGTGACCATGAAACAGTGGCAAACCACTTTGCAGTTAAGCCATGATAAAGGGTAAATTATTATTCTATGCATAAAAATCTAAAGGGGGATATTCCAGGGTGATTCTGTCACCATTGCTCATTTGCCTTGCCTTTAACCCATTATGCTGTCTGCTTAACAGATTAGGTCATGTCTATAATTTGGCTCCTAGAAACCAACAAAGTATAAAGACTTCTCATCTTCTCTTTGTCGATGATTCAAAACTGTATAGCTCATCAGATTAGGAACTGAAAGCACAACTGCAAGTAGTCAAAATTCAGAGGATATAAGACTATCATTTGGTCTAGATAAATGTGCAAAAACAACCTCTAAAGCAGGAAAGCTGCAGCACTATGAAAACATTAGTTGGGACAAGAATGTGATATAAAAGAACTTTAGCAAGAGGGAGTGTATAAATATTTGGGAATTGATTCCCCATTCCGAAGGTGGTATGGGACTCCTTGAAATTGATTGCATGTATAGATCTGCAATGTGGGACTGTATATATATATCTGTTAACCTCACAAGACTCAGACATAGTGAATACTTTGAAACATGAGGAGAATAAATCTAAGATGACTTCCCTTCTTAATCTAACAGAAGCATATCACTGTCAAGGGAAATGGAATTCAAACCAGAAGATAAAAATCAGGCAGCAGCTGAATGTGCCAAAAAAAAAAAAAAAAACAAAAGAAAGAATATAAGGTGAAGGATCAGATGACAAAGCAAAAAAATGTGGAAAATGCATAAATATAGTTGCAAGTATAGAAAATTCTTGGAAAAACCTCATGTTGATTAGGATCAAACACAGGAATGGTTAAGGAGATTTGAATTCAAACCAAAAGATGAAATATTAATATTGATGGCCCAAGACAGTGGGCTACATACATGTTGGTTTACAAAGTCCATTGAACATGTGGGATAACCAGACAAATGTAGGTCTTGTAAAACAGAACTGGAAACAGTTGCACACCTTGTTGCTGGTTGTGATATACTAATGGCAGAAGGACTGTATACTGAAAGGCATAATAATGTGGCTAGACTGTTGCACTGGGGATTGTGGGAACATTATAATATTGAAGGAGATAAAAAGGTTTACTGCCAATATGTAGAATGTCAAAAAAAGTTTCGACAGACATATTAGAAGTAAATCGCAAAAATCAAAAAAATAGAACAAGTCACAATGTCGAATCCGCTGATCACAGAACTCACCTTATCTCTACTTTACTCTCTGCTTCCCCTATATACACCAATCTATCAAAGAAAAACCTAAACAAGCTAGTAATATCTTACAATAATATTGCTAGATTTGTTACAGGAGCCCCTTTTAGAACACATCACTGCCTGAACCTAAAACAACTAAGCTGGTTAGAACTTCCTAATCAGCTCAAACTTCAACAACTCATAATAGCCCACAAAACCTTGAACCAACCCTCCAAAACTCCAATACTCTCTTGCCACATCACACCTTACTATAATCAGAAACAGCTACGCTCTTCAAGCAAACCATTAATCAAAACCACTATATCTAAAAACTCTGCAAGTGACTGCCTGTTCTCAAACTCTGTTGGAAAAATATGGAATAAATTACCCTCAGATATCTCATCTCTGACTTCTCTCCCACTTTTCAAAAGGAATCTAAAACTGCATCTCAATACAAAATGGCTATGCCCCTGTAAGTAACCCAGACTAATACTATTTCTTTTCTTGTCTTCTGCCTTTTTTCCCTACTACACCCTATAACTCAACACACACTGCCTGTTCTCCAACTTTGGTGGAAAATATGCTATAATCAACCCTCAGATATCTGATCCCAGACCTCTCCCCCACTTTTTAGACCCATCTACACAGTACTTCTTTAAAAAGTCTATGTCCTAATAACTCTACAGGTGACTGCCTATTCTCAAACTCTGTTGGAAACATAACAAGACTTACTCTGTTCTCCTTTTTTCTTTACTTTCCTTCTTCCCTGTTTTTTTCTCTCTCTACACTCCTTTCAGCTTTTCTTTACCTCTCATTACACTTCAACATACCTCTTATAAAATTTATGTATTAATTTTTTGTATTGTAATGTTCTTTGTGAAGCACCTTACATAGGTTGCAGTTTATGTATTTTATGGTTCTCAGATTGTAATATGCAATCTCCTGATTAAAAAAAAAAAAAAAAAAAAAAAAAAAATTCATTTACTAGTTGTTTACTGTTAGTTTTATACTTGTTATTACTTCTTTTGTAACACCTTCTGAAACCATGTAATACTCATTGGATCTTTTCTCCCTGGGCCTCTACTGAAAATGGACATATGTCCAGATAGACTAGCCCGGTCAACAAATGTAAAATAAAAAATAAAATAAGATTTGACATTGTTTTTGAAAACATCACATGATGTCAGTATAGGAGTTCACGTAAAGTAAACTCCTATACCTAACATCACGTTTTTGCAGTGGGGCAAGCCTCCCTGCACTCCCTCGCTAACTATTTATTCCAACTCCGAGATCACACTACATTGAGGAAAGGGATAAATTTCCCAAACCGCAATGTATGATGATTTCTGTACATTTCTTTACATGTATATTATGAAATGCACAGAGCATTCACTAACATAAACTTTCAGACATTCATATGTTCCACCAGGTGAAAATTCAAACATCTGTGTTTTGAATTTTCTACCTGGGGACATCTCAACCACGTAATTTTAATAGTAAACCAGCTGAAAAATACTGAAAACATGAGCCACAAAGCATCATAGAAAATAATGAAGTCTACATCATATGAGATCACCCATTACCAACATTTCAAAATGTAGATGCAAGAAAACCAAATACAGTGGTCCATGAAAAGAAGACAAAAATTAGCATTGATCATTGAAATCACTACATCCAGTGACTACAGTGTCTTGCATACAAAGAGACACAAAGTCATAAAATATCAGGATTTGCAGGCAGAAATGAGACCAGTGTAGAAGAAAGATACCCAGACAGTTCCAATAGTATTAGGAGCAATGGGTCTTATAAAAAAGAATACAATCATATTTTGATATGTTACCAATGCATGTAACTCTGTACGAACTGCAGGAGTCATTACTGGGCATATTGCGGGTGCCGTGAACACCACTTCTGGCTGACATCAAATATTGAAACAATACTAATTCCATGAACTTTAGTCTTACTCTGACTTAGGAATTGGGTCCATTCCCGTCATGGTATTAGAAACCCAAAAGATTTGGAGAAATTAAAAAAAAAATGGGGATTAACCCAAAGATCACCAGATGGGTAGCAAACTGGCTCACTGACCAAAAGTATAATATCAAATTTGGGGATGCCTTCTACACCACTCGACCAGTAACCAGTGCTGTACCACAGGAATCTGTGATGGGCCCTCTACTATTTGAATTCTACTTCTTGGACATCCAGGCAAAAGTAGATGGCCTATGACTTATCAAGTTCACAGATGACTGCAAACTAGATGCAATCATTGAGTCCCCCAGTGATGTTAACATAATAGAAAAGGGGCTAACACAGAGTAATGATTGGTACCAGAGTCACAGTCTAAAACTAAACACAAAAAAGTGCGTCATTATCTCCTTTGGTAAAGAAGTGGCCCTTGCAAATTCCGTTATAGATAGGACCCCCCCCTAAGCTCAAATACAGTGGTGAGAGACTTAGAAACACAGATTGACAGCAGTTTAAACATCAATCACCATGTCTCCACAGTGGTAAGGAAAACCTTCTATGTTGCATGTCTCATAAATAATGGCATAACATCCAAGACTAAGGATGTTATAACTCTGATATACTCAACCCTCATTAGACCACTAATTAAGTACAATGCTCTCTTTTGTATGTAGCTCACCAGACACCTGCAACAACTGGAGAGACCACAGTGGTTTCTAACCAAGAAAACCAATGGCCTACAAAACATGACCTACATAGAAAGACTAAAGAGCCTCTCTCTGTACTCTGTATCCTACATGCTGCCACTGAGGGGCGATCTGTTCCTGGCCTACAGAGTGATCTCTGACCCTGCCCTAATGGAAATGTTGCATGTCCACAAATCAAATGGGGCATGATTCACTCAAACCAGGAATCTCAACCTAGCTTGTGGCATAAACAGAGCATGATGAACAGACAGATATGTCTCCATGAGATTGCTGCTCTCTGGAATAAACTCCCACTTCACGTGAAGCAGAGCTCCTGAATGAGCCCATTTAAGCACAAACTTGACAATTGGATGGGAGACCATAAATACACCCCATTGGGGTGGCACATATGTCTCTCATTGACAGAGGCAGTCAGTACTAATAATTTATTCTCTCTCTGCTAGCACCAACCATCTAACTATGGTCAACTAGGGAACAAGAGTATTAAATGGCTAAGCTTGTGGCCCTTGGACATTAGCCTAGCAACCTATTATGAACCTATGAGCTTATTTCCTTTCTCAATCTGAACAATAAACTCCCATATCCCTAGCCTAAAATTCATCTTAATATTGGCAATGTTACGGGAAGGATTTCATTAAGGTAAAGTATAGGCTTAGGTTTGGGGGAGGGGGCAGCATTAGACTTAATGTTAGCACCCATTACTAAGGTTGTGAGATTCAGTATCGGATAATATGGGACACTGGTCTTCACTAAGCCAAAAATGACTTACCAGCTAAGGGTGGCTACAAATGAGAGTATGAGTCAGAGAAGGGCATAAAAGGTCATGATCATTACAGATAAGATTACTGAAAAAAGGTGTGAAAAAGTAGTGGCAACACAAAAACTTACATATTTGGTACTTTTTCTATACAAAAATCAATATTACCTCTTTATCATACCCAGATAAGAATAATGTGTTTCTAAAAATAGTTTATCCGAAATTAAGCTAATGGAAAGGATGCAGACAAAAAGATTAAAGTGCAATGACAGAGACTGAGTAAAGACACAAGAAAGAAATGTTTCTGGGCCTGACTGAAGCAGGAAAAAAAAGAAAAGACAAAAAAGTGTATACAATGAAATGACAAAAACACAATCAGAAGACAACAACATATAGTACATATATAGTTATTCCTCTTTTCTAGCAGAGACAGAATGTGGCCAGTATGTGCACTATTCCAAGTTGAGTGAAAGTCTGAGGAATTTAACAAATTAAAGCGGTAATCAGTGTTAGGAACGTGTTTCACAACATTCACCCATGAGTGCCACACTAATCCAAAGTCTAAGTCGTTTTATGAAAGTAAAGTGACTAAATATTGTCCAGTCGTCAGATTCCTATCAATTATTTTTAATGCTGTCTACTAAAGTGCTTACATGCTAGAAACTTGGAGCTGAATTGTTTGTCGCCACTTGCTCAACATGGCGATGTGTGTACCACCAACTACAATAATCCTCATAAATAGCATATCTTTTCTGTAACTCAACCATAATTTACTGCATAGCCCTCTCACAGCCCTGAGACAAAGCCTAAAACTTCTACCTTGTTCCTAACGTTAATTGGAAATCACACTCCCTAATCATAAACTCCCCTCCTGCTAAGCAAAGATTCCCTGAATATTCCCTAACCTTAAAACTCATCTTCTTCTCCCTCAACCTAAATCCCCGATCACTCTCTAATCCCAAAACTCACCTCTTATTTCCTACACCTTCTGTGATTACTCTGTGTTTGTGAATTTGTTGTTTCTATTTTTGTGAATCTCTTCACAAGGGCTATACCTGCAAATGGACTTTAATAATCAGTGTACTATCTTAGTAAACAAACTAAAATAAATTAATAACCTAAATTCCCTTATTCCTATCAAATCCTAAAATTCCCCTTATATTTCCTAGACTTAAATTCCCAGTTAGGATTATATTTCCTAGACTTAAATTCCCAGTTTGCATTCTAACCATTAATTTTCTATTTAACACCCCAAATTCTCTGATTTTCACTGATCCTAAGACTCCTTTCTTACTCCCTAAACTTAAATGCCCTGATTGCTCCCTAACCGTAAATTTCCCCTCCCATTTCCAAAACCTAAATTCCTTGACCTTTCCTGGTCCAGTAACTTCCTTCCCACTCTCTGACCCTAAGCTTAAATCATCTGTTAGACACTGACTCTAACAACTCAGCTCCCACTGCCTGTGAATCTCTCCCCACTCCATACTCCACTTGGCATTGCTTAAACTCAAGTGTATGCTTGAGTAACAGCTAGAATCTCTTCTCTGCCTGTATGTCAGTATGAATTTGAGTATAGGCAGCAACTTGGATGATTTGTTAGAGGAACAATTCCCTTGCTGCAAAACTACTGTCTCTGAGCAGCCAAGACTCAAACATCTGAATTATACTCATGGCATTTTACTGAGGTAAAGGATATCACTTTAAATGTATAAATGTTCAAAGAAACATTGCATACAAAACATGCAGCTGGTTAATTTGGAACATAAAGATCAGGTTACTTCTTATCAGCAGTTTGTGCATGTATGTGAGTTTTATGTAATGTGTCTTGTTGTTCCCTGTTCTATGCATGTTTAGCATTCTCACATACTCCAGTTTTCTCTGTAGCCTGACTATTTTTTACCCCTCTACTTTTAAATTCTCTCCCCTCCTGAATATATGACACTGCCTTTGCAGGACTGATGAGTCTTACTTAATGAGCAAAGTAACCTACAGCTTACAAACACTGTATGGCTTAATGCATTTGTATGGTCATAAGAGCTAAAGCTGTACACTGAATAAGTGACAAAAGATCCATGTTTTGATGTCATAATGTCAAGTTTAGATATTTGTTTATGATTCTGCTACTTTTAAAATACATCAATCACTGTGTGGAGATAATGGATTGTTCTGCTAATTTATGTTACTTTGATCAGTTGATGGGGCTCATTCCAGAAGGGGTATAAGAAAGGCTGAGCCATAGACAGTGATCATGTCAGTAACTCTATCCTGCAATAATGAGATGTAAGATGTGAGAAGTTACATGCCAGGGTTGAATCATAGCAGTAAACAATAAACTCCATCACTCTGCATTTGAAAGAAGGAGTACATTCGTAGAACTGGAATGGAGTTACCAGGTAGAAGGTTCTAGAGATTATCAGAACAAAAAAAAAATCATTAATGATGAAAGATATGCAGCTTTATTTGGTGGTGATGAGTTGGTTTAAAAATATACCAAGGGAAGGATCTTTGGAAAGAGAAGGCATATATGTCTTTGCCGATCTGAAAGACCAAGATGATAGATATTAGCCATGAAATGCATTTATAAACATTATATAACAAATCACTTTGTGTTTGAAGTGGAGTCATCAGAAAGGTTTAAGAAATGGATAATATTTCCCTAATAATGTAAAGTTAGACATGCCTTCTGAAATTTGGAAAACTGTGAAACAGTGGGGCCATTAATGCAAATGTGGGGAATACATATTAAGTCTATTAATGAGGTATCCTCTTAAACATCATGCACAGCTACACCCTAAGCAACAGATAAAATTATCTAACTCTTTTGCATACTACGAAGCAGGGGCATGGCATACACAGCTACATAATTGGAAGAGTAAAGATTTCCACTTGGTAAATGTAAATTGGGATACACAGCCTAGTCCAAGATTAACAAACAAATGAATGTTGGACTATATTGTAAAAATAGAAAGGGAAGCCATAAAATTGCAGTGGTATACAACATACTGCAAACACAGCAGCCAAGAGTTCTAACTCCAAGAAATGGAAATGGGTTTTTGAGCATAAATGAGCAACAACATCACTATTCTATTGAATGACACTCCCTGTAGGGTAAGAAAAGTACCATTTTCACCCTGTCAATAGCATGTTATATTAAAGGCCACTTGTCTGTAGTAGTCGCAACTGAGGCCAAACATTTTGTGAATCAGACCAAGCCACCATGACTGAAGAAGCCAGAAGAGGCCCACAGACATAAAATAAGCTCTTCCAGCAAAGCAAAGCATAGAAAGAAAGAAAGAAAGTGAAGAGCAGACAGCTGCTGCTGTGCATGTGTAATTCAGTGTATCAATATCCACATCTGTATATTTATTTGTTTGACACTGTGGGTCTTTGTGTCAGCTTGTGTTTTGTAAGAGTGTGTGTGTGTGTGTGTGTGTGTGTGTGTGTGTGTGTGTGTGTGTGTGTGTGTGTGTGTGTGTGTGTGTCTGTGTGTGTGTGTGTGTCTATGACACTGTATGTCAGAGTCTGTGCAGAAATCTTGTTAGTGTGATACGTATAATCATTTCTCTGTGCATCTGTGTGAGAGAAAGTGTGTCAGTATATGCATGTGAGTGTGAGTAATGTTGTGCATGTGTGTCTGTTTGCATGCTTGTGAGAGTCCATGCATAAGTCTGTGTGCAGGTGTATGCTTGTGTGCATGCATGTGTGTATGTGTGTATGTGATCATGTGCATGTGCATGCATATGTCTGTAGACATGCATGTTGGTGAACTGGATGCTACAAGGGAGTACAGGTGCATTGCTGCCCATGCATGAAGTCTACAGCTCACTAATTAGTCTTCTTATGGGTTCCCTATTATGCTGTCACAAACGCATGTTGTTCAATGCGTCTTTGTTGAACAGTAAAGCACAAAAAGGCAAACTAGTGAAGCGGCTGTTTAGCGAATTCTTTCCCCTGGAAAGAATTTGATTGGCCGCTTTCTCTACTTTGCCTTTTCAGCACTGAAGTGCGATCTCGGAGTTGGTATATTTAAGTAGGGAGCCCCCCCATGATGGGGGTGTGGAGGGTGAAGCTCCCCCCCAATTAAGTAATGTTTTACTGTTGTTTTTTTTTTTGTTTTTTTTTTGTTTTGGAACAGTGATTGCTTTCCATTGGAAAATAATTGCTGTTCTGAAGTTTCAACATTGCAAGCTTTTGCTTACATGGGGTCGATTATCTGTCATTTGCTCTTCTGAGCATGCAGTATGATAATATAGACCCCTTCTTATGTGCCAGGATAGCAAAAGCCCTGCTCAGATTTATGATTTATTAATGAATCACACACACACACACACACACACACGCGCACACACACACACACACACACACACACACACACACACACACACA
Organism: Protopterus annectens; assembly: GCF_019279795.1. Taxonomy (NCBI): domain Eukaryota; kingdom Metazoa; phylum Chordata; order Ceratodontiformes; family Protopteridae; genus Protopterus; species Protopterus annectens. The sequence goes on along the minus strand of NC_056726.1, from coordinate 281,558,105 downwards.
CACACACACACACACACACACACACACACACACACACTGTGCAGTTCTTTCCTTGGACTGTGCAACATATCAAGTATGGATACTGGGTCCTTAGTATTCTCCCTCTACCAGGGTACAGTAATCACAGAGTTAGAAGGAATGCATGGGAAATGAAGGCATACTAGTTAGTTCTGTAATTCACTTGAATGTGTTAAAGCTGCAATTTAAATTTTGAAAGTCAGAACTAACAGAACTGGCCTTCACACTTTCAGCAGGGAGCCATGGTTATATGTTTTTGCATATTTATTAAGACTAAAACGGTTTAATATTCCCTTAGTGTGGGTGCATATGAACAATACTAATATTCGCTGGTTTCCTTACCCTTCTTGACTATATATGTTAAAAGCTAGGGCATTTTTTGAATAATGTGTTTTGCAATTGTTGTTAACATGCTTTATATATATTTTTTTTATGTTATTTGAAATCATACTGTTTTAATCTTCAATAATATTTACACTTTAAAAAGAACAAACTCAGACTATCCCTAAATGCTCAAAACGTTTTCAAATAAATACTGCAAGGTCTAGGGTGCCATGGTGGTAACATATGGATAGGCATATTACTGGAAAGAAGCATCAGCAAAAATAGCAGAGTATAGTAAAGGGTTTATATATCTGCAAAATGAACAACCTGGAACATGCAAGAAATTAGAAATGTGTACTTTTACTGACACATGGCTTCAGATGTGCAAACTCAGATATACAAACATACATCATCATTATCGTCAGCCCCCTTTTTCCCATTTTCTACATGGGGTTGGGGTATTGTGTTAACTTTTACCATCTCTCTCTTGATTCAATGCCACACTCCTGCCTTCTTCAACACTCATGCCTGACTGTCACAGACCTCCTTTCACACAATCCATCCACCTTTTTGCTAGGCATCCTCGTTTCCTCTTACCTTCTTCCTGTCTGTTCCAAATCTTTTTCACTAAATTGTCTTCTGATTTCCTGCACATGTCCAAACCACCATAATATGTTCACTTTGATCTTTTCTGCAATTGGAGCTACTTTGGCTTTTGCTCTTATGTCCTTATTTCTTTATCTGTCCCACTGTGTGCATCCTACCCCACTTCTCAGGCACTTCATTTCCATCACCTCTGGCTTCCTCATCTACTCTGCCTTTACTGCCCAGGTTTCTGTACTGGTCACATCACTGTCTTGTACACCTTACTTTTCAGTTTCTTTGGCATTCTTCTGTCACAGATTACACCTGATTCTCTATGCTGCAGCCCCTCTGATTCTAGCTTTGACCTCTTGATTCATTCATTCCCTTCTCCTCAACCACCCCTCCGAGATACTTGAAGCGTTTTACTTGTTCCACTACCTTCCATTCTATCTCAGTTGTCAGCTTCTTCTGATTTCTCCAATTTGCTGCCATTACCACTGTCTTATCTGTGCCTAGTTCCATCCCATGTGCCTTCAGTTTTGTATTCCATTCCCCTATTTTTTGCTGAAGTTCTTGATCAGAGTCTGCCTGTAATGTCACATCATCTGCATACAGAAACTTTGTTAATCTGTCCCCTCCTACCTGTTTGCTAATGTAATCCATCACCAGTGTGAACAGCAGTGGGATCAGAGCTGGACCCTGTGCACGCTCACTCCCACTGGGAGCACCTCTGTAAGGCAAACACTGTTCACACTTAATTCATTGGGTCCTTGCACATAGCCTGCCCTAATTCTACCAATATTTCTGGAACTTTGAACCACCACAGTACTGCCCAAATCAGCTTTCTTGGGACCTTGAATATGCTTTCTTCAAGTCTAAGAATGCCCATTTGGATTGTTTCCTCATCTCTAACTTCTTCTCAAAATTCTGTTTCACTGCAAACATTGGGTCAGTTATGCTGCATCCTGATCTGAATCCAAACTGCTCATTTCCCATCTTACTTTCAACTACTTTGCATATTCGTTTATCAATCACCCTCTCCAGAACTTTCATGCAATGTGATAGGAATCTGATGTCTCTGTACTGCCCAGAGATGTGGATGCCCCCTTTCTTCTTGTACACTGGCATGAGTATGCTTATTCTCCAGTCATCTAGGATACGCCTTTCTCTCCACACTGCTATGAGTACTTTAAAAGCCATTTCTCCCTTATCTCACCCAGCATCTTTATCAAAACTGCTACTTTCCCTGACTGCATTTTCCTTAGTGCTATCCTTACTTCTTCTAGGGTGGGCTCCTCTTTTTCTCTCATTATCGGCAATTTCTGGGGCAGTACAGCTTCTGTGCAGTTTTCTTTATTCAGAAGCTGTTGGAAATAATCCTTCCATCTGCCTTTAATGTCCTGTGGATTTGGCGAGCAGGTTGTTGCTGGCATCCCTTATGAATGGTGTCTGACTATCTTCTTTATCTTTCTGCTTTTGCCTTGCAACCTGATATAATTTTGTTGTGACACCTACTGAGTCATTTTCTAGAAGTTAATAGAATGCCTCCAATGCCCTATTCTTTGCTATTGTGACTCCTTACTTAGTTTCTTTGTTAGCCAACCAGTATTCCTTCCTAGCCTGGTCAGCCTTTTCTATCTCCCACTGTTTCCTGCACTCCTTTCTTTTGATGACTTCCTGGACTTCTACATTCCACCACCAGTTTTTCTTATGTACCTTATTTCCATATCTGGCTTGGCCACATATCTGTTCTGTAGTCCTCACACATTCTGTTTTGAAGTGCTGCCATTCTTCTTCAACTCCACCTATTTCCTCCTTTTCTTTGGGGTGCTAGAGCCCTGAGTAATTCTTTGAACTGTTGTTTTCTCTCTGTTTAATTTCCAGGTCTTCAGCCTGGTCTCTGTTGATCTTCAAACCTTCTCTGACCAGTGGTTGCAGCTGATTGTAGCAACCAGTGGTTTATGCTGTGGACCAACTATTTCACTGTGGATGACTGTGCAATCATTGATTCTTCCCCAGTGCTCTTTCCTTATTAGGAAGAAGTCTACCTCAATTGCATGTTGGTCACTCTTGTATGTGATCTTGTAACTATCTTTCTTTCAGAACCATGTATTGGCTACTGTCAAGCCATTTGCCAGACAGAGGTCTAGAATGGCCTCTTCTTTATTCCTGTTGCTCCACTGATGTGGTCCTAGGCAATCCTCAAATTCTGTTCTGTCTGTCCTGATATGTGAATTCCCCATTTTCAAAACCCATCAAAACACCCATTATCAAAATCAATTTGTCTTGCTTTATCTAGTAAGTTCTGCAACTGGTCTCTGAATTCACTCTTTCCCTACCTATCACATCCCTGCTGTGGGGCATAGGTTGAAACTATGAATACTGCCCTATCATTAACTGGAATCTGATTTCCATGAGTCTGTCACTAATTCTGATAATGAGTAGTAGACTCTGGATCCCAAGCCAAGTAGTTTCACTGCACTCCCCTTCCATCTTGTCTCTTGGATACATAGGATGTCCAGCATCTTCTTTATCATCATGTTTATTTATTTTTATTTATTTAACATTTGTTTACTGGGAAAGTCTGACTTGGAACAAGTCCATTTTCAGTGGAAGCCTGGGAGAAATGCTCCAGATGCATATCTTTGTGACGTGACATGGGATGAAACCGGAGCACTCAGAGGAAACCCACACAAATGCAAGGAGGATATACAGACTCCACACAGAAGACACCCCAGCCAAGAGTCAAACCATGTCATCCACTTTCAAGCTGCATCCTGTCAGTGAACCTACATTAAGAGTAGCAATTCTCAGTTCATGCTTTGCAGGTTGACTGGTTTTAAGTCCAGCTTTCGCTCAAAAGAGCTATCATTGGTAACCCAGGCTGGGCAACTATACACCAGCTAACCAGTAGCTTATTGACCCAGGGATGCTGGGCTTTATGGTGGGCACACACTTGCAAATAGGGGCACATACACCCCTCTCACACAGATATATATATATATATATATATATATATATATATATATATATATATATATATAGCTACATAGAAGCATACAGGTGAGTAAAAAAGAAATTATATTGGGAAAGTGTGAACTTTACTGTTGGGTAAAAGAACATTTGTTTATTTACTTATTTTGCTCTTTTTGTCATCACTGTCTTGCAGTTATCAGTTCCACTACCCAGGCATTTGGTCTACACTTTCTTCAATACCGGGTGAAGGTCAACCAGGAGAGGCAATAGTTTAGACAGCTATCAGCATTTTTGCTACTAAGCCTGAATATTCCTGGCAAAGCATTGTTGAGGAGACATGTAATAGGCAGAGTGGACCATGAAGTACATCCTTTCACCTCTTCAATCGGCTGTAAAAGCAAGTAACCCTGCTTCTCCCCTGAAATATTTAGTGGTGTTTTAACCAGTTAAGAGCCAATAATCAAAGCTGAATCACCTGAGTTACATTCAGGTCTTCAGCAATCTGCTTCACAGAGCTAGGCTTCTGAAAGCAATTTTGTAAAATATTTTCAGTGTGTTTCTAATCAGCTTGCTCCCACAGTCATAAATCATTGCTATCAAGAAGGCTGTATAAAGGTGTTACTAATAGAAATTTTAAATGTTTGGTAGTCACCTCAGTAGGAAGGATGGGTCTATATTATGTTATTGGAAAGGCTTTCTATCGAACACCGTTTCATCGACATATAAAAAGTGAACTGCCAAATAAGCAAATGACTACGTCAGTGATTTTTCTCCAAGGGAAAAAATTAGTTTGCCCTATGAAAAATGACACATCACTTCAAACATTACAAAGTGAGCGGCTTTGCTCCCCATACAGCCTCTAGCTAAATATGCCAACTCCAAGATCGCACGAAAGTGGGGAAAAGGGCAAACTCCATAGGATGGCCAAGCATTTTTTTCCCAGGGAAAAAAATTGCTGATGCAGCCATTTGCTGAAATGGCAGGATTGCTTTTTAAGGGTTGTTGAAAAGGTGTTCACTGGAAAGCCTTCTCAATAACATAATATAGACCAGGAGGGACATGTAGCAGCTCAATGTAATAAAATAAACAGCAAAGAAAGTTTAAAAATTCCTGAAGAGGAGAGAAAAAATGCCACTGTGATAAGCATAATACATTTTCAGTCAGGTTTCATGACATATTTGCATAATTTCTAAGGATGCAGTGTGTGCATGCGTTTGTGTGTGTGTGTGTGTGTGTGTGTGTGTGTGTGCTTGTCTGTGAGCCTGAGTGCATGTGTTGTAGTCTTATGAATGATATAAGAGGTGCAGAGATGGTCAGATTACAACTACTTTCTTTTTTTGACAGTTTGTTCAGTTGTCAAAAGACTCCGCTATACAAAAGCTTCATATCTGACAAGTTTCCAGCTCCTCCTGCTTACTTTAAAATGAAAAATAATCAAATTATAGTCATTGTTTATGGCCTTCACTCCTAATGTCAACATTTTACATGCTGTGGCTACTGCCCCAGAACTATTTGAAAGACAAAACTACAAAGAACATACCAGCTTCAAAAGTTTTAAACAAACTGTTCCAGTCTGCAGAGTTAAAGGCTCTCTAAATATCTAAGCTAATTAGGACCAATTTCTTGTTAATACCCTTTGCTAAATCTTAGATAGTTACTACCCTTTACATTAATCTATTGACTATAAATCCTATTTGATCTTTGTTTATTAATTTGTCTACTATACGTCTTAATCTTGTAGCAATCTTGTAGCAAGGATAGAAGTAAATATTTTATAAGATATTTTGTCATTAACCTTTTTAATAACTTCCCATAATGTGACTTTTCCAACCTGACCATTAGCATTTAAGGATAAAACATTCTTGATTTGTTCTTTAAGGTAACTTAATTTTTTTAATTTTATCATATATACTAGGATTCAATAAATAAATAATCTGAAATTTCCTTATATCCTTTGATAAATGAATACTTAGTGCATTATGACCAGATAAAGAGCAATGAATTATTTTAAAATAATTCACTTTATTAAGTAAATCTGTATAGGAATAAATCTTATCCATTCTAGATTGTGTCCCATGTGCATAAGAATAATGAGTGAAGAGCAATGACTTATCTTCTGTTTGTATGATTAAATCAACCAAATTATTACTAATCAGTCTGTTTAGTGCTTTATCTGATGCCAGAATTTTAGCTTTTTTCTGTTCACTTGTATCCTCTATACTAGATATGCAGTTAAAATCTTCCTGCTAAAATTAAACTACCCTTCCAATGACTTTGTAATAATCTTTAGCCACTCTTGCACCTATTCTAGTGATCCAGGAAAATTAGCTAGTGTATAGAGTTAGCCATTATATTTAATTATTACAAATGTAGATATTCATTTGATATCATTAATGGATTCCATGATGTTAGGCATTACAGTGGAGTTTCTCCAAAGTATAGCAGTTCTTCTACTCTTTTTGTTAAAAGAAGCAGATGATAATATGTCATAACCTAAGTTATTTAAATATTGCATATATTTACCAATCAAGTGACTCTTGCAAGAATATAATGTCTCCTATATTTAATTTTAGATATTTTATTTTATTTTATTTGACATTTCTTTACCAGGAAAGTCCACTGGGCCCAGGGAGAATAGCTCCAACATGTAAGAGTTGCAAGTTATAGAAGTTACAAAATTACTTTTCATTTTAGTTGAGTAATATGTACAGTATCACAAATCTGGATTGCAGGGAAAAACATTAAACTTGTGCAAAAGTGAATAGAATACTATGATTACAAATGCAGGAAATTTCATAGTCAGAGCATTTAAGAAAAAAATGGGATGGGTGTGTGTTTGAAGAGGTCTTATTAGAGAGAATTCTAAATGGTGAGATAGAAATTAAACAAGAAAGGGGAGATGGGATTGTATAGAGAACACGGAAGGAAAGGGTAAAGTCAAGTAGGAGAGGATTGAGTGACAAGAGGTGGGTGAATAATTTAGTATATAGCTTGTCAGCCTGGGTTGAGCAGGAACAGGTCCATAATTTAGAGAGGTGTTCCTTAAGTGTTTTAAATTAATAGATAATAGATTAAAACTATTCATACTGTGTATTTAAAAATTTTCTTTTAAAAGATAATATGCCACATTTATCCACCATGTTAATGTAATTGTATATAAGACTCTAAAATATTCCTTCACCACTATCATAACATTCCACATTTTTTGAATTCTTCCTTTCTACAAAGTAAACTACTAAAACTCATAACTAACAAAAACAAAGACATGTCTACAACTGTAACTGAATATATTGCTAAGAAAACAAAACCTACCATAGATACCAAAGTTTCTAGTTTGCCTATCAGATAGACAAACAACTATACTATCTCTACCTATCTCTCTACCCAGCAATACCTAAAAATTCAACAACACAAAATACCCAAAAGTTATGGTGACTTACAAAAAATCAATATATATATATATATATATATATATATATATATGTGTGTGTGTGTGTGTGTGTGTGTGTGTGTGTGTGTGTGTGTGTGTGTGTGTGTGCATTAAAATAAATAATAAGAGGTTGGTATAATGGTTAAGGTGTTTACCTTACAGACATAAGATGTAGGGCTGGATTCTCACATAGGGTAATTGGCTAGGCTTAAAAAAGGCCCACAAGGGCAATTAGCCTAGTAGTAACCTATGAACCTATTCATTTAGTTACATATTTTGTCATTTAAAACTATTCCCCCATTATTACAAAAAGTTTAATCATTTTCTTCTGTTGATCACAGATATTAAAAAATCCAACAAATAGTGGACTGTATAGCTATTTATGTAATAGTAGTATAAATTATCCATTAAATATTCCTAAATTAATCACTTATTCAACATTATTATAACTAAATCTCTAAATAAATAAATAGAATAGAGTGGTACATGAAGAGATAAAGATACCTGTAAACATACAGATGACAGGGAGTCTTATCATACTAAACTATTATACAAAAGGAAAATCAATGCACATATATATTCATCATGTTAAAACATATATACATATTTTATAGCTCTAACAAAATCTTTCAATTAATTTTAAAAATACGTCAATATCTTAAAATTGTCTACAATTAGTATGATAGATATCAAACTATTTAAAAATCCTTTAGCTTTTTAAACAAATTCATAAAAATATGTACATTATTGAGGTCAAAGAGAATGTCTTGCTATTTCTATGGTGTCAAAAACATTGCAGTCTATATTGTATTGAAAAGATACAATGTGCTTCATTCAAATCACATTCTCCATTTTCAGATTCAAACACATTGGAGAATCTACTTTACTTTCTATCAAAATGGATGTACTGATTCTACAATGTAGCACTCAAGTTTCTGCTCTGACTTATGAAATGGGCTATTTCAAGTAGTCTTAGTGAATCCACTAACGTACAATATCCAAAAAGCTTCAAAGTTCACATGACAAAGCCTCAAATTTCAGTTTTCAGGATATCTTCAAATATTTTATATGATTTTCTATGTAAATTATACGAGATCTTGTACATTCATGTTTCTGCCATATGCAGGTATATGCAATACATATTTTTCTCATAAACAGTTATTTAAATGTAGTTTTTCTGTATGGCACATGAGCAGAGGTTGGTGCGGCTGCGCCACCATGCAGGTTAGTAACCCCACCTAGTACTTGTAAATAAATATTATAATGTAGCACATAGCAGAACACTGCAGTGTATTGATTAAAAGTAATAGAATGTGCAAGCAGCAAGTAAAAGTCTGCAGGTATGGCTGCAACAAGTTTGTCAGTATGCAAGTGAAACTGGAAATATAACTGATAGAAATAAATAGTTCTGTAATGCAGATGTCCCACCATTAATTAAATGTAGTATAACCTGCAGTGGTCTCAAGGGTACAGCTTAAGAAGCTGAGTTAATCACATGTGAGATATATCCCCTGTTGAAATGCTGAATCATGACAGAACTGAGGCTGCTGGAAAGTGTTTGAATCACCACAGGTCTAATATGTGAACAAAGCCTAAAAGTACCAACCTGAACTGTGAAATAGCAGGATGGGTGAGAGTGACAGAAAGGGTCATGTATCAATAAATAAAGTAGCAATAACTCCTGAATATATAAGCTTCAGTGTGGTTCTACAGAAATAAATGCATGTGGGAATTAAAACTTAACATCCCAAACTGATTTCAGTGTGTCTGACTCTTGAATGTTCAGGCCAAACTCTGTATATGGTGATCACAGTCAGCGATTTGCAGATAGAATGAATGATTGTCTGACATACTAAACATCCATAGCTGTCCCCTGCCCTGTCATCAAAGTGTAGCAGGATGATGTATCTGATCAAATTCAAAATAACCAGGATAGTGATGTATTTGTAACAGGTCTAGCATGACAGTCAAGTAAGAATCAGTGGAAAAGTATCACCCACAAGTTAATTGTGTTTCTATTACAAATGTATATGAATGTATAATTTATGAATGTGTCATCATTTTCTTTCTCCACCCCACCCTATAATTGCAAATAAAAAAAACACTACATATTGGTATGTGAACATTTCATTAACCATGGACATTTGTCCTGTTTCAAAAATATATGCATGTCTGTTGTTGCATGTGCCCTGGTCATACCTGCAAACTGGCAAACCTGATGGCCTGTTGCCATTAATCAACCCAGCATGTTGTTCAATTGTGTATTTCTGTTCAAATAATGCATGTGATATTGATATGCCCGTTGTTCAATGGTGTTAATATCTGGGTGTTTGTTTAATGGGAATACCAATGCATGCTGTTACAACTAATTTGAATGGAATAATATGCCACTAACCCAAACTAACATAACATACCCACAAACCCAGAACGCTTGGGAAGGCAGGTCCCAGCGGACCCACCTCTCCCACCTCAGCTGATGACTGCACCTGGCACTAGTGCCCAGGCTGGACCCTCCTCCAGTGGCCCTGTGCCACCTTCGGGTGGAAGCGCTGCAGGGGATGGGGCCCGTCCCCCCTCTGCAAGTGTGGCCGGAGGAGCACGTCCACTCACCCTCCAAGGTGTCCAGTCTGTGGTGCAAAGGGAGATCCAAGACTCTGTCCTTGGGCCCCTACGCCAGCTTGAGGCCCGGGTGGCACAGCTTACGGGCTTGCCCGTTTTCCCGCCCGCACAGCCCCCAGCACAGCCCCGTCCTGGGCTGTGAAGGAACAGTGGCAACTGCCTATGGGTGGGGATATCAGTTCCACTGTTGCCATCTGTGGGCTCATGTGCCATGGATATCCCAACCTCCGTCCCCGTCAATTGTGTAACCCCCCCACATGTGTCATACACCACCCCTGTATGCATCTTGTCTGTCTTGTCTGTTAACCTACCCAACCTACCTCCCCAGCTATACCGACTACCTCACCTGACATACCACTCTCACCTGATAAAAAAACAAAAAAAGGGCACTCTGTACCCACAAAAAAATTATGCCCCATACATAGCTGTCCATGTTGCACACATGTCTGCTGGACATCGAAACTGTTAATTACAATTGGCTGTACAACAGGTATTAATGTTGTCCTGACACCTCTCTCAGGGGTGGAAGGTTCCAAATGTCACACCAAATTGCATACAAATGCACAGCTGTTGCTGGATAAGACATGGGCAGCTATGGACCTCACCTACATCCTTCCTGCAAATTCCAAGCTTGTTTCCCTACTGTCTTACCCTCTTTGTGACCCCTTTTTCACCACTTTCCTGTCACCCCTTTTTCTTTTCTTTCAAGGAAAATAGCGCAGGTGTGCGCTTGTGTGCGCGGAGCTCACCGCCAGTGCGCATGCGTGAGCTCCGCGCAAACGAGCGCAGACCTGGTTTTAAGTGCTTAAAAGTGCCTTTGGCACTTTTGATTGACAGGTCTTGTACACATTTCGAAAGAAAAATAAATTCTCACTGTCAGTCTGGAACCCAGGACCCTGGTAACACTAGACTGTATGACCTACCACTAAGCCATGACTATCATACAAGAACATAGTGCTAAAATAAATATAACATGTAATACTAGGAATCAATAGAAAGGTAATATAGGATGTGTACTACCCAAAGCATGTCAGGTAGATTTTAATGCCTGAATTACTGGATTCCCACACTAGTTTAGTGTTCACGGAAACAGCCCTGCTAATCGTTAGCTTGTACATAATAATGTGAGGTAATGTTCATATATGAAAGTATGATATGTACACATATGTATATATATATATATATATATATATATATATATATATATATATATATATATATATTAATATATGTGAAATATAGTGGTAGGTGTCAGTATTCACACACACTCACTACAGGAAACATTGAAAACAAATGCAGCAACCATAATCTACAACACAGCCTGACTCCTGTGAGACTTAATAACCCTTTTAACTGTGTAAAGGTGCCTTCAGCACTTTGATTGCCAGGTCCTAAACTCAGTTTGAAAGAAAATAATTCCTACTGTCAGTTCCAAGCCCCTTGGTAACACTAGTCTGTATGACCTACCACTAAGCCATAACTCTCATACAAGAACATAGTGCTGAAATAAATCTTACATGCAATAGTAGGAATCAATATATAGGTAATATAGGATGTGTACTACCCAAAGCATGTCAGGTAGATTTGTAATGCCTGAATGACTGTATTCCCATACTAGTTTAGTGTTAACAGCCTTGCTAATTGTTAGCTTGTACATAATAATGTAAGATAATGTACATATATGAAAGTATGTATATGTACACATACATACACACACACACACATATATATATATATATATATATATATATATATATATATATATATATATATATATATATATATATGTATATATATATTAATACATATGAAATATAGTGGTAGGTGTCAGTATTCATACACACTCACTACAGGAAACAGTGAAGATAAATGCAGCAACCAGAATCTGCAACACAGCCTGACTCCTGTGAGACCTACTAACCACTTTAACTGCTTAAAGGTGCCCCTAGCACTCTGATTGATAGGCCCTATACTCAATTTGAAAGCAAAATATAAGCATACTAGTAGGCCCTACCATAAGACCATTGTAACACTAGTCTGTATGACCTACCAGTAAGCCATGACTCTCATACAGGAATATAGTGCTAAATAAGTGGAACATGTAATAGTAGGAATGAAGATAAAGGCAATATAGTATGTCTACTACCCAAAGCATGCCAGGCAGACTTTTACTGTCCCAATTACTGGATTCCCATACTAGTGTAGTGTTAACAGAAACAGCCCTGCAAATTGTTAGCTTGTACCCAATATTGTCAGCTAATGTACATATATGAAAGTATGTATATGTACACATATGTATATATAGCAATACATATGAAATATAGTCGTAGGCGTCAGTATGCATACACACTCACTACAGGGAACAGGTGGGAGAAATGCAGCAACCTGAATTCACAACACAGCATGAAGCATGAGAGATGTACTAACCTTCACACTCACAGAACATTTTCCAACAGCATACCAGCATGGTCCACGCCTACAATCTGAAAGGGCAACGCCTATCTCACATACCCTTTTATAGCACTGTCCTGAAATCACAGTGAGACATGCAATCAGTACACAACTGGCTGTATGCAATTAGCCAATGCTGCCTTACAACTGGTGCAGAGGCCATCACATGGACCTATGCAGATACCTACAAAAGCATTCAGTACCCACACTCCAGACATGCAATACAGTCATTGCACAAACCTACTGAGAAAGAGAGAGAGAGAGACAGAGAGAAATAAAAAAAATATACAGACAGCCAGCAGCAAAACCAGCAGCAGCAGCAGCAGCAAACAACAAGCAGCAAGCAGCACCACTGACACAGCAACAGCTGCCACAAACACAGGTAATGCAAAGTAGCAGGTTAATACTGTGTTTACTGTGACACCTCCAAATGTATCATAGTTCACTATCTATAGGTATGTCCATGACATAGGTTGTGTGTACATAGTCATGAAATATATACATATGTAATATTGCTGTACATGTTGCCCATACTTAAAACTTCCATAGCTTAGAACACAAGACCAGTTGTGCATATGATGCAGTAGTTACCAGGGTCAGTAGAGGTTACTCCTCATTGGTGTGGGACCACTGTGTATGTATGGCACTGTTCAGGTACATATCCTGTAGTATGGCCAGGGATTAATATCAGTCTGTCATGTGGTGCTATGTCCTCCAGAGGTGAACGTAGCACACATCCAGGGATACCATTTCGTAACAGTGATGCTATGTGCTCTGCAATGTTGAGGGTGGCCCTCACCTGAACATGTGAGAGGATAGGGAGGTTACAGTCATCTGTGATAACTAATACCGCATATGTAGGAGAATGGGGGGGGTACCTGCACCTAAACTGTCTGCAACAATGTTGCCAATATCTGTGCATTTGGTGAATGTGAAGCATCTTAACACTGATGACCACAGATGCCTTGCCTTCATGTGAATCTGCCCTGTGCTGCAGTAGCCTCCTGCTATTGTTATACAATGTGCCTGTATCTGTAGTCCACTGGACAGGATAAATAAGTGGTGTGCATATGTTCTGGGTTAGATATGTGTGTGCACAGTACATGCAGTATGTAGGATGTCAGTGGTAAGCATATGCAAAGGGGCCAGCAGTGTGTGTTGTGGCTTCCACTGGCCCAATGGGCTGCATGGATAGCATCACAGTCATAACTAGTGAATAACTGTGTAATTACATGCATACATAGCAAGGTAGTGTACTGTGCTTGTGGTGTTGTTGGGATATCTATATCCAGGCTGAGTAATGTGTGTCCACATCACAGGGTTGGATGGCAACACACATCCAGTATGTAGGGATGAACACCCAGAGTGTTTCAGACGTGTCGCCTGTGCAGAAATATCTGGCCATTACCTGTGCATCCCCCACAACACACACACATGTAACATATGGCAGAAGTACTATAGCAGTACACATAGGTTCATAGGTTCATACTAGGCTATTTGCCCTAGGGCATTGATAAGCCTAGTAGAATGTGTTTGTCTTCGCCACCCAATTACAAGTTATGCTGCTATGCCCTTGTCCGACGTTAGTATACTGTGCCTCTGTCTAACAGTGACATAGAAGTGATACCTAGGGTACAACTATGATCTCCATCCACTCATCCAGATTCCTATGGAAGAGAGTCAATGAGGGACTCTGCCTAACCTGTAGTGTGAGTTCATTACAGAGTGAAGGGAGCCTCTTGGTTAGGAATATGCCCCTCCAGCATGTCCTATTTATGTCAGTGCTGAGGTTCAGGTCTCCCGAGCATGTGGCTGTATGGGACTCTGATTTCCTGAGGTGCAGCATGTTCATTACTTCTGGGTTGGACATGGCTGTATATGGCAGGCACAGATTGCCTCTGAACAGGCATTATGCCACTGAGTCCAGCTGGATTTCCTTTAACTGGGCAGCATATGACATCTGTTTGAGCCATTTCATCCTCTTGATGAGGTACTGTTGTCCTGTACCAGTTGCTGTAGGTGTCTGGTTAGGTACATCCCAAAAGGTGCATTGTACGCAATTATAGGCCTGATGATGGATGAGTAAAGAGGCACAATGACCTCCCCTGCCATACATGTGAATCCCTCATGATTAGCTGGGCTATATAACATGTCTTTCAATCCATGTTGGCCATGTGGTTGACAAATGACAGACTGCTATCATGTTTGTTCCCCAGGTCCCCAATTACGTCTTCTGTACTCAATGGCCTAACACCTATGTGGTACTTTGCCACCAATGTGGAGGTGTGGGAATCTGCATTGAATATTGATACTCCCCCTCCTTTGTTCAAGTGTTGGGGCCAACAAGAATGGTAACAGGCATAACTTGGTAGTGCTGGTGTGCTCCTGGGAAACCTGAAACAGGTTTATGTTACTGCACAGATATCGATGTCCATAATGCTAAGTAGGGTTTTGAGTGCGTGTATCCTGAGGTCTAGACTTCTGGTGTTGAGTAGCATCACTCTTACTTCCTCATCCTTTGTGATACGAGTGGATGTGGGTTTGCCTTATGAGCCTTGCCTAATACAGGCACCATGGGTGTAGCAAGATCCTCCGCCAAAATCCAATAGGCCAGGGGTGACAGGTGCAAGCTGTCCCTAGCAAAGCATTGTGACTTGTATAGCATACCACCCCAAGATGACAGGCATTGGCACACCTGTGAATGACACCAGTATGTCAGTCAATTGTTGGAAGGGATCATCGTGCCTTGATATTGTGGCATCGTTCTTGGTGAGGGTAAGATGCTACTCAAGGTCAGGGTCATACTGTCTTGGACTACATGCTCAGAGAGCTCCTTACTGTCTCATGTCATGTAGTCCAGGGAGGTATGTGTCAGGTCATTCACACCAGCATGGACATTGAGTGAGTCATACCTGTACTTGCCTTGGAGTTATTTGAGTGTTTGTGTTATGTGGCGGGTCAGTGCCGACAGGCTGCACACTGTGACCCTCACCTCGTTAAGCCTGGTGAACGTGATGTCAGTGTGCCTGATGATAGAGGCACCTAGTACAGGTGTATGAGGTGTGTTGTTTACTGTTAATGGCTGTGAGTGTTCAGCACATTGGCTTTGTGTGATATGTGTTGCACGTGTTTGTTTCCGTGGTAGTGGTTGCTTGAGTGTCTGCTTAGGAGGCCTCTGCTGCATAGGCAGACCTGTAGTCCGAGCCTACGAGTATGTTCATGTGTGATCATGTGTTAGTTCTGCTGTCGTGGTAGGTCTATGTGAGACTGGAATTGTAGTGAGTGTGGTTTCCTTCTCCTCCTGACTGGTTATGGCAGTATTGAGTTTAAAGAGCCTAGCCTCCAGTTTGGTATATGGTTGCATCACTCACATGTGTTTGAATTTGTTGTTAGGAGGAGGGGGTTGTCTGTGTACATGCAGCTGTTATAACATTGCCTCTGGATTACCACACTCACCAGCTGGACTGGAGAGGAGACTGACAACTGACCTTTGGACATGCTAGAATACTATTGTGAATTCCGTAATAATTGAAAACAAGGTCCAGTGGGGAGTGAGGGTGTACTGATATTACTTACTACTGCTGACTGATATAATAGCTTCCTTTTTTTTCTCGGATGTCTGTCCACTTTTTGTAGTTTTACAGCTTTTCCTTTGCACAATAGGTTGTTTATTACTACGTATTCTAGTTAGGCTCAGGCAGCCTTTTTTATGGTGACCTTTATGTGTTTTCTGATTTTATGTGGGGGAGTATCATTGTTTTATTTTTTAAGTTTTATAAGGCAACACTATTTGATGTGTAAGGATTGTTTTCCTTCTGCCACACTAGTTGTTTAATATATGTCATTTATATTTATTTAGTTCATAACATTCTCTTTAGTATTTATTTGTTTGTATACATACATTGGAATTATTAGAAGGTTTATTCTATTGAGGTATATTTTATAAAAGAATGGTAGGATTTTACATATATTTGTAAACTGACAAAAGATGTCCTTCTGTTTAACCAAGACGAAAAAGTTGGTTTGGTTGTTCATATGAATGTTTTTATATGAATGTCTTTTGTTAATTAAAATTTGTTAATTAGGGAGGGGTTACTAGTATTTAACCTCAACCTTTCATTGAGTCTAACTGTTTTGTCTGAGGAAGGAGGGTTAGTGAACCTTCCGAAAGTTCTTGGTTAATAAAGTGCTAACACCATTGTTTTTAAAAGCTATCGCCTGCTTATTGGAACATTTATTACTTCTGCACTCAGCTTCCTTCGTGGTTTTCTTTTTAAAAATTTCAGTGAGCAAGTGCCAGGTAACTTAAGTGCAATGTGTTACAATTAAGTAAATGCAACAATGTCAAGCAGTCACTTGCTGTCATGTGTAACATGGAAATACGTACAGTAAGCAATGCAGATATCAGTAGTGAGTCACAGAAGTGTCGAGAAGCTGTGTATTATGTGGAAGTAGCGTACCAGTGAAATAACAAGCTAACAAATAACACGCATATAAACAAAGCTAGATTCAGGAGGCCTGGATGTAGTGTTTGCTACAGCAAACAAGGTGTACCAATGTCAGTAAGATACAGCTCAAATATGCAGGCACTATAAACCTGAAACCAGATGTTCCCAGCTATGAATGGCAGAGTACAGCCTATTGTCACACAAGAGTGCAGACCACAAACCTTGTTAATGTTAAATAACTGGCCTGAAGGCCAACTGCCTATACCAGAACTAATACACTTGGACACTGGGCTCTCAATCAGCAGTTCCCAACTTCAAAGGATGAAAGATATGTGTCCTGCCACCACAGTGCTTGCCACAAACCTCCCTAATGTAAAACAACTGGTCTGAAGGCCAAGTGCTTAGTCCAAATGACTTAGAATGATAGCTACACTTTAATCAAGTTACAACCAAGCGGTAATAAGTACAATTTAATACTCCCTGTATAGAATGTGTACCATGTATTGCTGAGATACTATGCTGATAACCTGTTTGTGTACCTTTCCAGGGGAACATGGCTCCAAAAAGGAACCCCGCATATTCTGCTGCAGAGGATGAAGTGATCCACCAGAGCCTGGTGCGTGACTATGCCATCCTGTTCTCACGCACCACCCAGAATCAGCAGGAGAGGTCTGCACTGTGGCAAAATCTTGTTAGCAGGATAAATGATGTTGGCATGCATGATAGGACATATGAGCAGGTGAGACATCACTGCAGTGATTTGATTAGAAATGTCCGTCAGTGTGCTGCAGATATCCGCAGGCAACAGGTTGCCACAGGTGGGGGGGGTGGCCACACATCCCCCCCTCACCAGACAGGAGGGGCTACTGCTAAGTGTTGTGGATCCAGCCCCAGAACAACAACAGCAACAGTCATGCATCATGATGGAGGTTGGATCCACACAGCAGCAAGACACTGATGCAGGTAAGATGCCATATTTATTTATTGTTATTACTTTTACATTTGTTGACCGAGATAGTCTAGCTGGATATATGTCCATTTTCAGTAGAGGCCTGGGGAGAAAAGCTCCACACATAACATAATAAAGGCAGACAGACAAGTTGTTAATACAGACATCCAAAATAATAGAAATATACACCAGCTTGTTAATTAAATCAACATGCATTTAAGGAACTCAAACAGTTTAAAGTCATACACAATGTACTGTCGGTTTCAAAGCAATTCTACCTAAAACATAACGGTTATGCAATAAGGCAAAAGCCATATAGATAATAGTTAAAGCTCAGAAGGGTAGAGAAGTAGAAGGAGTATGAAAGATAAAATAATAGGTAAGAGGCAGGAGTCAAGAAGGGAAGTGAGGAAAAGAAGGAAGACAGTCAAGAGGAGGTGGGAGGGATGGAAGAAGTAGGTCAGATCATAGAAGGACATCAAGGGGAAAGAAACAGGGTAGAAGCTACTTTTTATGCACAATGAGGGGTTAAAGGTAAAGAGAGGGTGGGGAGAGGGACGTTAGCCTGGAGTACTACAAGAACAACGCCAGTGGTTTTGGAAGTACAGTTTGAGTTGTTGTTTGAAGAGAGGTAAGGGTGAGATTAGAGTTAACTCCTGGTATGTACATATGACTGTTCTGTACACTGTTACTTCATGCACATAAGGTGTGCATGTGGTATGTATCTGTCATCATGATATGTAATTGTGCATGTGTGATACAGACATTATGAGCAGCTGATGTGTATAAGGGAACTAGTGTACTACTGTACTGTATCATGTGCAAAACAAATGGCACACTTGTGCCCACTGACATTACTCTCTTCATACTTCCAGGTCCCTCCCATCTAGCAACGAGGCAGGCCATACATGCTGGTGAGTGTGTTTAACATTACTTGAAAAACAATTTATAATACTAGTAAGAGTAGTGTAACTCTGTAGTATACATGCTGGTGAGTGTGTTTAATAATACCTGCAATACACAGTTTAACAATATTAAGAGTAGTGTAACACAGTACTGATGTGTGTGTTTACTGTGGGGTGTGCATGTGTGCGAGTGTGCCTGTGCCCATGTGTGCATGTGTGTTTGTGTCCATGAGTGCATGTGTCCATTTCTGAATGTGTGCATTAGTATTGAAGTGCATCTCTGTCAAATATGTGTTGAGACTGTAATCTGTGTTCCCTGTTTTCCTCCCGTAGGTTCTGGTGCTGATCTGGTGACCTGCAGCAGGGAACCTGAATCTTGTGCCCCAGGTACTGATGATGATGAAATGTCTGTAATGGTGCAGGAAGGTGTGTCTGGGTTCCCCATTGGTCAGCCAATTGACAGTACACAGCTGTCAACCCCGTCAATGCGCACAGTCATCCTGCCGTTACATCCTTTGTCACCATTGTCCCTAGGTGATGGACAGTATGCAGTGGGCATAGATCAGGGTAATGTGGTACCTGTGGTACATGCATCCCCACAAGGCAGCCATGAGCAGGGTCCTCCAATGGTACCACGCAGACAGTCGCCCATGGGTTCTCGTGGGGGCATCTGTGGCCGTACTGCCTCTGGCCGACGTGCCCAAGGAGGTATGTCAACCTCCACTATGTTTCGGACTGTTATGCAGGCACAGGCACGTATGGAAAGGTACACCATACAGGGTCTGAGGGAGCTGAGAGCATGTCGCTCAGCCATGACAGACGGCATGCGTGACGTTGCGAATGCTATCCATAACTTCACAGATGTCGTTGACAGACGTTGTGGGGACATACAACAGCTGCTCCACAACCAGATGTCCATGGGCCAGGGCGATGGTGTGCATTTGCGACATCGACGTGGCCATATGCCAGCAACAGCACCAGCTGGCAGTGGCCGCGGATGACAACAGGCCCACTCACACACCTCAAGTGCCAGCACCAGCCCCAGCAATGCTGGGTCTGTGCTGTCATCAGGACACCCCAGGAGACCACGTGCACGTGGCTCTGGACAGTCCAAACAGGGAACTGTGTCCAGTCAACACACCCCTGCTTCCGATGACAGTACCCAGTCTGGGTTAGTACCGGATACGACCCGTAGCACCCCTGCCAGGCACAGGTACCGTGTCCATGCCCACAGACACTGATCTGGATGACCTGACAGGTGCAGTCTGTGGCTGTCCACAAAACCATGTACATGGCAGCCATTATGTGGGACTGTGTGCGTGCTTACACACATGCAGAAATCTAACACCTAGGGCAAACACATACACACACACACTGCACCATCACCGGTCCACCCTGTACTGCTGCCCCTCACAAACACACATACACACACATGTCAATTGGTGTTACCAGTGGCTGGCTTGGGCATACCTAACCCACACCCTGTACATATGATGACACTGTGCCACCTCCTGCATACTACAACATTGGTGCAGGAAAAGGTAAACACGTTGCTGATGCACAGGGTGACTACATAGATGTGTATAAGTAGTAACATGTTGGTAACTGTTCACTGTTCCACTATGATTGTGTGTATATCCCAGCAGTCCTGCTGCAGTAACTGTATGAATGTCATCAATTGTTATCTGCACCCATACTACTTACCAAAGTGTACCAGCTGCACACCATCACATGCTACCATTGACTATGGGAATGCGCATCATGTGCTGTTATGTAGATTCAGCTATATGTATCTGTTCAATCACACATGCATTTACACACACCCTGCTACTCCCACACATGCACACGCTCACCTGCCATTCCCATTATTTATTACCCTACATGAGTAGCTGTCGATACATGACAGGTACACATTTGAGAAGTGCACTATGTTGTTTACTACCGATTTCCTCCTCTCTACCTGTACTCACAGGGTGCAGGCAACCTCATCAGTTCAAAGGTGTAATGTGCATCAGGTACTGTGGTACCCTGATTGCCACATCAAACATGTTTCCCATACGGAAATGCACACACAGACACATCCCACATCCACACACTTGCCACATTCAGGCTTCAAAACACTATCTAGGTATATTCTGGTACATGTGCGTGTTACAGTAGCATGTAACACTATACTGAGTACTGGCAGTTGTCTGTTGTCATGTTGTTTGTATAGAGTAAAAGAATTGTTTGTTTATCCTACTTCGTTTTGTGGACATTACTTGAAGAAGTGTTACCTTACATGTGTTATTGGTACCACCACCTTCTCTTTTGTAGTTTTGTTTGTATAGGGTGCTGTCAACATCACTGCTTGTTAAGGGAAATGTGCACCCTGCAGTGCATAGCCCCATTTGGCAAAAGCCACATCCCACCCCCATCATTGTGCACACACACTAACCCCACCCACAGTAAAACACATACTTTCCATTTGCAAGATTCAAACCCATACCTAACTGTGTTATGACAGTAGAAGCAGACACATTAGCAGAGTGTGTTATTTGCATTAGTGGGAGAAATCCTTTCTAATGCTGTACTTAGAGGGTGCTGACATCATCTGTGTGTAGGAGGAGGAATGTGCACCCTGTAGTGTATTCTCCCAGTTGGCAAAAGGCACTTATCCCTCCCAGCATAATGCACATACATAAACCCCACTCATACTAACACACATACATTCCCTTTGCAAGATTCAAGCCCCTACCTAACTATGTTATGACACTGGAGAAAGATGCATTAGTAGAGTGCGCTATACGAATTACTGAAGGGCTTTAATTCAGGTAATATAGTTATAGAGTCCTGACATTATCAGTGTTTCAAAACGGGGATCTGCATCCAGTACTGTACTGTCACAGTTGCTAATAGGGGCATTTCCCACACACACATCGATGTGTTCGAGGTTTGCATATGTGGGGGATCCAGTACTCCAGTGTGATTAGTATATGGTTCGATTGCAACAATGAGGGATATACTTCCAGTGGTGAGCATTTTGTACTCATGTTTGTGATGATCAGGTCTAGTATATCTGCCCCTCTTGTGGGAAGGTTGATTACCTGTTCCATAGCTAAAGAATGTCTGATATATGGGAACCCTAGAGCTTGGGTATTGTGGCTTGTGTAATGTTCACAGTCTATGTTTGGGTAGCTGACATCACCCAGTATGATGGTGTTTGCAGAGAAATCTATACTCTCCTGTGTGAGCATGAAGGCTGTGTGGGAGTCCTGAGTTTGAGAGGGTGCTGTAAGAGCTCCTCTGTGTCTCTTTCCATGTGGTCCAGGGAGGTACGTCTCAGATTGTTTGCACCAGCATAGACAATGACTGCCTCATAGTTGTACTTGCTGTGGAGTGACCTGTGTGCCTGTGTTATGTGGCACATTCTATCACCCGACAGGTAGCTAAATGTGACCCTCACCTTGCTCAGTCTGGAGGGTGGGACGTCAGTCAACAGCTCATGTCAAGCATGTTCACACCCCTCATAAATGATGTGGAAACCTTCAAAGGCCCCAGGCCTGTTGAAAATATGGACCAGACTGCAGATACCTGTATAAAGGCATTCTATGGACACATTCAGGAATGCATGGATCATGCAACCACATATGAAAGCATGACCCAATCCTCCAAAGGCAGACGTCCTGTGTGCCGGACACCAGCCATAAACAAACTATACAATATAAGGATGAAGCCACTACATGATACAACTAACTCCCAAAATGTGAAGGCATCACTGATGAGTATTGGAAGACAACTACAGGCACCCATACGATTGTCTAAGGCCATCTTTGAGAGAAGATTCCACAAGCCACTGAGGATAATCACAAGGCTTTCTGTAGTTATGTTAGGAACCTGGGTGGTAATACCCAGATATGCTCAGAGGTAATCCAAGATGTCACACGAAATACAAAACACACAGACATTGCCATCATCCTAGTGGACAGGTTCACTGCTGCCTTCTCCCCCCCACCACACCAAAAGGGCAAATATGTCTCGCAGCAGAGTGCTGCCCCCCCTGACATCACAGATGCTCAGGTAAGAGATGCCCTTCCCAAAGCAATAAACACTGCATCAATGGGACCAGACAGTGTCCCAGGCTGTGTCCTACATGAACCACAAGAAGAGCTAAACCCAGACATAACACTACTGTTCAATCCCAGCCTTACTACACGATATGTGGCCAAAGAGTGGCGTACAGCAACAGTGGTCCCTCTACATTCAGGTGGTGCCTTAACGGATCCTGGACACTATTCGCCCCATATGTCTGACTAGCTTGGTCTGCAAAGCTATGGCAAGGATCATCATGAACCTCACATATATAGATATTGGGGACCTACAGACATGTCACCATACACAGTTTGGCTTTGTTAATGGCAGATCCTGCCTCTCAAACCTGTTTGATTTCTTTGAAACAGTCACCAAGGCCACTGTCAAGGGGAAGGAGGTCTACACAGACTACCTGGACCTTGCATAAGCCTTTGATACAATACCCCACTTGTGCATTCTAGGGAAGCTCACCAGTGTACATATTAACCCCTATGTCACTATGGATACTGCACAGTGGCTCAAGGGCAGAACACACATGGTTAGAATTGCTGGAGCCATGTCAGCCTCCAACCAGGTACAAGTGGTGTCCCACAAGGCTCAGCCCTGGGAGCTGTCATGTTCATTATATATTTATCATAGGTACAGGCCAACATGGAAGCACTGTGGCTGAGCAAGTCGCAGATGACTGCAAACCGGACGCCATAATCAACTCTCCAGCTAACACACACATCCTCCAAAAGGGCCTCTTGCAAACACACGACTTGTGCCACAGCCATGGCCTCAAGGTGAATGACAAAAAGTGTATAGTCATCCCCTTTGTCAAACACAAAGTGACCACAAAGTACCACATATGTGTTAATCCATTAAGTGCAGACGAAGGAATTATGGACCTTGGGGTACACAGGTTGATAGCATTCTACCATTTGACAACAACATGGACAAAGTGGTTAGGAAAACATTTTATATGGGCCACATCATCATGATGGGATCCACATGTAGATCAGGGGAGGACATTGTTCCCCTTTAATGACCCTGTCGGCATGCACCTTACCAGACACCTGCAGCAACTGGAAAGACCACATATGTACCTCGACAAGAGGATCAAAGGGCTCAAACAGATGCCACATACTGACTGGTTAAAGAAACAGCAGCTCTACTCAGTGGCATACTGCCTCTTCATAGGTAATCTGTGCCTGACATATAAAGCCATGTCAAACCCTCACTTAATGGCCATGCTGCACCTCAGAATATCCAGATCCCATCAGGATACATGCTGGAAAGACGTGAACCTCAGGAGTGATATACATAGGACATGCTGGAGGGGCACATTCATAACTCAGAGGCTCCCTTCATTCTGGAATATTATCCCAATAGAGGTTAGGCAGAGTGACTCAGTGACTATCTTCAAGAGTGATATTAATGACTGGATGTGACATTGTAGGGTTACCCTGGGTATCACTTATGTGTCACTGTGAGACAGAGGCACAGTATACTAACCTTGGAATAGGGCATAGCAAGACAGATTTACAATGCACGTTGAAAGCCACATACATTCTGGCTAGGTGGATACATGCCCTGGGCAGACATCCCTGTATGAACCTATGGACGTATGTATCTTGTTCACCATTGGCCCTATGTGCTGTTAATCACCAATGCAATCTCAATACTATGGTAGCATGTGCAAAGGTCAGTTGTCAGTCACCTCTATGGTACAGTTGTGGAATATGTGTGTCATGTAGTAATGTCACAGCTGCCACATGTACACAGTCAACCCTATCCCCTACCCATGGATGTACAACACATGTATGAGATGGAAACACATGGCTAAACTGTGGACTAAGCACTCTGAACCCAGTACTGGCATAACCTGTCAGGTGGCATGAAATACTACAGTGACAGCAATACCAATCTGATGTGGACCGACACTGACAGCAATACAAGCATGGAAATACACCGGGCCTTTCGTGGAGCCTAAGGATAGCATCCTGCATTACTGGCAGACATCTCTGCAGCTGGCACACAGGCATACGTTAGGCCTGCACACAGCACGCATAACACATAGCACACAAATCCTGTGTGCCAAACAAGCACAGTCTGTACAGCTATACAACACTACTGCTGCAGTTGTGTTAGGTACTTTTATTGTCCAGTACAGTGAGGACATGCTCACCAGGCTGGACAAGGTGTAGGTCACAGTGATATGCTCATGGGGCACTATGGTCCACCACATAACACAAGCATACAGGTCAGTCAGATGCATGGACACATATGACTCAGTCATTGTCCATGCCACCACAGCTGATGTGGGATGTCCCTCACTGGGATACATGATAGGGAACATGGAAGGGATCACTGAGCAAGTGACACAGGCTGGTAGAACCCTGACCTTGGTTGGCATCAGACCCTCACCAGGGATTCTGACATATTACTGAATGCTAATGAATTACTGTAGCTACAACACCCTAGCTGAATGGTTCTTAGCATGCGGTCACTGCATTGCTATGGAATAACGTCTTACCACTCCCACAACAGGTGAAAACATGCAGCACCTGTTCATCAACAACAGGTAGACTATATGCCCCAGACCAGGTGTGTATCACTCACTACTGGGCTGATAGCATCTACATCTCACACTGTATATACACATCCCACATGCAGCACCTGCACAGAAGACCACAGTCATAATGTTACCCTGTGCAAATACCATGTATTCACATGTGGCAGGCATCACACATGGTAACTATTGAAGGTCACAGGTACATATGTGTATTTGGCACACACATATATCATGTGTGCATTGCCATAACTGATTTAATCAATGTCATGCAGTATTGTGAGGGACAACCAGCACACATGGGCATTCTGTGTGGGCAAAACACACGTGGCATGTCTGTAATCAAAAGCCATAAATAATTGTGATATCGTTTAGAAAGGGGTATGTGCATCCTGTAGTGTGTTTTCCCAGTTGCCAAAAGGGATATTTCAGTCATACACACTTTTCACACACACTTGTCAGTTGCTGGATTCAAACCCCTATCTAACTATGTTATGATAATATAGACAGACGCATTAGCAGAGCGCGCTATTCGCATTACTGGGAGATTTTCTTTCTCCTGATATACTTATAGGGTGCTGACATCATCAGAGTTTAGGAGCATCCTGTGGTGTGTTTTCCCAGTTGCCAAAAGGGATGTCCCTTTCATACACACTTACCCCCTTTCACACACACTTGCTGGATTCAAACCCCTACCTATGTTATGACACTAGAGACGGACGCATTAGCAGAGGACGCTATTTGGATTACTGAGAGAGTTCTTTTCTCCTGATATACTTATAGGGTGCTGACATGATCGGTGTCTAGAAAGGGGAATGAGCATCCTCTGGTGTGTTTTCACAGTTGCTAGGAATAACATTTGGACTAAGTGTGTGAGCATGCCCAGTTCAGCCTTCCCATGGCATGTTGTGTGAAAGATGTCTCATTTATCTAAGTGTGTGAGCATGCCCAGTGTGGGCTTTCCATATGTTGAACTCTGCAGCCCATCACATTTGTGGATGAGTGTGACCTTCAACAAATACCTCCAGTTTATGGTTGTGTGTTCTGTGCCATGTTGTGTAGTTACTGTCCAAATGCTTTTCATGTGAACACAACAGGGAGTATACTGTGCCTGCAGGTTTTGCATGGGATACTTTGCAAACAATTGTCAACATCTGTTCATACTGACCTAACACTGTAGTACTGTATAGTGTAGTGGTTCAGTACTTTCACTGTGGTGGTCAGTATCCTGGGCTTTAGTCCTATCACTGCTTTACATTTCCATAGTGTGCACAACAGCCTGGTTAGGGTCCAGTTGTGCACATCTGCACAAAGGCGGTGCCTCTACAGACCCGGTAATTACTGCCCCATAAGCTTAACAAGTCTAGTCTGCAAAGCTATGGAGAGGATCATAATTGAGCTCATAAACAAAGATATAGGGGACATGCAGACATTGTACCTGTCCCAGTTTGGCTTGGTCAAGGACAGATCATGTCTTTTGTACTTGGTTGACATCTTCAAAACGGTCACTTAGGCCATTGTTGAGGGAAAGGCAGTCCATACAGCCTACCTTGGCCTTGCAAACACTTTCAACACAATACCCCACTCAGGTATTGTAGAAAACCCTACCAACTGAAATGTAAACCCATATGTCACAAGATGGGTTGCAAACTGGCTTAAGGACGGGACCCACAGGGTTAGAGTTGCTGGCACTATGTCAGACTCCAGGCTGGTCACAAGTGGTGTCACACAGGGCTCAGTCCTTGGCCCCCTATTGTTTGTCATCTACTTCTCAGAAGTACAGGCCAACATGGGAGGACTTTGGCTGACAAAGTTTGCAAATGAATGCACACTGGGCGCCATAGTGGACAGTGCATCAGACACAGATATCCTTCAGAAGGGACTCACAGAAACTGATAGCTGGTGCCAGAGACATGGCCTGAAGTCAAATTGCACAACATGTGTAGTCATACCCTTCGGGAAAAGCAAGGTAACCCCAAGCTACCATATAGGTGGCAATCCTCTAAGCACAGAGGAGGTTATCATGGACCTGGGGACACAGGTTGACAGTCGCTGTTCTTCTGACACTCACGTTGCTAAAGTGGCTAGAAAGACCTTCTACATTGCCCACCTGATAAGGAAGGGATTCACATCCAGATCTAGTGGGTCATTGTTCCCCTGTACTCTTCACTTATCAGACCGGTGATCGAGTACAATGCCCTATTCTGGATGTATCTCACCCCGATAAAGGGACTCCAACATCTGTCATATGCTGCCAGATTGAAGACACTCCCGCTCTATTCAGTCACATACCGTCTGCTTAGAGGTGACATGTGCCTGACATGCAAGGCCATGTCCAAACAGGAATTAATGGACATGCTCCACCTCAAAATCGGCAGATCCACCTGAACCACTAGTGCAAGTGACTTACACCTTAGCATGGATGTACGTTGGACATGTTGGAGGGATGGATTTATCACTCGGAGACTCCCTATGCTGTGAAATACAATCCCGGTCCATGTGAGGCAGAGCTCCTTGCTGGCTCTGTTCAAGAGGTATCTTGACCTGTGGATGGGAGATCATAGGTTTACCCTGGGGATCATCACTGTGTCACTGCTGGAGAGAGGCACAACAAACTAATGGGCACAGTACTGTTTCCATATAAGGGGTGGTGTGCGCCAACAAACTCTGGGCTAGGCTTATACCTGCCTTAGGGAAGATAGCCTAGTATAAACCTATGTACCTATGAACCTATCTGACCATGTTGCATTATGTTCAGATGTGAACTACTTACAACAGCCTCATCCAACATCAGTAGTGTATTCCACAACATGGGTGTACATTGGCAAACACTACCGATGTGCCCTAGGCCATTTCTAATGCTAGTCGGAGAGTGTGTTTGTCCGTCAACACATTGTAAGTGTAGTTTGCCATGACATATGTCTTGTTTAGTATACTGTGCCTCTGTCTACCTGTGACATAACATTGATACCCAGGGTAAACCTACCATCTCCCATCCACTCATTAGGATTCCTGTTGAGGAGAATCAACAAGTGACTCTATGGATAACCTGTACTGGTAGTTTACTCATGCGTGGGGGTGGCTTCTGTGTTATGGATAATGCAGTACAGCTTGTCCTATGTATGTCAGTGCTGGGGTTCAGGTCCCTCATGTGCATAGCTCCCTGCCATTCAGATTGTACAAGGTGCAGCATGTGCATTGATTCCAGCTTGGACATGGCTTTCTACATCAGGCACAGCTTGCATCTGGGTGGCCAGCATGGCAGTGTGTGGAGCTGCACTCTGTTTAATCAGGCGACACATTACATGTGCTCCAGCTCTTTCATACTCCTGGTGAGGTACTGTTGTGGACTTTACAGTTGCTGGATGTGTCTGCTGAGGTACACCCCACAGGGGCTGTTGTGGTCATTTCTAATGCTGATGAAAGATAACTGCAGAACCACAATGACCTCCCCTTAGCTAGATGTCAGAAAGCATGGACCATGCAATCACAAATAAAAACAAGACCCTCTCCACAAAGGGAAAGTGGCCTGTCTGGTGGACCCCAGCCATAAACAAACTGTATAACAGATGAGGGATACTAATGCAAGACAGAGCTACATCTCCAAAAGGGAAGACAGCTGTGATCAGCACTAGTAGAAAGCTACATTATCTCATAAAGACATCCAAGGTCAACTTGGGGATATAAAGCACCAAATACAATGAAGGTAACCACACTGCTTTCTTCAGTTATGTCAGACACCTGGGTGGGAACCCTCAGATATGCTCAGAGTTGGTACACAACACCATATATTCCAGTGGCCTGACAGATATTGGCAACATTCCGGCAGACAGCTTCAGTGCAATTTACCCCCTCCCTCACCCCCAAAAGAAGATAGTTATCACAGCTGTATGTAACCTCACTGTCATCTTGGATGTCCATGTGAGAGCCGCACCCAGCAAAGACAAGTACACAGCATCAATGGGACCTGATGGTATCCCCGGTTGCATGCTATGTGAACTCCAGAAGGAGCTGGACCCGTATATACAAATGCTATTTAACCTTAGCCTTGCTACAGGATATGTACCTGAACACTGGTGTACGGCAACAGTGGCCTCACTCCACAAAGGAGATGCCTCCACAGACCATGGCAACTACCACCACACAAGCTTAACCAGCGTTGTCTGCAAAACTATGGGAAGAGTCATTATGGAGCTCTTACACAGAGACATTGGTGACCTACAGACCCTTGATCCCACCCAGTTCAGCTTTGTACAGGGCAGATCCTGCCTTTTGCACCTAGTTGACTACTATGAAACTGTCAGTAGGGCCATTGATGAGGGCTACGCAGTCCACACAGCCTACCTGCACTTGGCTAAGGCCTTTGACACAATACCCCACTCAGGCATCATAGACAAGCTCAACAGCTGAAATATAACACCATATGTCACAGGATAGGTTGCAAAATAGCTAAGAAACAGAACCCATAAAGTCAACATTGCAGGTGCCTTGTCAGATTCAAAGCCAGTCACAGGTGGTGTCCCAAAAGGATGTGTCCTGGTACCCCTCTTATTTGGTATTTACTTTTCAGATGTGAAAGCAAACATAGGAGGGTTGTGGCTGACAAAGTTTGCAGATGACTGCAACCTAGGCACCATAGTGAATACATCAGCCGGCACACACATCCTACAGAATGCCATCACAAAGACAGATAGCTGGTGCCGGACTCATAGCCTGAAACTGAATGCAACTGATGTGTAGTCATCCCCTTTGGGAGGAACAAAGTACCCACAGATCAATACATAGACAGCAACCCACTGAGCACAGAAAACAAATCAGACACCTGGGGACACGTGTAGATAGTGACATCTCGTTTGACACCCATGTTGCCAAAGTGGTTAGAAAGACTTTCTATCTTGCCCACCTTATCATGGAGGGTTTTCCATCCAGATCAAAGGAGGTCATTGTACCACTATACTTCTCCCTTATCAGGCCCATGATTGAATACAAAGCCCCATTTGGTATGTACCTCACCCAGCACTTGCAACAGCTGGAGAGACCCCAAAAGTACCTTACCATGAAGATCAGGGGTCTACAACACATGTCATATGCTTCCAGAATAAAGGAAATCCAGATTTATTAAGTGTCATACCGCATACTTACAGGTGACCTATGCCTGACATACAAGACCATGTCCAATCAGGATTTGGTGGACATGCTCCACTGCAAGCAATCCAAATCCACCAGAACCATGAGAGCTAAAGATTTGAACCTCAGCACATACATGTATAGGACATGCTGGAGGGACAGAGTCATAACTCAGAGGCATCTCACACTCTAGCAGAGTATCCCAGTTCATGTTAGACAGAGTCCCTCACTGACTCTCTTCAAGAGACATCTGGACAACTGCATATGAGACAGAGGCACAGACTAAGTTATTCAATTACATAAGGGGGTCATAATGTGTCACTACTAAGTCAGAGGCACAATATTCGGAATCTATTCTGTACACTTATTACCACTATAAGGGGTGGCAATAGCCACATCACTATGGCTAGGCTTATACATGCACTAGGGCAGATAGCCTAGTAGTAAACTATGAAACTATGAAACTATGGTGTATGTGTAGGTATTGTCAGTCAAGCACTATAATGTGGTTTGGGGGGCTTGATATCTCCCTGTATTCCAACATTGTTTTGTCTATTCCTTCTAGCATGTCTAGGGATCAGTTGCTAGTGTCCCCTCCTGCTCAGCTGGTGAACCTGGGAATATTGAGGCAATGTTACAATTGCCTCATGTACACTGACAACCCTCTCCTTCTCCCATAAAACACAAATACATGTGAGAGATGCAACTATATAGCCAAAGTGGAGGCTGAGCTCTCTCAACATAGGACTAGCAAGACCAGAGAGAAGGTGAAGGTAACCACACACACCACAAACCCAGTCTCACATAGCACTATCACAACTTAAAATCATACACATAGACACACAAAGACATACTCGGAGGCTCTGATCAGAATTCTACCAAAACAGCAGCGGCCACCACAGCAGACACCCACACAACTGCCTCCACAGGGCACAGCACATGCAACACATAGACCACAGAGTCAGTGTGCCAAACAGTCACAGCCCTTAAGGCCAAACACAATGCCAGACACACTTGTCATAGGTGACTCCATAGTCAGACACACTGACGTCCCGCTCACCAGATCGAGTACAGAGGAGGTCACAGTAAGCTGCCTATCGGGCACTGGAATCCACCACATAATGCAAGCACTCAGGTCACTCAACTGCAAGTACAAGTCTGACTCAGTCATTATCCATGCTGGTGTGAACGACCTGAGATGTACCTCCCTGGACTACATGAAAAGAGACATAGAGGATCTCTCTGATTATGTAGGCCAGGCAGGTATGACCCTGACCTTGAGCAGTATCCTACCTTCACCAAGTATGATGCCACATAAACAGAGACAAGATGATCAGCTGTACTAATTGGCTTAAACTATGGTGTCATTCAAAGGGGGTCCAATGTCTGTCTGCCTGGGATGACATGCTGGACAGGCCACGCTGATTTGCAAGGGACGGCTTGCACCTATCACCCCTGGGCTTCTGGATTTTGGCTGAGGCTCTTGCCACCCCCATTGTGCCTTTTTTTATGCAAGAATCAGATTCTACACCTACCACCCTAGAACACAGAATAGGAAAAACACTAAGGGTAATGCTGCTCAATGCCAGAAGTCTCAACCTCAAGCTGCACACACTCGACACCCTTCTCAGTATGGAGAACATTGATGTCTGTGCTGTGACTGAAACCTGGTTCGCGGCTTCTGACAGCACCCTGGCACTATCGGGTGTAACCTCATATCATGCGTTCCGGCCCCAAAATCCGGACAACACCAAGAAAGGAGGGTGGGTGTCCATATTCATTAAGGACACCCTCACCTCAAGGCTGGTGGCAACACACGATGCATCGGAGACCATCCAGGTGCAAGTAACCGTAGGCAAGACTGCTCTGCAGTTTGTAGCATGTTACATGCCACCCTCTCAAACTCAGGTACCTCATACAGCTTTCCTGAAAACACTGGAGGGGATAAATGTATCTCCGAACACCATCATACTGGGTGATTCCAACTATCCAAATATAGACTGGGATCACTACTCAAGCCCCAACACTCTAACCCAAAGGTTCCTAGAGTTCATACACTCAAATGCCATGGAACAACTAGTCACCATCCCCACAAGTGGAGACAACATACTAGAACTCATCATCACGAACATGGGGTCACAATGTTCAACACCAGAAGTATACCCATCATTGGTGAGATCAGATCATGATCTAATCTCAGTGGGAGTCCACATTAAACCCCCACCCCAGATAGAAAAGACAACAGTGAAGACCTTCTCAAAAGCCAACTTCACACTTCTGAAGACTGGTGTGGTTTCTTTCAAGGCCCCCAAGCCAGCGGACACCATTACCCAAGCCGCTGTATCACTTACAAATGCCTTCTACCAGCACCTCCAGGACTGCATGGATCAGGCAATCCCAAACAAAACAAAGACTCTTTGTACCACAGGCAAGCATCCAGTCTGGTGGACCCCAGCCATAAACAAGCTCTACAACAAAAGGAAGGAGGTACTACAAGATAGAGCGAAATCCGTAGAAGGGAAGACACCCCTGCTCATTATGAGTAAAACACTGAGTTCCCCCATAAAATCATCCAAGGCAAATTTTGAGAGTAAACCCACTCAGGACTCAAGGGACAATCATGAGGCCTTTTTTACCTATGTTTGACACCTGGGAGGGAACTCCCAGATATGCTCAGAATTAGTTTGAAATGATGTAAATATCACTGAACCTACAGACATTGCCAACATACTGGCTGACAGGTTCAGTGCAGATTTCTCCCCCCCCCAACTGGAGGGATATCTATACCAGAGGATTGTAGCCCCCCAAACATCTCAAATGCTGGGGTGAGAACTGCTCTATCCAAGGCGGAAAACACTTTATCCATGGGACCAGATGGTGTCCCCGGTTGTGTGCTCCATGAACTCAATGAGGAATTAAACCCGCAGTTAGGGCAGCTGTTTAATCTTAGCCTCGCCTCAGGAGATATGTGCCCAAGGAGTGGCATACAGCAATGGTGGACCCACTTCACAAAGGAGGTGCCTCCGCCAAGCCCGGAAACTACCATCCCATCAGCTTGACAAGCCCGGTCTGCTAAGCTATGGAGAGGATCATAATGGGAATCATAAATGAAGACATAGGGGACTTGCAGATGTTGGATCCAACCCAGTTTGGCTTTGTCAAGGGCAGATCATGCCTTTTAAACTTGGTTGTCTTTTTCAAGACAGTCACCAAGGCCATTGACGAGGGCAAGGCAGTCCACACAGCCTACCTTGACCTGGCAAAGGCTTTCGACACAATACCCCACTCGGGTATCATTGAAAACATCACCAGCTTAAATGTGAACCCATACATCACAGGATGGGTTGCAAACTGGCTAAGTGACAGAACACACAGGGTCAAAGTTGCTGGTGCCATGTCACACTCCAAAACTGTCACAAGTGGTGTCCCACAGGGCTCAGTCCTGGGCCCACTTTTGTTCAGCATCTACTTTTCAGAAGTACAAGCAAACACAGGAGGATTATGGCTGACAAAGTTTGAAGATGACTGCAAAGTGGGAACCATAGTTGGAAACCCATCTGACACAGACATCCTTCAGAAGGGTCTCATAGACACGGATAACTGGTGCCAGAGCCATGGCCTTACATTAAACGCTAAACAATGCATAGTCATACCCTTTGGAAACAACAGGGTTACCCCTAGTTCCCATCTAGGTGGCAATCATCTAAGCACAGAAGAGGTTATCAGGGACCTGGGCACCCGGGTTGACAGTAATATTTTGTTTGACACTCACATTGCCAGAGTAGGCCTGGGGACGTTCCTGCTATTAGGACAGTGGTCTGCAGCAAGCTATATAGTAGTAATCAGTTTTAGTCATTGGTATTTGACCATGGCTAATCCATGTTGCTTCTTGTTGTGGTACCAACATGGGTGTGTGGTTATCCATGCCATTTATTGCTAGTCACCCTCATTTTGTAGCTTGTTCCATGTTTTTGCACATGTACATCACTGAATGAGGTGTGACCTGGTAGTGTCAGGGTGCTGATTTGGGCTTTGACCCTGTTTTCTATTACAGCACTGATATCTACATTCTCTATACTGTGTGCGTTTACACTGCACGCATTTATACTTCTGGCATTGGGTAGCATTACATCTAGGTTCCTTTCCCTTGTGGTACCTATGAGGTAGGTTTGTGTTTTTTGTGGTTTATGATTGGTGAGGGTGGATGTTAGTCAGGTCCTCAGGTGTGCATATGGTACATGGTATTACATTACTTAACACATGGCATTCATGCCTCAGGTGGTGCTGCAGGGCTGCCTCTGTCGGATGCACATACTACACTCCCTGTACATGTTTGGAAGCAGGTTGTGTCATGTTAGGCATCCCTGTTACTATATGAGTGAGTCAGAGCGGGTATCAGTCCCAGTGTTCCTACTGACCAAGTGTATGTGCTATGCGTTGCCTCTTTGCCAAGGCCAGGGCATACTGGGCACGCCTCCTTCTGCCTACTGGGACAAGGTCAGGTTGTTCCTCCTCCGAGTCACCCTCTGCCTGTGGTGGCCTTAGCAATGGTGGGGGGATGTTAGGCCCAGCCCTGTGCTGGTCCTGCTGCAGCTGTTTCTACAGGATCATATTATGTAGCATAGCACATATCATGACCATTTGGGTACATGTAGTTGGTGTGTACTGCAAGGCTCCACCAGATGTGTCCAGACACTGGAACCGTGACTTGAGCAGCCCAAACACATGCTCTATGACATTACGTGTTTGTGCGTGTGCCTCATTATGGCGTTCCTGTTCAGGTGTGTGTGCATTTCTGATGGGTGTCATCAGCCACGGCTCAAGTGCATAACCTGCATCCCCCACTAGGTGTCCGTGTGGGAAGTCCCCACTGGCAAATGATTGGTACAGCTGCGTCAGATGCCAGATGTGGGAATCATGGTAGCTCCCAGGGCAGCCAGCACACACATTCATTATTATCACGCACGACCTGGCAGTTGATGGAGGGGTATCCCTTGCGGTTAATGTAGGCTCTACCCCGCTCACCAGCTGGTGCTTTGATGCGTACGTGCGTGCAGTCTATTGCACCCAGCACCTCAGGGTATCCCGCTATTTGCTGGAAGAGACGCATATTGCTGGCCACAACCTCACGGTCATTAGGGACATATATATGATCACTGACATGTGCTGACATGGCATCCAGGAACTGGTGCAGTACCCTGGAGGCTGATGCCTGTGATATCCCCATCATATCACCAGTTGGTCTCTGGAAGGTACCTGTTGCTAGTATTCTTAGGCCAACACATACCTTGGTTTCCACTGGGATGGGTTCCCCTCTGTTGGTTCTGTGTGTGAGATGTGGCCTGCACAGCTCAACAATCTGCTGCAGAAGGTCTCTGTCCACTCTGTAGCGCTCTACTATCTCCAGCTCATGTAAGCCATGGTAGGTGACCCTGGGCTGGTATACTCTTCTCCTTCTCCTCACTCTGGGTTGTCTGTCAGCATCTGCATTGTCACCACCCTCAGCAATTCGCCTATGCCTGATTATAACAGCTATGGCAGCCCCTAGCATTTCTGCTCTGAGTTCAGCTTTTTTCAGTTTTCAATTCTGATAGCTTACTTTCTTGCAGTATCTCTTGTGAGAAACACCCTGCACTGCTGTTTGCAGTGTTTTAAGTGCTGGGTTGGGCTTCTAGTCTGCCTGTGTAATTGCCTGCTTCCAATTGTTATCACCAATTAACTCCAGCAGTATTCCGACAGTTTCCTAGTAATCTGGTTGTTTCCTTTTTCCCTCTCTGTTTCCTCAGGGGGAGCAATGTGCACACCAGCTTAAGCACGCTCACAGTGGCTTACACGAGCGCACACATCCTTACACGGTGTGGGCTTGGCTGATTCATGTTAAAACTCGTGCACACAGCCTTACACACATGCACGCCCGCACAAACCGTTGTAAATGGTTTGCAACACGCTCCCACCTGTTGAACCTGCCTTACATGCGCGCACACGCGCGCATGCACGTATATCATGAAACTTTGAGTGTAGGGATAGCGTATACCCTCAATTTCTTGACTTTCCTAGTGTTCTGTTGGGACACACCTCCCTCCCTGATGTCTGTCTGTCATCTGTCACCTTACATTGCCCTCCAATCTGGTACATTTGTTTCTATCCTTCCCCCCCCCGTGATGTCACCTACCTCTTACTCTGTTCCTCCCCCTTGTCTAACTCTTACACTACTCTGAAAGTGCTCATTACCTATGTGGCAGTGTGATTCAGTATTGTAACCCTCATTTACATAGGATTGCCTAGTAATGCTTAGTTACATGTCTTACACGGAGCTTCCCCCCCTTGACAACCACTAAACGGAGGCCATATTGTTTTTGGTCTGCAAGTCCCTCCATTGACATTCCATGTAATACATAAATCCCACAATTGTGGGCTTATAAATTTCGGTTTTCAGTTTTAGGTAGCACACCCCGTTTGCGCGGGTGTGCGCTGCAGTTACACATCATAATCCCACAAAAAAAAAAGTTGTTTAAAATATTTTTGCAACACTTTTTCATGCCAATGGCCACATATTTGGCCATTGGCATGCTTAATGAAACATACGCATCCTTTATTTGGAGCTGACATAGCTCCGTTTTTGATTTTGCAGAAATGTACTCAGTTGTCAGCTGAGTACATTTCTGCAGCTAACACGTCCATTACACGGACTGGTTTCAGCTTCATGGATCACTCAAATACCTCATTTGCATATCTTTGAGCTGCAAATGAGGTACTGAGCATTTCCATGCCCAGTCCGTGTAAGAGACGTGCTAGCTGTCTCTTACACGGAGGTTTGGGCTGTACCTGAATCGGTAGGCTTACACGGAGGATTACACTACTCTTGACTCCGTGTAAGCCTTCCTGAATCTGGCCCATGGTCTTTCAACATAAATATAGTAAACCAGTAAAACTGTAAAACTAACCATTTACATTCCTTATCACAAAAATGTTTTAGCTTAAAATATAAATATATACTTACATATGTTTTGAAGCTTAAAATCTAATACAAACTAATTACTTAAAAGGTAAATCTACTGTTTCAAGAAAATAAAAGTCCTATAATCAGAGAATAAAAGTCACTTGTTTTCAAATATTTTTATTTTACAAGCAGTTTTCCTGGAATTCAGTTCACTCTGTCTCTTGAGGGATATACTGTTCAAATCCATTTCTTCAGTATTATAAAGGATTTTATTTTTGTTATCAAAAGTGGATTCCTCCTCAAGTGTGTCAAATGTTTTAGGTCCTTCAAAAATAAATAATTTGATCTTTGCAGGAGACACCAATGTGGTTTTAATATTGTTCTTTTTAAGTTCATTAATCAACGGTAAGCAGAATTTTCTTTTACTCATTACTTTACTGTAATAATCATTGTTAAATCTGATTACATGTTCATCTATTTTAATAGTACAGTTGGACTATGCTGTTTTTAATATTTGATCTTTTTCTAAGCTGGACATAAACTTAACTATAATTGAATGCGGTGATGAGTGTTATTTCTTTGAAGGCACTCTCAGGGATTTGTATACCATTTCAATTCCAAAATGTAAAATGTCTTTCTTTTTTGTGTGACAAGTGGTTTGTTTTTTTACAACAAACATCTTTATTAAATTTTCATGTGTGACATAGAGAATCTTACATTTATATAAATGAAAATAAATCACAGCAGCACAATTTCAGTTGCAAACATTATACCTTACAAGCCGTGCCAACATAACTGTAGCTGCAAACATTATACATCACTATTAGTATATCCAGTCATTGGCATTATACATCACTATCAGTATATCCAGTCATTGTCAGTCAACCATTTCATAGCTCATTCAGATTCTGCCTTCTTTTAAACATTGTTCCTTTTCTGCATGTAGTGGTCCCACATTTCCCATTTTTCCTGATTAATGTAATCCTACCTTTTTCTAAAGATCCCAGTTCTAGTTTTATCTC
The DNA here is from genome assembly GCF_019279795.1 of Protopterus annectens. NCBI lineage: Eukaryota > Metazoa > Chordata > Ceratodontiformes > Protopteridae > Protopterus > Protopterus annectens. The sequence continues at coordinate 281,519,686 of NC_056726.1, read as the reverse complement.
TGTTGCTATCTTTTTTACTTCTAATAAAGTTGGTTTAGACTCTGATTTCCATTTTCTAATTATGGATTTTTTTTAGCAGCCATCATAATTAGACTCAGCAAGGCCTTACTATGTCTAGGCAATTCAATCACTGTATCATAGCTCAAAAAATAATTTCCCTAGTTACTCCAATTTTCTTACCTAGTATCTCTGACAGATCAGTCTGCTAGGAATCTTTAAAGTCAGCCAACACATTACACTCACAGAAAATGTGTTCCCAGTTACCTCTTTCTTCCCCATCACATCTCCAGCATTTGCTGTCTACCCGAGGAAAGACTCTTTGGACCCTGCTTGGTGTATAAAAATATATATGCAAGCACTTACAGGCAAATATTCTAAATCTTCTAGATTTTGTTGCATATTTGGGAGACCTACATATATCCCCAATTGTTTATCTGTGAATTGCATATCCAATCTCTCTACCCAATTCTTCCTAACCTCTTCTGATTAATTCTTGTAGTTATCATGCAATATTTTGTATGCTCTACTAATTATTCCTTTCTTAATGACAACTTCTTTACTAGATTCTACAAAAAAACTCTATCGGTGCTGGTCTTTCATTTAGGAACCCCCCCCCCGGTTTCTTTCTCTTTGCCTTTACTCTGATATCAATACTTAATATGGAAGGCAATCTCTAACCGGCAGTCCAAATAAGTTCTTGACATCTTCTCATTTTATTTCTTTTCCCTCTCTAGTTATTTGCTCCCAATACCTTGGATCATTTGCCAGTTTTCTCCAATATACTCCCATCCCCTCTTGCCTATTTTCTGCATTCCCTACTTGCAGTCACCCCTAATGACAGAATCTCTTTTCTCCAGTGCCATATCGGCTTAGTTCTTAAAATACCTTATGCTACTTTATGAATATAACATTCTGTATGATTATTGTTGTTCTCCTTAAAGGTTAGCATCCAAGATCCCAGTCTCTTCCTGTTACTTGAAATTCTTCCCTGTTTCTTTATTATTTCTTTGCACTTTGAATTATAGCTTTCTGTTTGTGCTATGTATAGGAGTCTTAACTATTTTGATCTGAAATACCCCTTCAAATTGAATAATTCCAATCCACCCTGTTCTGTTGGAAGAATAAGCCTATCCCACTTGACTCATGCCATCTTTCCCTCCCAGATAAAATCCTTCAACTCTTTATTAATTACTATCCCCAACTTCTCCTCTGGTAGATTTAATATTTTATGTAGCCAGGTTGTTAAGAAGTTTATTACATTGTCTCCCTCATTCTTTTCCGGTATACCATAATTTATCATTTTATTTTGTCTCAGTCTATTGATAAATACCAATCTCTCTTAATTGGGAACCAAAGGAAGTTTAAAAGTAGACCATTAAATTGTTTAATACGTTCTTTAGTAGGAAAAAGAAAAGTTGATCGAATAATATGTAATACTTTTAGTATGATGATCATCTTAATTAATGTTAATCCTCCATAGAAACAAACATTTTATTCCATTTGTTTATTAACAACTTAAAAGAGTCCAACATATTGTTATAAACATATTTTATTTATTTATTTTATTTTACATTTGTTTACCGGGCTAGTCTAGCTGGATACATGTCCATTTTCAGTAGAGGCCCGGGGAGAAAAGCTCCAAGAAGAAGGTACAGATAACATAATAGATGCTAAGACAATAAAAATTACTATAGGCTTTACATATATTTGAAATAGAGATAAAAATAAAACAATTGGCTATACATGTAGTTGAAATAGAGAATAAAAATACAACAATTGGCTTTACACACTATATAAAACAGGCACAGAACTTAAGTAAATAATCTCACATGCTTCAATTGCAATTGTCGTCCTAGAGGGAAGTGGTGGAATTCTGGGGTGGTACAGGCCTGGACTTTTTGTTAGTCAGGTTAGGTACAGGGGCACAGCCAGTGTGACTTGAGGAATTCTTTGAGGTGTTTTTTGAATTGGTTGAGTGAGGTAATAATTCTTAGGCTGGTTGGGAGGGAGTTCCAAAGCCTACCAATGGAGTTGGTGTAGAGAGCATCACCTCCAGAGTTATTAGATTTGACGGTTTGTACCCGGACAGTTTTAGACAATAAACAATAGATTTATTTTAGACAATAAATTTAAACAATGTTATTCCATTAAAATTATGTGATAGTTGAATCCCCAAACATTTAATTTTCTTTTTCCCCAATTAAATTAAACTTTTTTACTGATTCAATTGGATATATCAATATTGCCAATTGTCAATAAAATATCATCTGGCAAAAGTTGATTTTAGAATAATAATTATCATTAATTTTAAAACCCTTTATAGCTAAATTTGGTCTTATAAAATTAACACAGATTTTAATCACCAAAGAAAAACAACAATGGAGATAATGGGAAATCTTGTTTAGAACCTTTGCAAGTTTTAACAGGTTGAAAAACAAATGAACCTAATTTAATAAAAGGCAGAGGAATTCTAATAAGGATGATAAATAAGTTGAGTTAAATTATCTGAAAAACTATATATTTCTAGTACAGAAAACCAATCAACAGAATCAAATCCTTTATTTAGATCTAAGCTATCGACAACTCTTTTTTTCATATTATCAGCATTATCAGTCAATGCACTTATAATTTTAATATTATCATACACTTAACTATTTATTTTTAAACCTACTTGATTCTCATCAATTAACAAAGGAAAACATTGTTTAATTGTGTGAGTATAAATAGACATAAAGAGTTTGTAATCAATGTTTAACAAATATATAGATCTATAAGAAGAACACAATGACAAATCTTTAACGTATTTTAAAATGGGGGGAATAACCATATTTTTATTCAAAAGGGAGGAATATTTGCTAAGTTTCTGTCTACAGAAAATACCAGTAACAAAATAACTAATGCCTCATTTCATAATAATGTATATAATTCAGGTATAATTCCATCATTGCCAGGAGCTTTATTATCCTTAACTTTTTTATTTGTTCTGTTAATTCCATCATTACATTTGGTTTCTCTATTTCCTTTATTTGCTCCTTAATTAATTTATTATATGTGTTATTACTTAAGAATGCCCTACTACTTTTAGTGTTGTAATATCATATAAATCAAGTATGTTATTGTAATTCCTAAAGCTATCCAAAATCTCTTGTATATCTGTAAATTTCTAATTTCTTTACTATGATTAGATTTTATTTTTTATCTAATGGCTAGCTTACACATACCTTTGGGGTTTAAAAAACGGGATTGCAATTTTGTACTTTCTAAGCTAATTGAAACTTTTTTATGTTGTAAAAGTTTGAGATATTTTCTGTTCAAATGTTTCATTTTATTTAAAAGATTCATATTACTTTTTTGAATATTGAATTTTAGATTATCAATTTGTAATTATACATCTAGTCATTCTTTATCCCATTGTTTTTTTTATTAATGTGCCAATCCATTATTTTACCATATAATTAAGTCTTTAAAGAATCTCATAAGATCACATCTAAAATGTCAATATTATTAATATCTACAAATTGTGGAATTTCCTGAAGAAGCCACTTTATTAATTGGATACCCTCAGAATGCATTGGGACACAACTGGTAACTTTAATGAGTAGAAGAAAACTTACACTGTCAAACCAAGAATCAAACCAAACAAATGAAAAACTTGAGTGGATATCCAGGTGCCCAAATAAGACCAGTACCAACAGCTGAGAAATATCACTAAACAATTTATTAAAATCAACAAGCAGCAAAAATAGCAAGTGATAGTTTAGTGCTTTCGTCTAGGTAAAGACTTCTTCATAACTCAGAAATCCTGAAGAAGTTTTTACCTAGATAAAAGCACTAAACTGCTATCACTTGCCATTTTTGCTGCTTGTTGATTTTAATAAATTATTTGGCAGAAGAAAACTTACACCATGTAGTTTACTATATATGGTAAAACATGTCCTGCTGACTGTAAAGTTGTGCTCAACCACAAACCAAGTAGTATGAACAAAAATGTAGAACACAGCACGACAGCAAACCAATAAAGAGCAGATGGCAAAGAGCAATGTAAAATCCAAATAGACTTGTATTCAAACACAGGTGAGTGCTTTCGTGATAAAATCGCTTCTTCAGCCCATGGTCTGAAGAAGAGATTTTATTGCAAAAGTACTCACCTGTGTTCGAATAAAAGTCTATTTGGATTTTACATTGCTCTTTGCCATCTGCTCTTTATTGGTTTGCTGTGGTGATGTGTTCTACATTTTTGTTCATGTAATTTACTATGTTTAATGCAGATACCTATGGAATACACTTGAAACACGATGCATCACATAAACTGATATATTTAGTACAGACATATATCATAACATAGGTGTTAAGGTGTGGAGTATGAGACTTACTCTAGGCATCTGGTTGATGGGGTCAGACCTCTGCCAACCTTTGGTACAGATCCTCTGTGTTCCTTTGATGTAGGTCATCATAGCAGTGTCAGACCTGCATTCTAGTCTGGTAGATCCCAATTCATTCCTGGTGCTCTTTATCAATCTGGTTCTAGATGTTGATTATTGCAATGTTCCTCAGGCATGCTCAGATCATCTGATTATGTCCAGCATAGACAGTGAGTATCAATGTCACCTCCTCCTCTCAGTTGACATCACTGTTAAAGTAGTAGTACATTACAGAAAAATGTCTTCTACAAAATGCTAATTGAGGTTCCACTCAGTTTGCAGGCAGCAAAAGTATGTATCACTATTGCATTTTAAATTTGGCATATATAGCATGGTGGCCGACTACTGGAGAGCATCAGACACATGTTACAGATATTCCCATGTATTGCTACCAATGTTGCAGCTGCGCTGAACACTGTACACTTATGATGAGTTATTGGTTAATGTCCTGAAATTTGAGAACTTATGAGGATGTTTGCTAATGGGACTCCAAAACATTGAATACTAATGAACCTCAGATCTGAAAACCATCTACTCCTAAAAGTAGAAAAAAAATACTTGTCTGCTGTCTAGATGCTTTACTCTTATGCTATTGCCAAACTGTGATGCCATCTCCCAACTTCAATCCGAACTTAGTAATACAACAAACTTAAAAAAAAAAATCACTGAACCAACACCTTTCCTCTTTATGGCAATGTATTTGCACCAGTGCTTCACATCTCAAAACCTGACTCCTCCTTCTCCACTCTTCACATATTCTGCTACTTCACTGTATATTCCCAACCTACTACCCACAACTTTCTAATATTATTCTTACGATTCCACAAAAACTACCTTAAGCCCTATTTTGTAGAAAACCTACTGAACAAAACCTTGAAGTAACAGGCTTCAAGTCTTCATCTATACTTACTGTTATTATGCTATTTGAACAATATACACTGACTTGCTAACCTAGCTTGGTAAGTAAAGCCCACGACCTATGAACAAGACTATATCTGTTGCTTTAGTATCCTACACTGCTCTGTATTCATTGTTGAAAGTAAATTTTCCATAGACTTGCTTTATTCTGACACTATTATTTCTGTATTCATTTGTTATCTGTAAATATTCATGGACTTGTGTTATATTGATGCTGTTACTATATTTTTGTATAATTGTAATTATTGTAAATAACTGCTCATGTGGAGCTTTTCAGTTGTCGCTATTTTATTGAAAATAACTGCCTATGTGGAGCTTTTCTCCCCAGGACTCCAGTAAAAATGAGCCATCTCATCCCAGTGGACCATCCTGCTAAACAAATGCAAATAAATAAATTAATAAATTAATTAATTATGTATGCCACTGTGTGTACTTAGCTAACCTCACTCTAGGGAATAGCTGAATTACAGCTAGCTTCCAAAGGTAGGCTGTCACCTTTTTTGCTATGCTGTGTTGGATTACACTATTGCTATTATTATATACTTATGTTCACAATATGCTGAGTAAAACAACAGAAACATGTCGCCATGCATATATTGTTTAAAATTATGTGCATTATAATCTGTCACTCACATAAAAAGGAGGTTAGACTTTTACAGTATGCATATATATGGGTACATGTTTATCAGTACTAAGGAGGATTTCACTGTATGCAGCTGTATGGCTACAAACAAACCAGCCCTGTTGAAATATAGATGCAAATGGAAGCAGCATATATCTGTAGTTAATGCAGAATAACCTGTAATGTCTGAAGTATGTTTGTGGAGATAATGAATTATGGGTTTATCCTCAAGTTGGATGTTCAGTGACTGATTTATGGATACTCTCTGATGTTGTATCATATAGCAGTAGTTGCGATAACATTCAATGGCATGTAGGCAATATTAGTTTGTCTTAGCATTTATGTTATTTCTTGTGGTGATATCTAGCCAGGATTGCATAACAGGTCATTTTTCAATGCTGAACAATGATGTTGTTTTACTGCCTATTTCTGTACAAATGTCAGTGGTTGTATTCTGTACCCTATAATGACAGTCACGTTTGTGATGCTGTCTGTCACTGACTGTGATGATATCTGAGGTACATCCTCCGTTATTTAGGTAGAATTGTTAGTTGTGCTCAGATGTGCATGTAACTGTAGCAACACCATTTTAAAGTACTGTAGATGGTGCACATTGGGTATGTGTTTGTTCTTTACTTATCAAAGTGTTCACTGACATAGTTTCAAATACTAACTCTATGTATATAGGTTCATAGGTTCATAGGTTCATAGGTTTATACTAGGCTATCTGCCCCAAGGCATTTATAAGCCTAGCCCAAATTTTTGTGGCTTACGCCACCCCTTATATGAAAAAATACTGTACCAATTAGTTTGTTGTGCCTCTGTCCAGCAGTGACACAGAGATGATTCCTGGGGTAAACCTACGATCTCCCATCCACTGGTCAAGATTTCTCTTGAACAGAGCCAGCGAGGTGCTCTGCCTCACATGGACCGGGACTCTGTTCCACAGCATAGGGAGTCTCTGAGTGATAAATCTATCCCTCCAGCACATCCTATTTATATCCGTGCTAAGGTTTAAGTCGCTTGCTCTAGTGGTTTTGGTGGATTTGGATTTTTTTGAGGTGGAGCATGTCCATTAATTCCGGGTTGGACATGGCCTTGTATGTCAGGCACATGTCACCTCTGAGCAGATGGTATGCGACTGAAAAGAGATGGAGTTTCTTCAATCTGGCAGCATATGACAGATTTTGGAGTCCCTTTATCCTTTTGGTGAGAAACTTTTGGGGTCTCTCCAATTGCTGCAGATGTCGGGTGAGATACATCCCAAATGGGGCATTGTACTCGATCATTGGTCTGATAAGTGAAGAGTACAGGGGAACAATGACCTCACTAGATCTGGATGTGAATCCCTTCATGATCAGGTGGGCAATGTAGAATGTCTTTCTAACCACTTTAGCAATGTGAGTGTCAAAAGAAAGGCCACTGTCAACCTGGGTCCCCAGGTCCCTGATAACCTCTTCTGTGCTTAGTGGATTGCCACCTATATGGTAGCTTGGGGTTACCTTGTTTTTCCCGAAGGGTATGACTATACATTTTGTGGCGTTTAACTTCAGGCTATGGCTCTGGCACCAGCCATCTGTTTCCATGAGTCCCTTCTGAAGGATATCCGTGTCCGATGCACTTTCCACTATGGCCCAGTTTGCAGTCGTCTGCAAACTTTGTCAGCCAAAGACCCCCCATGTTGGCCTGTACTTCTGAGAAGTAGATGCCGAACAATAGGGGGCCAAGGACCGAGCCCTGTGGGACACCGCTTGTGACCGGCTTGGAGTCTGACATAGCGCCAGCAACTCTAACCCTGTGGGTTCTGTCCTTAAGCCAGTTTGCAACCCATCTTGTGACATATGGGTTTACATTTAAGCTGGTAAGTTTTTCTACAATACCCGAGTGGGGAATTGTGTCGAAAGCCTTTGCAAGGTCAAGGTAGGCTGTATGGACTGCCTTTCCCTCATCAATGGCCTTGGTGACTGTTTCGAAGAAGTCGACCAAGTTCAAAAGGCATGATCTTCCCTTGACGAAGCCAAACTGGGCCGGGTCCAATGTCTGCAAGTCCCCTATATCTTTGTTTATGAGCTCCATTATGATCCTCTCCATAGCTTTGCAGACTAGACTTGTTAAGCTTATGGGGCGGTAATTACCAGGGTCCGTAGAGGCACCACCTTTGTGGAGTGGGACCACAGTTGCCGTACGCCACTCCTTGGGCATGTATCCTGTGGTAAGGCTGAGATTAAACAGCTGCCTTATGTGCGGGTTTAATTGCTCATTTAGCTCGTGTAGCACACAGCCGGGGACACCATCCGGTCCCACTGATGCTGTGTTTTTAGCTTTAGAGAGAGCAGCTTTCACCTGCGCATGTGAGATGTCTGGGAGGCTACACTCCGTTGAGCATAAAGCTGTTGAATGGATTGATTGTTGTGCACATGTATGGTGATGATGTTAAGGCATACAGATCACTCTTAAGACATGTTTTTAATGTTCATACTGATTATCTATACATGACAGTGATATATATGACATAGATTATTTTTTCATAGCTGTGCAATGTAAATGAGAGGCAACACATTCATTTGACATATGCTTTTAAGATTATATAAATATGTTTACCCCTGTAAGAAATTTAACATGCACATATCACTCTGTCTTTCAGATATCAAACTGTAATAGGAAAGACAATTTCTCACATACAGAAAATGTGACTATTGCAGAGGCTGTGCTGCAGCATGGACACAACCTGATTGAACAGACAGGCAATACTGGATGGAAGAATTAAGATTGAAAAGATCTGACACACATAAAAAATGCTGTGGGTGGTCACAATAGATCTGGGGAGGTCTGCCAGCAATATTGCTCTGACATGATCCTCCATGCAGCCAACAGACTCTGCCACTATGGGAGGGGCAGAAAAGCTACTGGAGGTGGGCCACTATTGCTTCCTCCAGATGAGATACCAATGTTCCAACTCCCATCATACCACCTCCCAGGATCATGGGATATCCTGGGGAGGTATTGAGACAGGTGTACCGTGACATACGAATATGTCCAATGTTCACAAACAGTGCAGCATACATCAATTCTGACTGAAGGACATTATTGCACAATTATTAACATGTTATATTTTTATTACAGCAGTAGAGCTATGCCATAGACATGGAAGCACACACAGTGTGGATGAACAATATAAATGTTATAGCATGTTATCTTACCAAAACAGGACATACATAACACTGTCAGCAACATGTGTGAAGTTGTGTTTTTCACTTGCATATGCCCATCAACATCTGAACATCAGGATCACACATCAAACAAGTGTCTCCATATACTGTTAGTGTGACCCATCATAGCTCTGTGGCTCTGCCTCCTGTTATGACTGTGTAGTATACTCACATGTTGCTTGTGTGCCATTTTAACCTACAGAAACATCAGAACACATGGGCGAGGAGCCATTTGTAGCTTGCTACAGACCCCCCACCATGCCCCAGGATTCCTACTCCTCTTTTCTTGATACATTGGAAAATATTAAGGTACAACCCAACACTCTAATAATGGGTGATTTTAACTACCGTACCATTAACTGGGAAAATTACTCATGTATCAACTCTTTTGCTGAATGTTTTCTGGAAATCATCAATTCCAACACTTTGGATCAACTTATCCACACCCCCACCAGGGGCAGCAATATCCTAGACCTGGTCATCACCAACATGGGAGACCGGTGTTCCACACCAGAGGTCAGCTCCTCGTTGGTCAGATCCAACCACAAGCTAATCACCCTAGACATCCACATCCCACTCCCAGCCCCCATTAGGAAAACAACTGTAAAAAATTTCTCCAAAGCCAACCTCACACTTCTTAAGACAGAAGTGGAAAACTTCACGACACCCATGCAGATGGACAATAGAGGTACGACTGCTGAATCCTACACAAATGCACTTTATAAGCACTTACACGAGTGCATGGATCATGCTATCCCTAACAGAACCAAAATGCTATCCTCCAAAAAAAAGAAGCCAATCTGGTGGTCTTCCGCCATAAACAAACTCTACAACAAAAGAAAGAAACTGTTGCAGAAAAGAGTAAAATCCCACGATTGGAGGAACTCCCTGGTCAGCCTCAGTAAGAAGCAGAGATCCCTCATAAAATCCTCCAAAGCTAGTTATGAAAACAAAATTGCCACTGATTCTAAAGACAATCTCAAAGCATTCTATAGCTATGTCAAAAATCTCAATGGCAACACTCAGATCTGCTCTGAGTTACAGCACAATGACACTAAATATACAGAACCAACTGATATTGCCAACATCCTGGCAGATAGGTTCAGTGCTAAATTTACCCCCCTCTCACCCCTTAAAGGGCCCATCATTATACTGGAAGAATGCAAAGTTCCTGTAATCACGGCTGCACAGGTAAAACCTTCACTCTCAAAAGCCAAGAACACAGCATCCATGGGACCTGACAACATCCCAGGCTGCCTTCTACATGAACTACAGAATGAACTGGCACCCCACCTAAGTACCATGTTCTATCATAGCCTCACCTCAGGCTTTGTGCCCATTGAATGGTGCACCGTGACAGTTATCCCACTCCACAAATGGGGGGGGGGCACAACAAACCCCGGGAACTACCACCCCATTAGCCAGACGAGCTTCGTCTGCAAGGCCATGGAACGTATCATCATGGAACTCATAAACAAAGACATTGGAAATCTCCAAACTCTGGACCCCACACAGTTTGGGTTTGTAAAAGGCAGATAATGTCTCCTAAACCTGATAGACTTCGTTGAAGTAGTCACCAAAGGCATAGATGAGGGTAAGGTGGTTCACACAGCCTATCTAGATCTCGCCAAGGCGTTCGACACCATCCCCCACTCTGGAATTATAGATAAACTCACTAAACTAGGTATAAATTGCTATGTCACAAGATGGGTTGCCAACTGGCTTACTGACAGAACCCACACTGTGAAAGTAGCAGACTCCAAATCAGACTTCAGACCAGTGCAGGTGGAGTACCACAGGGTTCAGTCCTGGGTCCTCTCCTGTTTGGTATCTACTTCTCTGAAGTACAGGCTAACACAGAAGGTCTTTGGCTAACTAAATTCACAGATGAATGCAAACTAGGAGCCATAATTGAAACTCCTAACGATGTGGACATCCTACAAAAGGGCCTCACTGAGACAGATGCCTGGTGTCAAAGACATGGTCTCAAGCTCAATGCCAACAAGTGCATTGTCATCCCCTTTGGTAAAAACTCTGTACCCATGAGCTACCACATAGGCGGTAGTCTATGTAACACCAAAAGTGTGATAAGAGACCTTGGGGCACAGGTGGACAGTAGTCTCTCCTTTGACAATCACATCACCACAGTGGTCAGGAAATCCTTCTACATGGCATACCTCATCACAAAAGGTTTCTCATCCAGAAAAAAAGAGATCATTGTTCCCCTCTACTCATCACTCATTAGACCCATTATAGAGTACAGAGCCCCTTTTGGTATGTACCTCACAAGACATCTACAACAACTGGAAAGGCCGCAAAAATACCTCACAAAGAGGATTACTGGCGTCAAACAGATGCCTTATGCAGACCGTCTCAAAAAACTCCAGCTTTACTACGTCGCATATCGCATACTCATAGGCGATCTCTGCCTAACATACAAAGTTATGTCAAACCCAGAGCTGTTGGACATGCTCCACTTAAAGAAATCCCAATCCCTCTGAGCTACACAATCTATGGACCTAAACTTTGTCACTATAATAAACAGAACATGTTGGAGGGATCGATTCCTGTCTCAGAGACTTCCCATACTCTGGAACAGACTACCTATCTATATCAAACAGAGCTCCTCATTAGCACTCTTCAAGAAAAATCCTTTGATTGGATGGGTAATAGGAAATTCATCCCGGATATCACTTCTGTGCTTCTGCTTGACAAGGGCACAGGAAAATAATTTTCTTGGGTGGCGAAAGCCAGGGTACTTTTTTGGCTAGGCTTGTATAGGCCCTAGGGCCAATAGCCTAGCACCTACCTATGAATCTATGAATCTGCTACTGTCAGACATGGTAAGGTTGTTCATGCAGTTGCTATTGTGTAGCACTGTTTACCACACCTTTGTTCTGTGATATTAATTTTGACTTTTTACCTAAACAGGTCCATCTGCAAGACATGTGCACTGTTTGTCATGTAAGTGTCTCCATGTCCTGTTATTGTGATCCATCATTGTTGTTGTGTACTCCTGCCTCCTGTTATGACTGTGGATTATACACACATGCATACCTCTCAAACTTTTAGCATAAGAAATCTGGACAAAGCCAAAAATAATGGGGAGGGGGGCAAAGGTCCAAATATAGGGACATGTTTTAAATATTCCTGTTATAAACTTAGAAAGTTGCTAAAATTAAAAAATAATTGCATTAGTAAGCATTTTCTGAAGGGTATGAAGTCTGAGACTCACATTTTTGTTTTTATTAAGTGACATCAATCCTCAATGATTCATCAGAAAGCCACAACTTTTATGAAGAACAGAACAAAAATATGAGGCAAAAATCTGTATATTCTGAGAAAACCTGGACAGCTATGAGGTATGCTCACATGGTTGGTTGTTTGTTTGTCATAATATATACAGGATCTGCTTTTAGTCAGATGATACACTCCTCAACCAGAAAGAATGCACCTGATAATCCTGTCTAGATGATTGCTGCAATTAATGACAAGTGTGGTCTTGTTCATTTGCACAGAACACCTGCAATCAGAACATCACCAGCGCATCTGGTATATGAATATCTTATCTTCTGTGAGTTGTACCTCAGGTTTAATGCTACATGATACATTGTATGTGCTTACTACTGACGAGTGTATCTGTATTTTTTACACGAGAAGATCATTTCAACCCTCAACACCTGCGGTGGAGTCAGAGGAGGAAGTGGCATGCAGGTTTTACTATTTATAATGACATTATTTGTCATATGTGATTGATTTGTGACATGGTTTACCTCTGTTAGACAGTGCCCCTGAACCACACACAAGCATGATGACTGGCTAAGTTAATCATTAGCAGTGTTGTTATATATTTATCTGAATGCAAGTACTATGCTGTATCTTTTGACTTCTGTGAATGTGTATGACATACGTCACTTGTCTTTTTTTGCAGCACATCCACTACCTGCCTCCTCCAGTAGCTTACCCACTGATCCTGAGGTGGGACATGACACATCTCACACTGATAGTATGGTTAAGAGCACAAAGGCAACCGCATTGGATTCATTGACCAGTCCAGAAAGGGACAAAATGTGATTCATGGTGTGGCCTCTGATACTTGAGGACAAATTTGACTGGAAATTTTGATGATTTGGAGACATCAAATGATGGATATGATGACCATGCCTGCTGTCTCATGTAGAGTCTGGTAATGATGGCAAATCTTTCCCTGCAACAGCCCACTATGATCTGTTGGACTACACATGGACATATAGCAGATGAGCATGGATGTGTGTCACACGGTTTACACCTACTATCACAAGCAAAGAAATGTTCATGGAGACATCATGGCTTGGACCTGTGCACAGTTACCTGTGCCACTGATCATGTAACATACCAATCACAATACCAGTAGATTGCCAGGCATCCAGTATTACTGCTGCACAAGTTAAAACTGCACTGTCCAAGGCCAAGAATACACCTTCTAGGGGACATTACAATATCCCTGGCTGTGTTCTACATGAAATACAGAGTGAACTGGCACCTCAGCTGTGTACCCTGTTCAATCACAGCCTCACCTCAGGCTTTGTCCCTACAAAATGTTGCACTGCTACAGTCATCGTTCTCCACAAAAGAGGAGCATCTACAGACCCTGGGAACTATCACCCCATTAGCCTGACGAGTCTGATATGCAAAGCTATGGAATGCATCATCATGGATCTAATAAACAAGGCTATAGGGAATCTCCAAACTCTGGATGCCACACAGTTTGCTTTTGTGAAGGGTAGATCATGCCTGCTCAACTTGGTCAACTTCTTTGAGTCAGTCACCAGTGCTATGGATGAAGGCAAGGTGGTTCATACAGCCTACCTTGATCTGGCCAAGGTCTTTGTTGCCATTCCCCACTCAGGAATCATAGAAAAACTCACTAAGCTAGGCATCAACCCCTATATCACTAGGTGGGTTGCAAACTGGCTCACAGACTGAACCCACAGAGTGAAAGTAGCTGACTCCAAGTCAGACTGCTGACCAGTCACAAGTGGAGTCCCACAGGCTTTGGTCCTGGGTCCTTTCCTGTTTGGTATCTACTTCTCTGAAGTCCAGGCCAACACGAAGAGACTCTGGCTGACAAAGTTTGCAGATGATTGCAAGTTGGGAGCTATTATTAACTCCCCATGTGATGTTGACATCCTACAGAAAGGCCTCACTGAGACCAACGACTGGTGTCAGAACCATGGCTTTAAGCTCAATGCCAAAAAATGTATCGCCATCCCCTTTGGGAAAAACCTGGTTCCCATGAATTACCACATCGATGGTAGTCCACTGAACACAGAAGGTGTTATAAGAGATCAGGGAACAAAGGTTGACAGCAACCTCTCTTTTGATCACCACATTGCCACTGCGGTCAGAAAGTCCTTCTATGTGACACATCTCATTGCTAAGGGTTTTGCATCCAGGAAGAAAGGGGTCATTGTCTCCCTCTACTCTTCACTTATTAGGCCAATCATCGAGTACAATGCCCCATTTGGCATGTACCTCACTAGATACCTGCAACAACTGGAGATGCCAAAAAAGTACCTCACAAAGAGGATCCTAGGCCTTAAACACTTGTCCTATAAGGACATACTCAAAAAACTCCAACTATTCTCTGTCTCATATCACCTACTTAGAGGCAATCTCTGCTTGACTTACAAAGCCATGTCTGACCCAGCTTTGATAGATATGCTACATCTAAAGAAATCCCAATCCCTACACACCACACTCTCTAGAGACCTCAACCTCATTACCACAATCAATAGAATGTGCTGGAGGGACAGGTTCATAACCCAGAGACAGCCCTTGCTATGAAATAGACTTCCCATACATGTCAAACAGAGCAACTCACTGGCCCTCTTTAAGAGCAATCTTGATGATTGGATGGGAAATAGGAAATTCACCTCAGGGATCACTCCAGTGGCTCTCCTCAAAAGAGGCACTGGAAACTAAGGTCGGGTGGCACTATGCCAGGGTAAATCTATGGGCTAGGCTTGTAAAGGCTTCGGGGTCATTAGCCTAGTACACACATATGAACCTATGAACCTATGAACCAACTGCATGTGTTACATGAAGGTCAGGAGCACATGCATGGAGAGGTCATGGCAAAATTGGTTTCACAGCATGACAGTATGGTATCTGTTGCACACTCTTTTGAAACCCTTATTATTGCAGTGCTAGAGCAGTGCCATAGTATGAACCATATATTATATGCCCTAGCTGTACTGAGCAGATTACCTCTCGTGGTGAGAGGTAGACCTCCCTCTCATTAGACCCACACATTTTCCTTGATCATCAATGTCTGTGCTGCAACCTGTGAAAGCATCTGCCATTATTCATTCAGCTGTGAGCCCAGCAGTCATGTCAAGACAGTCACATGACATTACTGCTTCTACCCACAATTTGTGCAAAAATATTGGTATTACCACATCCAGCTCCTCGGTACAGCGCTGTGTGCCTTGTGTTTCTGGATGTGGCAGAGGCAGCTGGGACTGCGGTGTAAGCTATTAATGTGGGCACTCTAGAATGCTTTGGAGTAGTAACAATGACTGTTGATCCAAAGTGTGTCCTGTTGTGTCATTCTGACCTTGTAAAAATGATGGCCTTTGTGATGACCACTGACTAATCTATCTGTAGTTTTCTTTTTTCTTCAAATGTCTCATGCCACAGGGCTTTTCTGATAATTGTTTGACCTAGGTGACTACATGTAAGTTTTGATATGTAGTACTTATTTGTCATTGGTATATGCTTTAATAGATATTGACAACATTAATATTATATGTGACTATGTTCATGCTTCTATGTTTACATCTCTTGGTAACTGACATATAGCACATATTTACATGCTTAACAGCATGTTATCTTTGTCATCAAGGATTAATTACTGCATTACACATTTCCTTATTGCTCTCATTCCTGCATGCACAATTATGCTAGCTTCTCATATCTCACTGAATCAATGCATTCATATTAACTGTTTTGATGTATTCCTAGCACTGATGCATGTTCTGTGTCTGTTGCGTATTCACTGTCATTGATGCTCTGCACTATGGACCATATTCTTAACTCTAACAGAGTCATGTTGCAGCAATACTCTGTGCATCGTAGCATTACCCTCTGTGTGACATTCCATGAAAGACATGGGGCATGAGGCTTGTTTGTGTTTACTTTCCTTTTGGCTTGTCCTTGGGATGTTTGTAATTAATGATGCTACTGTATGTTGTTTACTGTGTTGTACCACAATGTTACACATCACACAATGCTATGTGTGATGCAGTAATTTTGTGTATGGCATCTGCTTTCTGGTTATGTTTGCATTGATACACATACACTGCATGGGCCTCGATTTCCTATGCTTTTGGCTATTTTATGGCTAACACCCCATACTCATTATCTGTATGATGATCTCCTACCTGTCCAACACCTTCTGTTAAGCACATCTCCGACATTCTATGCATTTGTTTGTATGGTCCATTTCTGTGATGTACCTCACAGACAGACTTCCTGTATTGATGTTTCTTCTGCATAAATCCAGATGTGCTCCATGCTAAGTGTTGTGTATATGTTCTCACTGGTATACCTTAAGCTTCTGTTGTGTATGATGTTCAATGTAGATAATAAAAGCCGTCTTTCTGTTAGTTGTACTTTGTGCTTTTATTGTGGGGCAAAATGTGAACATCGCTGTTTAGTCTGTGTACTCATGTACATGTGGATTGCCATGACTCAAAGGTGTGTCAAATGCTGCCATGTTACCTGAGTCAGGACAAATGGCCACATCCACCACCAGCCACACCTATTTCTTCTTACCCCTGTGTCCTCCTGATAATCCTGTGACAGCTCTGATTTATCTTCATCAGACATCTGGGATTCTTGGGGTAGGTCACATACTCCTGCAGTTGGAAAGCCCCTATATTTTGCTATTTTTATATTGTGTGGCATGACACATATAGTAACCATCTTTGATGCCTTTTGTGTTGTGTATTGTAGAGCACCCCTGATGTGTCCAGACATCTAAATCTTTCTTCCAGCATGACAAACACATCTTCAATGGCATTTCATGTTGTGGTATATGCTGTGTTGTATGCATCCTTGGCAGGGGTTTATAAGACTCTGTACAGTATCATCCAGTGGATAACCACAGTCACCTGTTGTTGGAAGGACAAAACACATATTTAGTCCTCATGCATAGTGTTGACAGGTCTAGATTCTGATTACATCATAGCTGAGGTCCTGTACTTACAAAGTAGTGGTCCTTCAGGAATTTCACCATGCTGAAAAGCAGCCCTCTGACTGCTTTCCCTCCATATTGTAGCATCATGCACACTACTGGGGTGTGTTGCCATGACATAAGTAATGAGGCCATCTGCTGAGCACAGAACCTTACAAATGAGCAATGGTTACTCCTTTCTATTGATGTACCATTTAGCATCAGGAGCAGCTTGAGTTTTAATTGTGATGTGGGTGCAGTCTACTGTACCCAGGATAACAGGAGAGTTGGCAATGGCATAGAAATGTTGCATGGCAGTGCTGCATTCTATGAGTGTTTTTGTGAAGTGCATAAATTCATCCACCTTGGTGCACATTGCTGCCAGGATATGTGCAACAATGTGACTAGGAGCTCTCCGGGACATCTCTCAACCAGGTCTATATCAGAACATCGAAAGTTCATACTTTCGAATGTTCTTACATCGACCCCTATTCAGCGAATGCTGAAAATAGCGAAACGACAGATAACCGAATTTTTTCTTAGGGAAAGCATTTGGTTGTCCATTTCTGTCATTTCGCTATTTTCAGTGCTGTGGTGGAAAGTTACAGGCCAGGTTCAGGTAAGTGTGCAATTGGGTGTGGGTTAGGTGAGTTAGGGTTAGGGCGCGTGGGAGGTATGTGTGCGATTGTGTGGACATGAGGGTTAGGGCAGGTAAGGTGAGTTAGGGTTAGGGTGCTGGTGAGGTGAGTGTGCGATAGTGACGGACCTTAGGGTTAGGGTCAGGGTTAGGGTTAAGGTAAGTGGATCGTTAGTGGTGTTTGTACAGTTTAGTGTAGGGTTAGCTGTAAGATTTTGGGTGTATGTGTGTGGATTGCTGTTTGTTTGTTGTGTTTGTGTTGTGTGTATGTGTTTTGTAACAGCAATTTTTTTTCCCTAGGAAAAAAATTCACTGTTCTGAATGTTTGATGTTGTCAGCATTCACTGATCAGGGGTTGATGTAAGAACATTCGAAAATGTGAACTTTCCGTGTTCTGATATAGACCCCTCTCAGCCTCTCAATGTCTCCCTTACAATGTAGAAATGTCCCAGAACCTAGTATACCTAGACTCAGGCACACTCTTGTTTCTACTTGTGCAGGATTACCCCTCAGATTATTAGCATACATGTGGTGTTCACATGTCTTGCACATAGCCTGCACCAGCTCTCTGTCTGATCTGTAGCTATTATTTCTTGTCAGAGAACTGGTTTAACTGTAGCTTAGTTCAGCACCTAGCTGTCTGCATTATAGGATGCATTTAAAGACTGTCCTCTAGCATGGCTTGCAGTACCATAGATATTTGAGGAGAAATATAGGAAAAGGCAGTCAGATATGGAACATTTTACAACAGAAAAAATAATCACAAAAGAGGGATTTAGAACAAAAGATTAGTAATGTAGAAGTTTAACAAATAGAAGCTGAAGTTATAGAATACTAATTAAGTGAAGGATTTAGTGTAGAAAGTGTAACACAGGTTATGTCATAGCATAATCGAACAATGAGTCCCTAATTTAAGGAGAAACAGGTGGAGAAGGAGACATTTGAAGAAGAAATATGGACATGGGAAAGAAAAAGAGATTTAATATGGTGCAGTATTTATGCAAAGACTGTGCCCTCAGTTTAGAAGAAAATGAGCTAAGGCAAGAGTTGTTTGACTTAACAGAGATGGATAGGCATATTAAGACTGATGAAATAAACATATTAAGGAACATAAATAAGGCCATACCTCTCAAACTCTTAGAGCAGGAAATCTGGACAATGCCATATATAAAAGTAAGGCAAAGGCCCAAAAATAGGGACATTTGTTAAATATTGGTCTTACAAACTTAGAAGGTTGATAGAATAACAGGTTGTGCATTAGCATGAATTTTCTGAAGGGTATGAAATCTGAAACTCAAACTGTCTGTCATTATTTCTAAATTCAATCTTTAATGATTTGCTACTAATCTGCTAGACAACCACAATATTATGGAAACCGGACCAATAATATTAAACAAAACTCTGGACATTCTATGAAAATCTGTACAGTTGAGAGGTATGAATAAGACCCAAACTAGTAGACGTCTAATAAAACAAATGAACACAGCAATCAAGACTATTAACAGAAAATCATGTGATAAAAAAACTAAATATGATATATTACTGTGCAGCCAAATTTATAACAGATAAAGTCTTATCACAAAAACACAGAGCAATAAGGGAAAGGAAGAAAAGAAATCAAATGTCACCATGGAAGCATCAAATACAGAAAACTATAAACCAGTTAAGAAAATCCCCTCAGTCTTAAAAGGGTATAGAAGAGGGAACAGATTAACAAAAATACTACAGAAAGATAGACATGATAAAAGCAGAACAGGCCAGGATCTATCATACACTATTGCAAATACTAACCTAAAGATATCAACACGGGCAGAAAAACTTAGAAGATATAAAGGAAAAGAACAAAACAAGCAATTCCTTGATGATCCAAAAAAGTTGTGTAGAGAATTGGGAAATAAAGCAAAAGGAATAGAAATGCTACCAAAAAAAAAAAAAAAATAAGAAAGAGACAAATTCTGGAAAAATATCTATGAAGACCCTGCAGAACATAACAACGATGATGAATGGACAGAAGAAATAAAAGAAACAGTAAGAAGTGGAAATGTACAGGATATAAAATTGGATGAAGTAATAGACAGAGAAAATTGCAACAAAATTAAGAAAAACTCTTACATGGAAAACCCCATGCCCAGATGCAGTAAAGTTGTTTGACCGCAACTGAGCTACAAAATATAAGTATTTTTTGATTATTTTAACAGATTACTGTTTTTATAATTTAATATATATAAAGCACTTTGTCTATTCAGAATCTTCAGAAATCTTTTTCCGTTTAAAAACTTTCATAGCTTGTTGTCTTAGGCTATTGTATAAACTGAAACATTTACTCTGTGTAATTATCTCTTGGCTAGTGGGGGCTGGTTCTTTTGTGTTCTTGTAAAAAAAAGTTGTTGTTCTGGTCTTTGGTGCAGGCTGGAGAAGTTGTTTGACCGCAACTGAGCTACAAAATATAAGTATTTTTTGATTATTTTAACAGATTACTGTTTTTATAATTTAATATATATAAAGCACTTTGTCTATTCAGAATCTTCAGAAATCTTTTCTGTTTAAAAACTTTCATAGCTTGTTGTCTTAGGCTATTGTATAAACTGAAACATTTACTCTGTGTAATTATCTCTTGGCTAGTGGGGGCTGGTTCTTTTGTGTTCTTGTAAAAAAAAAGTTGTTGTTCTGGTCTTTGGTGCAGGCTGGAGAAGTTGTTTGACCGCAACTGAGCTACAAAATATAAATATTTTTTGATTATTTTAACAGATTACTGTTTTTATAATTTAATATATATAAAGCACTTTGTCTATTCAGAATCTTCAGAAATCTTTTTCTGTTTAAAAACTTTCATAGCTTGTTGTCTTAGGCTATTTTGTCCCACCCTCCCTCCTTGTTGGTGTCTTGCTCTTATACTTGGTGGCTTTGCAGTTGCCCGCCCCTACTGTGACACACGTCCCAGTCTAGTGTCATTAGATCATTCTTCTTAATACAGAGAGAACATTTGATAAGGCCTTCTGTTCCTCCTTTTTACCTTTTCAAAAAGTAAAACAAAACTTTTTTTTTCTTCTTCGCCTGAACCTTCTTGTGTTCTGACTGTCCTTCTCAAACATATTAGAAATATACAGTATATTTCAGAGCATTTGTTATAACTGTATTTGCTATAACTGATTTAAGTATTTTTTTCTGGCTTTTTGAATATTTACTGCTTAGCGACTGCATCTTAGCCTGTTTATACAGCTCTGCATTCTATTTAAACTGTTTTTGTGTTGATTAACTGTTTTGCACTCTTAAAAAGTTATTTGTTGCTTAATTTTACCTGTAGGCTAACACACTCAAGTGTGCTAGCCACTTAAAAGCATTTATAGCATTTACTGTCTGTTTTTTTTCCTTGTCTCTGTAAAAAAAAAAAAAAAAAAAAAAAAAAAAAAAAAAAAAATCTCTTGTTTTCCCACCTTACTGAACTAGAGTAGTCCAGTTTCAGAGTTGCTGATCCCTGGGCTTTGTTTTTAGTTCCTGTTACTGATCCATTGCCTTATTAGGAAGGAGGGAAGTTTCTTTGCTTACCAGTGGGAGTGGGAAGCACTGAGCAGCCTTTTTGTCCGAATTGGTGAAGTTTCAGCCAGAAACTAGTAGTCTATTGGTCGTTTTGGGCCAATTCCTAGCTCCTTTCAGCCCCCTGCTATAAAACACGCTAAACACGTGTTTTCCAGCTTGTACCAACTCTGCACAGATCCTCGTGGTGGCCTGCAGAGTGATCCAAGCAGCAGAGAGCTAAAAGAGTGACTTTCTACCAGATATAAGTATTTTTGTGGCTTTCCCACTGTTATTAAGCTAGCGACTGCATTTCACCTGTTTTACTGCTACTTTAAGTGATTTCTGCATTTTACACTGTTTATTGCACTTTAAGTTACTAATTGTTGCAAATTGTTTCTGTAGGCTACACACTAAAGTCGCTAGCCGATTTACAGCATTTATAGCATTTACTGTCTGTTTTTCCTTATCTCTGTAATAAAACAAAAAAATCTCTTGTTTTCCCACTTTACTGAACTAGAGTAGTCCGGTTTCAGAGTTGCTGATCCCTGGGCTTTGTTTTTTAGTTCCTGTTACTGATCCATTGCCTTATCAGGAAGGAGGGAAGTTTCTTTGCTTACCAGTGGGAGTGGGAAGCACTGAGCGGCCTTTTGCCTGATTTGGTGAAGTTTCAGCCAGAAACTAGTAGTCCATTGGTCGTTTTGGGCGAATTCCTAGCTCCCTTCAGCCCCCTGCTATAAAACACGCTAAACTGTACTGCTGATCTAACCAGCATATCCTATAA
Source organism: Protopterus annectens (assembly GCF_019279795.1). Classification (NCBI taxonomy): domain Eukaryota; kingdom Metazoa; phylum Chordata; order Ceratodontiformes; family Protopteridae; genus Protopterus; species Protopterus annectens. Next base: position 281,497,364 of record NC_056726.1, on the reverse strand, counting down.
CTGAAAAGTTCATCTCTACTTGATTCCCAAGTAGACTATTCTCTATCTGTAAAGCCTAGCACTTACTCCTACAGTACTTGCACCTTGATAAAGCACTCTTATTATAGATAGTACCCCACCAGCCCAAAACCCACTTCCCCGGGAGTCCTTTGAAAGTTCTTTATCTACTACTTCTAGTATGTCGAGGGATCAGTTGCTAGTGTCCTCTCCAGCTCAACTGGTGAACCTGGGAATATTGAGGCAATGTTACAATTGCCTCATGTACACAGACAATCCTCTCCTTATCCCACAAAACACAAATACATGCGAGAGATGCAACTATACGGCCAAACTGGAGGCTGAGCTCTCTCAACATAGGACTGGCAAGACCAGACAGGAGGAGAAGGCAACCACACACAATACATACCCAGTCACACATGGTACCATCACAACTTCAAATCATACACATACTCACACAAAGACATACTGGAGGCTCTGGTCAAAAATTTACCAAAACAGCAGAGGCCACCAAAGCAGACACCCAAACAACTACCACCTCACGACCCAACACATGCAACACATAGACCACACAGTCAGAGTGTCAAACAGTCACAGCCCTTAAGGCCAAACAAAATGCCAGACACACTTGTCATTGGTGATTCCATAGTCAGACACACTGACGTCCCGCTACCAGACTGAGTAAGGAGAAGGTCACAGTAAGCTGCCTGTCGGGCGCTAGAATCCGCCACATAACGCAAGCACTCAGGTCTCTCAACAGCCGGTACAAGTACGACTCAGTCATTGTCCACGCTGGTGTCAACGACCTGAGACGTACCTCCTTGGACTACATGAAAAGGGACGTCGAGGAGCTCTCTGATTATGTAGCCCAGGCAGGTATGACCCTGACCTTGAGCAGTATCCTACCTTCACCTAGAATGATGCCACAATACAGTGATAAGATGATCAGCTTTAATAATTGGCTTAAATTCTGGTGTCATTCAAAGGGGATCCAATGTCTGTCTGCCTGGGATGACATGCTGGACAAGCCACGCTGCTTCCCAAGGGACGGCTTGCACCTGTCACCCCTGGGCTTCCGGATATTGGCAAAGGCTCTTGCCACCCCCATAGTGCCTTTTTTAGGCAAGGCTCAAATTCTAAACCTACCACCCTAGAACACCAAAAAGGAAAAAAACTAAGGGTAATGCTGCTCAATGCCAGAAGTCTCAATCTCAAGATGCACGCACTCGAGGCCCTTCTCAATATGGAGAACATCGATGTCTGTGCTGTGACAGAAACCTGGTTCAAGGCTCCTGAGAGCACCCCAGCACTAACAGGTTTCACCTCATATCATACGTTCCGCCCCAAAATCCGGACAACACCAAGAAAGGAGGGTGTCCATATTCATAAAGGACACCCACACCTCAAGGTTGGTGGCAATGCACGATGCATCGGAGACCATCCAGGTGCAATTAACCATAGGCAAGACTGCTCTGCAATTTGTAGCATGTTACAGGCCACCCTCTCAAACTCAGGAACCTCACATGGCCTTCCTGAAAACATTGGAGGGGATAAATGTATCTCCAAACACCATCATACTAGGTGACTTCAACTACCCTAATATAGACTGGGAACACTACTCAAGCCCGAACACTCTAACCCAAAGATTCCTGGAGTTCATAAACTCAAATGCCATGGAACAACTAGTCACCATCCCCACAAGAGGTGAAATCATACTTGATCTCATCATCACGAACATGGGATCAAAATGTTCAACACCGGAAGTATACCCCTCACTGGTGAGATCAGATCATAAACTAATCTCGCTGGAGGTCCTCATCCCGCCCCACCTGAAACAAAAAGACCACAGTGAAAAACTTCTCAAAAGCCGATTTCACACTTCTAAAAACTAGTGTGGTCTCCTTTAAGGCCCCTGAGCCAGTGGTAAACATTACTCAAACCGCTGAATCACTTACAAATGCCTTCTACCAGCACCTACAGGACTGCATGGATCAGGCAATCCCAAACAAAACTAAGACTCTCTGTACCAAAGGCAAGCGTCCAGTCTGGTGGACCCCAGCCATAAACAAGCTCTACAACAAAAGGAGGAAGCTACTACAAGATAGAGCAAAATCCTTGAAAGGTAAGACACCTTTGATCATTATAAGTAAAAACTAAGAGCTCTCATAAAATCATCCAAGGCAAATTTTGAGAGAAAAATCGCCAAGGACTCTAAAGACAATCATAAGGCCTTCTTTAGCTATGTTAGAAACCTAGGAGGAAACTCCCAGATATGCTCAGAATTAGTTCAAAATGATGTGAAAATTACTGAACCTACACACATTGCTAACATACTGGCTGACAGGTTCAGTGCAAACTTCTCCCCCCCCTCCACCCCAAAAGGAGAGATATCTATTCCAGAGGATTGTAGCTCCAAACATCTCCAACGCCCAGGTGAGAACTGCCCTCACTAAGGCAAAAAACACAGCATCCATGGGACCGGATGGTGTCCCCGGCTGTGTGCTTCATGAACTCAAAGAGGAATTAAACCCACAGTTAGGACAGCTGTTTAATCTTAGCCTCACCTCAGGATACATACCCAAGGAGTGGCGACGGCGACTGTGGTCCCACTTCATAAGGGCGGTGCCTCCACAGACCCTGGAAATTACCGCCCCATTAGCTTGACAAGCCTTATCTGCAAAGCCATGGAGAGGATCATAATGGAACTCATAAATAAAGACATAGGGAACTTGCAGACTTTGGATCCAACCCAGTTTGGCTTTGTCAAAGGCAGATCATGCCTCTTAAACTTGGTTGACTTTTTCGAGACAGTCACCAAGGCCATTGATGAGGGAAAGGCAGTCCATACAGCCTACCTCGACCTGGCAAAGGCCTTGACACAATACCCCACTCAGGTATCATCGAAAAACTCATCAGCTTGAATGTAAACCCATACATCACAAGATGGGTTGCAAACTGGCTAAGCGACAGAACCCACAGGGTCAGAGTTGCTGGAGCCATGTCAGACTCAAAGCCTGTCACAAGTGGTGTCCCACAGGGCTCAGTCCTGGGTCCACTCTTGTTCGGCATCTACTTTTCTGAAGTACAAGCAAACACAGGAGGGTTATGGCTGACAAAGTTTGCAGATGACTGCAAACTGGGCCATAGTCGGAAACACATCTGACACAGATATCCTCCAGAAGGGCCTCACAGAAACGGATAACTGGTGCCAGAGCCATGGCCTGAAGTTAAACGCCAAAAAATGCATAGTCATACCCTTCGGGAAAAACAAGGTTACCCCTAACTACCATATAGGTGACAATCCACTGAGCACAGAAAAAGTCATCAGGGATCTGGAGACCCAAGTTGACAGTAGTCTTTCGTTTGACACTCATGTTGCTAAAGTAGTTAGGAAAACCTTCTATATCGCCCACCTGATCATGAAGGGATTCACATGTAGATCAAGGGAGGTCATCGTCCCCCTGTACTCATCACTCATTAGACCTATGATTGAGTACAATGCCCCGTTCGGAATGTATCTGACCAGACACCTGATGCAGCTTGAAAGGCCCCAAAAGTTCCTCACCAAAAGGATAAAGGGTCTCAAAAATATGTCTTATGCTGCCCGACTGAAAGAACTCCAGCTTTATTCAGTCTCATACCACTTGCTCAGAGGTGACCTGTGCCTGACATATAAGGCCATGTCAAACCCAGATTTGATGAATATGCTTCACCTCAAAAAATCTAGATCCCTCAGAACCACAAGGGCGGGAGACTTAAACCTTGACACGGTTATAAATAGAACGTGCTGGAGGGACAGATTCATCACCCAGAGACTCCCTATGCTGTGGAACAAAATCCCGGTACATGTGAGGCAGAGCACCTCGCTGGCCTTGTTCAAGAGGAATCTTGACCAATGGATGGGAGATCGCAGATATACCCCAGGGATTACTTCAGTGTCACTGCTTGACAGAGGCACAGAAAAATGATAGGCATAGTTTTTATTCAAACTAAAGGGGTGGCAAAAGCCACATAACTATGGGCTAGGCTTGTAGATGCCCTTGGGCAGATAGCCTAGTATGAACCTATGAACCTATGAACTTCCGGCTAAAAGTATTAACTTATTTACATGAAGGTTTATCCCTGATTAAGACCTACTTATATGACATGCTAAATAGATATCAATCTGGTTAACAACAGGAAACAATCATTCTTCTCCTTATGGGTGAACCTGCATGCTCTCCTCAAAAGTATAGGCCAGTAAACGTGCTTTCCAATGATGTATGAACTATTATTGGAAATTATGTCAATACAGTTTATAGTCATTTAGATGAAATCTCATATGGAGGAAACATTGCTAAATAAAGTCATAAAGGAAACTGTAAAAAAGGAAAAATCTTAGTTTAGCATGGATAGATTACAAAAAAATAATTTGACAGTATGCCACATTCATGGATAAAGAAGTGCTTACAGAGCTATAGGATACATCCTGCATTGATCAATTAATTACATTACAGTGACCATGAAATAGCGGCAAACAACTTTTCAGCTAAGCCATGATAAAGGACAAATTATTATCCCAGGGATAATAATTCTGTCTAGCTAACAGATTGGCATGGTTATAAATTTGCTTCCAGAAAACAACCAAGTGTAAAAATTTCTCATTTGTTTTTATGGATGACTTAAAACTGTATAGTTCATCATATGAGGAACTGAAAGTAGAACAAGCAGTCAAAACATTCTGAGATGATATAAGAATGTCATTTGGCCTTGATAAATGTGTGAAAGCAACATTTAAAGAAGGAAAGGGCAAAACCAGGGAAATATCAATCTGGGACATGAATGTGATATAAAGGAACTTGAGCAGGAAGGAGTGTATAAATATCTGAGATGTTGTGAAGGACTGGCAATGATACATGAACAAATATGAACAAAACACAGTAAGGAATATTCTGGAACACTAAAACTAATATTGAAAACAGCCCTGAAATCTAGTGAAAAAGTCCATGCTATAAAATAATTTCCTCTTCTTGTTCTGTCTTATAGATTTGGTATGATTGATTGGCCTTAAAGCATACTGGATCAGTTGGACAGAAAAAGAGAAAAATGCTTCACACTTATCAAATGATATATAAAAGTATTTGTAATCCAAGAGTATATATATTACTCATTCTGAAGCAGGTATGGATCTCCTTGAAACTGATTGGATGTATAGAGCTGCCACTGTGGGACTGTATGTACATATATATATATATATATATATAGATTTTATATATATATATATATATATATATATATATATATATATATATATATATATATATATATATATATATATATAAATACAGATATAGATATATATAAATATATCTGCAAAACTAACCAGATCCAAACATAGTTAAAGTTTTAAAATATGAGGAAAAGAAGTCTAAGAAGACTTTCCTGCTTAGTTTAGCAGAAGCAAATTGGTGTCAAATGGGAATAGAAATCAAACAAGAAGTAGACAAAAATCAGACAGCATCTGAATGTGCAAAATAACAAAGAGAAATGATCAGATGAGAGGCAAGAAATGTGGAAAATGCATAAATATAGTTTCAAGTACAGAAAACTTGTGGAACAGCCTCATGTTAATCACAAGTTGATGCAGGAACGGTTAAGGAGAGGTGAATTTAAACCAAAAGATGAAAGGTTAATGTTAGCAGCCCAGGTGAGTGGGCTATGTACGCGTTGGTTTATAAAGCCATTGAACATGTTGAGAAACAGACAAATGCAGGTTTTTTTAAAACAGAACTGAAAAAAGTTGAACATTTTGTTGCTGTATGTGATACATTCATTGGCAATGGTCTTTATATTGAAAGGCATAATAATGTGGCAAGACTGTTGCGTTGGGATTGTGCCAACAGTACAATTCCAGTCATGGTATTAGAAACCCAAATGACTTGGAGAAAGTAAAACTGAGACATATGCTAGATCTTCACAATTATTGATGTACAAATAAAAGCAAAAATGACTCACTTAGTGATGAGTGCACATTTGTTATAGCTAAAATCTCAAATTAAGTAAATGCTACTGGTGAGTATCACAACACACAATTCATGAGTATTTTTCCTGAAATTTTCAGTCATATTTATTATTATCAGGAAACTCAATTAGGTTTTCACAGTCTTTATGCCTCTTTCTTTCTTTCTTACTTTATTGCCATTTGGTAGATAACAGACACATATATATATGATGTGTTCTGATTGTCAGAAACAGCAAATATCACTGTTGTATCTTTATTATGCTGCCTAAAAATGTAAATAGAATTTCCTTTCATAATGAGCATTCCTGATGCGGTCACTCTTACAAAAAAAGAAGAAATTGGCAACTATAGGATGACATGCATACACATTTGAGCTTGTGATGTTTTTGTTTTTCCTCTGTTTCATGATTTTAGCTGATGCAGTATATAATACTTGTCTAATGATCAAATAACCTTAACTTGAATCCTTTTGCAAAAAAATTCAAAGCATTACAGAAATAGTGCCTTTTGCAGGTAAGTTCATAGTAACTTCATAAAGGCCATCAGATATTGTGTGGCCCAAAATGTATAATACAGCCCATTTTAAACAAAAGTTTAGCTATCTCTTCTATTCAGAGCAAGTAAATTCACTGGGTTGATTCCAAAACAAGGTAGCAGAGAGAGCAGAGCCCTGAAGGAAGATGGCATATTAGTGGCAGATGCAATTTTGTAATGGAGGTGAGATCAAGTGTGGGCAATAATTTATTCAGCATAGGATAATTGCAGACTATGAGCACATGCACTGGATTCCAAAACTCATTGTCTGTGCCTAACACAGTTAAAATGCATCCAAGTATTTTGCCAAAATTTTTAAGAAAGCACTCGGCAGAGATTATTTTTTCTGCAAAGTAACTTTTAATATTGATTGCAGTTTACATAGATTGTGGTTTACATAACAATCATGTAGATTCAGCAAATATCAATTAAAAAAAAATAATGCAAGCTGCATTTAATGCGTTAGAGCAGGCTGGGAGTTCTACAAGCTCTAATAGAGGATGATCTGCTAATACATCCCAGAAGGCAGCCAGCAAGGCTCAGAGTCAGGCTACAGTTAAACCATCTCTCTGACCAGGAAAACATAGATACAGGTTAAACAGAGAGCTGGTGGGCATAATATGTGCACCCCACATGACCACATGCACCCTGTGGGGTAACCCAGTACTGGCAGAAACTAAATTGTATCTCAGCCTGCATATACTGGCCTCTGAAGCACTTCAGTGACATATGGTAATGTTGTAGGAGTCGCCCAGAAAGCAAACAGTTGCATTCTAGGACAGTTTCTGGCAGTAAAAGTGGATGAATACATCCACTTCTCAGAAACAACCAGGGAGTGCAGAACTGCCAAGGAACAGTCCTACTCCACTGCCAATTTCCCCTGTGTCATCAGTGCAATTACTTGCACCCACATTCCATTAAACACCCCACTGGTACATGATGTTGAACAGTACATTAGTAGAATGGGGTGGCCATCGGTCAACTGCAGGTCATGTGCTCTGCAAATGGCCTCATTACTAATATAATGTCATCACACCCTGATATTATTTACAATGCAGCAATCGGAAGGGTAAGCGTTAGGAAGGCTGCCTTCCAATAAGGTGAAATATCCAAGGTGGAAATACATGGTAAGTACATTACCGCAGTTATGATGTAGGAAGAATCCATACTTTCCAACATTAAGCAGGTGGATTAATAAATGTTTTTGCCTCATAATAACAGGTGACTGTTGTTATCCATTGGAGCCTTGGCTAATGCCATCATGCAGAGCCCCATCAATGCCTGATGAGAATGTATACAACTGAGTGTACACTGCAAAATGGGCCACCATTGAGTATGTGTTTGGTGTGCTCAAAGCTAAATTCAGATGTCCAGACACATCCAGGGGTGCACTCCAATATAGACCTGAAAAAGCATCAAAGGTGGTCACCATGTGTGTCTTGCTGCACAACATGATAACAGCAAAACATGGTTCCTGCCAGTAACAGATGGTGGAGACTTACCACAGAAACTCAGATGTCTGATGTGAAACTATCAGAGGCAAAACAAAGCAATAAGGGCACACAAGCTAAAGAAAAACGGCCTCAAACTAAATGCCAAAAAATGTATCATCGTTCTCTTTAGGAATAGTGACATCTCCACAAATTATCACATTAATAACAACGTCCTAAGCACACAAACATTTGTAAGTTGTGAGGGACCTGGGCACCCAACTTGACAGCAATCCAACTTTATTGACCACCATGTCGCCTCCAATGTACAGAGAGCTTTCTACATGGCTCACCTCATTAGTAAGGGCATTTCTTCTAGGAACAAGGAAGTCATAACATCCCTGTATTCCTCCCTTATCAGGCCCATCATTGAGTATAACACCCCTTTCAGCATGTACCGCATGAAGCACATGCAGCAACTGGAGATACCACAGAGGTTTCTGACCAGGAGATTCCAGGGCCTCAAAAATCTGTTTTACATGGATAGGCTAAAAGCCCTTTCCCTCTACTCCATCTCATACAGACTCCTTAGATGTGATCTATATCTGGCATACAGAGCAATCTCTGAACTGCACCTTGATGAAATTGCTGCATATCTGCAAGCCAAACTCCACTCACGTGACCTGCAAGCAAAACCTCAACTTGGTGTGTGACATCAATAGGAGTTGGTGGGGCAGATTTGTCTCCCAGAGACTCCCCCATCTGTGGAATAGACTCCCTCTCCACATCGAGCAGAGTACTTTATTATCCCTCATTAAGAGAAACGTGGATGACTGGATGGGAAATAGAAAATACATCCCTGGGATTCCACCCGTGTCCCTGCTGGATAGGGGCATCAGGTGCTGATTGTGGGAACATGGGCTAATTTATTGGCTAGGCTTATAAGGGTCTCAGGGCCAGTAGCCTAGTAACTTGCTATGATACTATGATCCTATTATCCTAAGTGACCAGAAATAGGGATGGGCAATGGAGGCAGTGTCAGTATGTACTTGTTTGTGCAACACGTCAGTATCTAACTGACAACTTTGGATCCTGACAAGCCACACATACAGAAGTACACAGACAAAGCAATGAAATTCACACAGTTTTGCCCCAGTATGGCAGCACAGACATAACAACACATCTACTGAAACAGGTCCAGTATTTGTCCACTTTGAACAGCATACATACCCCATCCACAATATACACCTGCAAAACATTTGTATGAACAGACATGTACTGAAGAAATGAACACAGTTCGACAGCTACAGTAGAAAATTGGGAGTAGGACAAGGTAATGCAAGGTACATCACCCAAGCCAGCCACACCATGACATATGTGTCACACTGGAAGTACGCAAAACAGAAGGAAGTGATAGCCTATGGGTACATCAACAGGCAAACAATTAGTAGTGGAATCCAACAGTATAACTTACAATGTGATACTCTGTCTATGGTTGAAATTGTTTACAATCCACATAGCCTATATGCAGGCTCGGTTCCAAAATACTGACATGCATCACACATGTCATATGCATGTGTAAAGATGTATTGAAACACAGCATGCAAAAACATCAACTTCATTAATGACAACATGCTGAGTAATGATAGCAAATCTACATATGTAATGTAACACATCAAAATGTATGAAACATGCCAGCATTGCAACATCACACCTAGACAGAGCTCTAAAGCATATGTATGTGCAACAACATGAATCAGCATGTTTACCACATATGTGCAAGTCAATATAAATATCATGACCAAGCAGTAAACAGTGGTCATGGAACATGCACGCAGCATATTATTTGTTAAAGCTACATAAGTATACAGTTGTGTGTGTAGGCATGAATGTGTGGAAATGCCCACATAAGAGGTAATGTTAATCATGGAATCTTGAAGTTGTACATGGAAATGAAAGTGCATGTGTAGTAATGTGGGACAACTGTTGCAGACAAAGTAGAAAGTTATAAAGCCACAGCTGTCACCAGTATGAAGTATACCTGTGCATGCCATAATGGCAGACACATATGAAATGTATACCTTATGAGTCATTTTTTGAAAAAAATGTAATGACATGCTGATGATGTGGGAAAATGTTTGTTATATGTCAAGCAGTACTATATGTTAAAATGTATGCATGCTGAGTTTCATATAAATCATGGCAATAGCAGGTATGTAAAATTGAACCTCTCTTTAATTCCATAAAATTCTAATGTATTTTCTTTATATTCTTAAATTAACCTTTAACTATCCCAGAATTTATGACTGAAATTTACTATCTAGTTCTTCTGCCAGAAAGGGTATATGGCATTTATGACCTATTACTTATTCTGTTATATATTTTTCATGCATCATTATGTAACATGCATATTAGGAACTCTCTTCTATGAGTTATATAATGTATGGTCAACTTTATTGCTTGCTTTATATTTTACTTATTTTCTTTTATTGTATTCAGATATTGTACTACTTTGTTATTTTCTTAAAATTTGTAACTATTGTTCAATTTTTTTAATTCTATTTAATCTGTACTGCGGAGCTTTTTTTCCTGGGCCTCTGCTGAAAATGGGCTCATACCAAGTTGGACTTTCCCAGTAAACAAATGTCAAATAAATAAATAAATAAGAACACAGCATTATTACAGTTGTTAATGTAAGATAAATGATCACAGAAACCCTGTGGTATCACATATTTTTTGAACCACCTACAGATGTATTATGCAGTGTTCATCACAGAGGTAATTGTTACAGGTTTAGCATGATTCAAGAGGATATGAATTGGATAAACTGCCAGTGTGAATATAACACAGTCTAGGGCACTCATGTGAATGGCTCACCCCATGGTCTTGGCTATCCTTATCATGTTCAGAAAGACTTTGCCCAATGTGCATTGCCATGAGTTGGATGTGGCAACATCTACAGAATGGGATACAGTGTGGATTGGAGCATTACTGCAATGTGTTTGTCTTGGCATTACTGTTGATGTCTGAGAGGTATGACAACTTGAACTTCTTAGTGCACAATGCAGCACAGACAGTGATATGTGAGGACCATGAGTGGATCAACTGAGAGGGGGTCTGCCCTTCCCACTGATGGGAATTTTCTCATCAGGTTCAGGGCACATAACACCCAATTTGTACTATGGCACTGCTGTAGCATCACTGTAGCAAGGTTTTTCACAGAACATGCGAAGGATACCACTCTTTCATGCTGTGCAGCCACTGCTGCCATGACCCTCCCATGTTGATGCTCCAGACCTTTCTGCAGCACACACAGCTAATGTGCTATATCATAGGTAGCATAGCCAAGTGCAAGCAGATCACATTCCTCAGTGGGAATGCTCATGCAGGTCTAACGGCAAACCCATACCATGTGACACACATTCACGCACATCAGATACATTCCTACATGTAGACTGAGGGACATTATGACTCTTTTGTTGAGCACTTATGCACCTCTAATAGTAAGTGTACACCCTGTGAGCCATATCCACACACATCAGCTGTATTCCCATGTGTAGTCTGAGGGACATTATGACTTCTTTGTGAGGAAGACTCACTGACACTTCCAGACTCAACATGGGACAGCAGGTCACATTCATCATTGGGTCCATTATGTGATGGCCACACATCATCAGAATGCATAGCCATATTATCATCCTAATTAGAAGCTGGACCATAAACCCATTGCTGTCTCACACTACATTGGACAGTGAACCCAATGCAGTGCCCGATCAATCTATCTATCTATCTATCTATCTATCTATCTATCTATCTATCTATCTATCTATCTATCTATCTATCTATCTATCTATCTATCCGTCTAATCTGTCTATCAATATAGCTATCATTCTAGCTATTATCTATTTATTTATTATCATTATTATTATTATTATTATTATTATTATTATTATCACTGCTCTGTCAATATTTATGTGGGTTCACTGCAAAATATCAGATCTTCCTTTAGCTGACATCTTTTCTGTCTATGATTGTGATCAGATTAATATATTGGGAGTGCTTTCTCTATGGTAATGGCTGTTCAACAATGGAGCAGTATCTTTAAGTAAGGCAGTATGGGATAAGCCCCCACATTCAGAGGTATAGGGGCAAAGTCCCGCAGATGAAGCACTTTTTTTATGAATATGTGCACTTATGTTATGTTGTCGGGCAACTATGCTATGCTAGGATAATTAGATGTTACATTGCATAAGCATTAGGTGATTTTCCTTTACCAGTGTGTGTGTGTGTGTGTGTGTGTGTGTGTGTGTGTGTGTGTGTGTGTGTGCGTGCGTGCGTGCGTGTGTGCACGTGTGTGCGTGCATGTGCGTGCGTGTGTGTGCGTGTGTGTGCGTGTGTGTGTGTGTGTGTGCACGTGTGTGTGTGTGTGTGTGTGTGTGTGTGTGTGTGTGTGTGTGTGTGTGTGTGTGTGTGTGTGTGTGTGTAATTTTGGATGTTTTGCTTAGATGTTATTGATCACAAAAGGAAACCTCTGAGGTTTGCTTTTGCACTCAGTAATTCTGGAATGTCTTAGCAAGTTGATAGTCAGTGAAAACAATGTGCTATAAATTATATGGGAGTTGACAATGGCTAAAATCAAGTATTGTTAGTATAGTCATTATATATCTATATGTGTATATATATATATATATATATATAGGTGTATGTGTGTGTGTGTGTGTGTGTGTGTGTGTGTGTGTGTATATATATATATATATATATATATATATATATATATATAGAGAGAGAGAGAGAGAGAGAGAGATACATACACACTTAAACACACACGCATGGACATATACATATATATGTATGTGTCTGTGTGTATATAGCACATTTATACAATGGGGGTATTGGCAATGATGCTGGTAATCTGATTAATCAAAATGAGAAAAACAGTCTGTCTAAGCAGATTGACAGATTAATGTTTGTCACCACCTTTAACCAGGATGTTGATTGGTTTAAGTGGGTGATGAGGGAAAACTGGGGTTTATTACAGTTGGATAAAAGTATGGTAAAAAGGATGGGTGGAATGCCCAATTTTGTGTTCCGAAGGGATAAATCTTTTAAAGAGATTTCGGAGAAAGGGATACATTATACACAACTAAGTGGTGGTAGAAGGATTGGTAATTTTAAGTGTGGAAGATGCACAACATGTAAATACATAATGGAAACAGGTAGGAATATAATAGTAAACAATTGTTTTATCCCGATTAGGGGACACTATGACTGTCATGCCCAGAATGTGGTCTATTTGGCGAAATGCACAGTATTCCCACATTTTATGTGGGAAAAACTTTAAGGCAATTTAGGGAAAGAGTCAAAGAACATGTGTTGGATATTAGGCATTTTAAGAATACAAATGCATTGGCTAGGCATATTGCTGAATATACAGAGCACAGTTTTAAATTTTGTGTTATTCAACAAATTAAAAAATATATCCAGGGAAAAGTATTAGACGTCCATTTAGATATATGTGAATTACAATGGCAACTAAGGCTGGATGCATTAAATCACCCTGGTATTAATGACAGCATTAGTATAGCCCCTATTTTAAAATTAAGACATATTTTGGGCAGGAGGTAGTACATAACAGTTGCAGGTTTTAATATATATAAAATATGTTATTGTTTTTGAGCTTATGTGTTTTGTAATACATACACACATGCATATTCATATTTATATGCTTTTATAAAATATTTTTATGAAAATTGCTTTATAAAATTGTTTTAACATGAGTTTTTACTTGATATATCTGGTAGTGAAACAAATTATATGTATAAATTTAGCATTGTCATTTTAAGTAGTAAATAGTCAATTATGTATATTTAATGAGTTAATTGATGCATTGGGTGGGTATTTAAATTGTCATCCTGAGGGAGTTTCATTGTTCTGATGAAGTCTTGATTAAGTGGACGAAATCTAGGTCAACAGTGTGGTTATTTTGCACTGAGCATTAATAAACCAGGATTTTGTGTGGTCTTCTTGTTGCTTTTATCATTTGTTCAGTGGAACGGTTCATAGCTCTCCAGCTGCCTTTTACTGTTTGTGAGTTGGAACTGGTTACTAGTCTTTTATTCATATATATGTATGTGTCTGTCTGTATATAGAACATTTATACAAAACTATAAAAATACAAGTCAAAACCCAAAACATAGGAGGCTTTTCAGTTAAAACAAAGATATGAGTATGTATCTTACATTTCATAATATTGACACTTGGGCTACATCTTCTCCTGTTTGTTAGTTTTGACCTATTTTTTTACGCATTTACTTTGCTAATGTGGCTGCACAGTTCTTAATAGGTCAACAGTTGTTTCCTGCTCATATATGTTATTATCTGTAAGAAAAAGCATTGATGCAGGAGAAAATAAAGGGCTACTAGATCATATTTTCTGATTCAGATGTCAGTCATTTCATTTAATGCAAGAATGGTTAAGTGATTACTTGCCAGGTAATTGTAATTACAACAATGGATAATACAGTATGGGAAAACCGGTAAGAGTCTGTTCACTTCCATTGTCTTAGTGTGCAGGATATTGTCGCAAGAAAACTAGCGGTACATTTTTATTAACAGAGCATTTGACTTCCAGCATGTCTGTAACTGTCAGGCTATGAAAACGTGGAAACTGAAATTCATGTGAGTCACTTCATGACACAATCTAAATGGCATATATACAAAAATGCTGTATGCTTTCCTCTGTTTCCATATCTTGTGTGCGCGCGCGCGTGTGTGTGTGTGTGTGTGTGTGTGTGTGTGTGTGTGTGTGTGTGTGTGTGTGTGTGTGTGTGTCAGATATAAATGATTTTGCAAGACTTAGCATTTGTTGTCTAATGTAGAGAGCTGAAATATGTCCCTTGGGAATTCTTGTTCTTCTAATGACCTAATTCACTGTTGGGCCTCTTGTAAATTTTAAGTAAGGGAAAGTACAGGAATACAACTGCAGTTAAGTACAAGATTCAGAATGCAAGAAATGTAAGACTGGATGTAAGCAATTAATATGTCATACATTCACTTAAATTTTATCTTATACATTTATTGCTTTCATCTGTTCTTCTGACTTCATGAATAGCCTTTAATGACTCTAGCTGTAAAGTTAATGCACTAATACAAATGCTGAAGAAATATCTGACAAAGCAATGTCTTGTCATATGATAACGTTAACTCTTCACCGATATGAATATATATCTATCAATAATCAAAGTGTTTGCAGACAAATATGCTGCACTATGTCGGCTATTTTTAGTACTGTGGTACTTAAGAGAATATGGCTACTTATCCTGATAATTAGTGCTTTCTGTAACACTTTCATATTTTAAAATTCGGTTACAGGGAGACGTCATTTTGTTGGTATATGATCTACTCTATCTGCCATATTGGCTTTAATATCATCTATGCAGTTTCTGCATCATGTTTTTTTCATTTTCCACTGCAGCAATGCACATTGTACTCAGTAGTCTGCACTTCTGTACTTAGGTTCATATGTGAATGTAGGTTAATGGTTCTGAAGGGACATTTTACACCTAGTGAATAACCCTAGATTAGAATTAAACCCATGTATCTTGTGCGTATGAGGCAAACAACTTAGCCATTATGCCAAACCATCCTCCATTTATGTAGCACTATTATCTTGTGTTACTTAATCATCCATATAACTGCTCTGTCTGATTTTTCTGGATCTAGACAGAAAAGGTTTTAGGACCCTTGTGTAAATTCATACATACACACCTGTTATCTAACAAAGAGATAAAAAAGGATATTACCATTCTGTTTTGTTTCTTGTTTTCTAACATTGAGTTTAACATTCATATTCAGCGGTGATGTTTCATGCTATATAATGTCAACGTTAAACTGAATGTTAGAAAACAAGAAACAAAACAGAATGTTAGTATCCTTTTATTTGTTTGATAACAGTGTAATGAAAACGATAGTGAGAAAAAAGATGGGAAAGAAAAGTGGAAATACAGTGAAAATATGAACGTAGGACATAAGACTATGACTACCTGTACTATGATACACAGACCATGAAATAGCCACCCACTGTAACAGTGATAGGCTAAGTACCAACACCCAATGAACTTGAAATTGCAATCTTCATCACCAGCATTTTCAGTGACACTGACTTTACATGCTGCACTGTAATAGGAGCCAGAATGAAGGTGCCAGCAAAAGAAATTCTAATTGTGCGTATCAGACATTAATAGAATGAAAATATCGACAACATCCAACCTCTAAGGGATTTAATCCCACAGCGTACATCACATGTAAACTCCACGTCACTGTATTTACATGTCAAGCTATATCAGTCTAAACGAAGAGTATAGGGAAACACAGACTAATGTTGCACATCACTGGAGATCTAGCATGAATGAGGGTGCTGCATTTGAAGTCAGAACTGGAAAACTATAATATTAACTTTTCATCAGTGCATTACCAGCATACAGAAATAAATGCCAGTATTACATTTGTGGTTTGATCTAAGAGATACAGCTCTTCATGTGTGGTATCATGTGTAGCAACTAATTGCTACGTATGTAGCAAGCAGCTTGTTACAGTTTGAAAGGAGTAAATAGCTTTGTATTTTATTTTATTTTATTTTATTTTATTGTTTGCTTGTTTTGTTCCTCAAGTCCAAGGAGAGGAGTTTTTTCTTGATCCTAAACTTAATCAAGTCCCAGGACAAGAGTATTTTTTTTTCTTGATCTTAAACTTAACGTTGAGGGGGGACATCAAGCTCAAGAATAGCTAGCTACACCTCTGAGCATCATACACTCACAGAATAAAAGAGATAGCAATAAACAGCACCTATGGGGTTTGAGCTCACAACCCTTAGTAGCTTTAAAGGGGCTTCATTTACATCCCGAGTTACATTAACAATGCATGAATATCACCTCTAAAAACACACTAATGCATTTTATCACACACTTGCAAAATGAAAAGTCTACTAAGTAGGAGAACTAAACCCGTGCCAGTATTATATTAGGACAGCAATGCCTCAACATGATGAGTTACATGTATTAGTGCATGGTAGCCTGCAACCAATGATATATATAATCAGTGCTATACTACTCTTCATTCAATACTGATTTATCACCTAATGGCAAATACTATAGCTAATAATGTGCAATACCTATCTCCCTTTATGTTGAACAGCCCCTATATCAGCAGTTATATTCCCAAACATATCCACTGCAATTATAGCAAACTATTAGCATAGCATTTTTACCAAAATAATGTTGTAGGATACTTTCGGTGGCAGTTTAACCTGGGCTGTTTTCAAACTATTGCCCCACTACCATACATTTTTGCTATTATGAATAGATGCATTTGTTCTTCCTGATTGTTTTAAATTTTATTTCTTTTTTAATACAGCAACATTTATTAGAGTATGTTTTAAATTTGTATTTGTGAACATTTTTTGCAGTAAGCAGCAAAACAAAATGTATTATCCAATAATTACAAAAAAAAACATTTCAGAACATTTCAACCATAAGAGGCCACTCATCAATATCCATACTCATCAATTATAACCACTTTATCAAATGTGTATACATCACGTCTGACTGGGATAAAAACGGTGACAGTAAAGTAATACAATTTGCTGTACACAAGTACATACTAGTCCTCAAGGAGAGACTAGTGACTTTTTAACTTAATCAGCTTGGCAAGATCAGTCCCATATATTCACGGACATCCCCCAAACCCAGCAATTTTAGCTACATTTTTGTCTGCATTCTTCTTAGTTGTCTTGTCAAAAATTAAAAACAATAAAAATGATCAAAGTACTATATTTAAAATTTCTTTCATACAAGCACACAGTTGCCAGATTATTCTAGTTTATTCCACAAGCACACACACACACAAGTCCCACAAAACCAGATTAAAGACTCTTTGAAAAATTACCAGATGATAAGAGCATAAGGTACTTAGATCCACAGATAGCCTTCACCACAATCAGCAGTTATAGACATTTTGTTGACTGTGTACACCCCTTAGTGTAATAAAGTAATAAGTACATGTATGTTACTGGTAGCTTTGGATAAACTACACAAAATTGTATAAAGATCACTAGCATCACACCATAAGACCCAGCCATGTGTTGCTCAGTTTAAATAGAAGAGTATTTATGATAAGGGCATCATAAATATTAACCACCTGAAAACATATGCTAAGTCCATATGCACAGTCTATGCAGAAGTAAAGTCATCTGAATAATTCCATATCACTAAAAATTATTATAATGCAGATGCTGCTTTTGGCAAACAACTTTGCGTTTCAATGCTTCATCTTCAAATGCAGTGCCTTTTGCCACTGGAGAATAAATGGCCTATGTTGTATTAAAAAGTCAGTGTGCCGATGATATTGCCATGGCATTTTCAGTGCAAAAGGAAATAGCTGGCAGGCAAATAATGGGAGGTTAATAGTTATTTGCTAGGCATACAGTGAAAGAAACTGTTAATGAACCTAGCCCAAATTCTCACTTGTTTCAGCAAGCCATGTAGTTAAATGACTTGCTCTACAACGCACAGTAGTGAACTAGAGGTGGAAATATTCAAGCATTGCACTCTGGGCACAAGATGCAGTGCATTAGCAAGTTGGAGATTTAGTCTTCTGTGCTATCTGCAAGACACATAGCAGTCTCTAACTAAATGATGAAATGCTTTGCAATTCAATGTTGTCAAGAAGACTGTATCACAGTAATATGCAAAAATGACTACATAATGGATGCTGAAGATTATTTGGTCCAAATAATCACTTGACGTAATGGTGACTATATAACCTGACAAATATCAGTCCCTTTGCATCTGCTGGAGGCTATGTAAAGTAGGTACTACAAAAATGTATTACTAAAATGCAGCATTTTTTAATTATGGTATATGCAGATCACGCCTGTTAATAATGAGTTAATTCATTCTTTAGTACAATGGATAAAGCAAAGCAATTAAAGACAATAGTAATGCTGTTACACCTTTTGTTCAACAACCCACATATAATACAAAAATCAGAAAGATTGCTGCATACTACCTAACCATTTTTTGGGGGGGCTTACCTGCTTGCAGGACACCTGCATCAATTTTTTGTTCTTCCTATGTCTCTCCTGTCATTAAAAATAGCAATTTGCTGTGGCATCAGTGTCTGACCTATTTGAATGGCTGATAATGTCGTAGTTTTGCAGCATATACCTCCAAAGTCAATAGAGCTGCATCGTGATTAAATGAGGCTCTATGCAGAGTAATGAATCAGGCTTCTACCAACAATAACAATATCCCATTACTTGGCTGTCTCTCCTCAATTACCATAAAACACTGTTCAAAACCTGCCAGTGTGCATGCCATTTTCTCTATACGTTTACAAGTATTACATAGATTTGTATTTCATTTAAAACTTTTATTTCAAATTCTACAGCAAAACACTGAAAGCCTTTTGTTAAATCCAACAAAACACTCTCATATTGAAAACAGACAGCGTGAGAAATAGTAAACATCTATTTCATTGAAACTCACATTCATCAAAAATGGATCTGGAAACCCTTAAACTACAGGAGACATGCTGGGATTCATATTTTAGTAGCATAAATTGAAGTGCTAATTAGCCTAATAAACAATGATATGGGGGAATCTCCAAACACTGGATCCCAGTCAGTTTGGTTTTGTGAAGGGTAGATCATGCCTGCTCAACCTGGTTGACTTCTTTTAGTCAGTCACCAGAGCTGTGGATGAAGGCAAGGTGGTTCATGCAGCTTATCTTGATCTGGCCAAGGCCATTGATACCATTGCCCACACAGGAATCATAGAAAAATTCACTAAGCTAGGCATCAACCCCTATGTCACTAGGTAGGTTGCAAACTGGCTCACAGATAGAACCCACAGTGTGAATGTAGCTGACTCCAAGTCAGACTGCCAGCCAGTCATGAGTGGAGTCCCACAGGGTTCGGTCCTGGGTCCTCTCCTGTTTGGTATCTACTTCTCTGAAGTCTAGGAAAACACAAATGGACTCTGACTGACAAAGTTCAGACAGTTGCAAGTTGGGAGCCATAATTAACTCCCCAAGTGATACTGACATCCTACAGAAAGGCCTCACTGAGACCAACGACTGGTGTCAAAACCATGGCCTTAAGCTCAATGCCAAAAAATGTGTTGCTATCCCCTTTTAGAAAAATCCATTTCCCATAAATTACCACATCAATGGTAGTCCACTGAACAAAGAAGGCATCATAAGAGATCTGGAAACAAAGGTTGACAACAACCTCTCTTTTGACCACTACATTGCCAGTGTGGTCAGAAAGTCCTTTTATGTGGCACATCTCATTACATAGGGTTTTACATCCAGGAAGAAAGAGGTCATTGTCTCCCTCTACTCTTCCCTCAATAGACCAATCATCAAGTACAATGCCCCATTTGACATGTACCTCACTAGACACCTGCAACAACTGGAGAGGCCGCAAAAGTACCTCACAGAGGATCCTAGGCCTTTAACACTTGTCCTATATGAACAGTCTCTCAAAACTCTAACTATTCTTTGTCTCATATCGGCTACTTAGAGGCAATCTCTGCTTGACTTACAAAGTCATGTCTGACCCAGCTCTGTTAGAAATGCTACATCTAAAGAAATCCCAATCCCTCTACACTACACGCTTTAGTGACCTCAACCTCATTACCACAATCAGCAGAACAAGCTGGAGGGACAGATTCATAACCCAGAGACTGCCCATGCTATGGAATAGACCTCCCATACATGTCAAGTGGAGTGCTTTACTGGCCCTCTTCAAGAGAAATCTTGATGAGTGGATGGAAAATAGAAAATTCAACCCAGGGATCACTCCAGTGACTGTACTCGACAGATGCACTGGGAACTAAGGTCGGGTGGCATGATGCTAGATTAAGCTTATTGGCTAGGCTTGTAAAGGGTCCAGGGTCATTAGCCTAGTACACACCTATGAACCTATGAACCTATATAGTTTTATGTGGGGAATTTTAAAATCTACCAACTCATTACACTCCCAAAAGCATGTTCTGTGTTGCCTGTTTCTTCCTCATCACACCTCCAAGATTTGCTTATCTATCTGATGAAAAATTCTGTGAAGTCTGCTTGGGGGTATAAAAATACCTATGCAAACACTTTCAAGCAAAGATCCAAAATCTTCTGCACTTTATTGCATACTTGGGGATCCATGCATATGTCCTGCCATTGTTCCCTTGTAAAGTACTTTTCTAGTTTCTCTTCCTAATCCTTGCGTAACACTTTATGTTGTCTATATAAAGTGGTCCAATAACGGCAGGAAAATGGGAAGAGCAATTTTAAGGATATGTAATACAAACATACCTCTAGTTGCATCTAGAATTATTCACACATGATGAAAATCAGCCAGTAATGAGACCTTATAGTTCTGCTGGTCTTAAGAAGTGTCGACAACTTATATAGCACTGTAGATCATCAACATCCTTGAGATTTCTGGGGTCTCCCATCTGACCAATCATGCCTAGGATCACTAAAAGACTAAAGCAGCCAGCCCACTGGCACAGCGATAAAGCACTTGCTTGCATGACTAGTACCTAGGTTTGTATAACAACCCTAGGTCCTGAGTAAGCATAGTGAAGAAAGACTATGAAGCTGATGTCCAGTTCTCCTGTCACAGGAAGGCATGGGCTTCTCTCTGAGTTGCCCTTCCCTCTCAAGGCTGGGGATTAACAAAATGTGGTTTTAAGTATAAGCACACCAAACAACTGCCTTTGATTGCAAACCTTTTTGTGACAGGATGCAAACATAAGCTAGTGTGACAAAACACACACTGTGGTATTAAAATCTTTAGGTCAGTGGTGCCTCATTGACAGCTCTGGTCACTAGACCACTATCTCTTACTTGACTCACAAAGATGTTCTACATGCAGCTACTCCAGAGTGGAATAATGGGCACAGGTTGGGAGACACGAGCAACAGTAATAAGTGGAATCCCCCCAAATAAATATTTGAATGGCCCTGTTTCACATCAACTAGAAGACAACGATATATAAATAACATAATATACATAACAGATCAGCAAAATCAGAAGCACAACTAAACTGCAATCAAATGTGGTGTCTGTAAGTGAAAAAGAAAAAAGAATGAACTCTGGAGAAGTATTAACCTTAACCATGCATCATCCTTATCAGGAAAATATTGAGGGGGCTGAGGAGTGAAGACAAAAATAGTCCCAAACATTACAGGACAACCATAGCTCCATAGCCTGTTTCATGCACCACCAAACCTTGTGGTTGTTGAAGCCCCTAGTTGAGGAGGCTTTCAAGCAAAGCATGTTGTTTTAGATTTTTTTCTGAAAATATTGAAAAAACAAAATGTTGTGCAGTAATCTGTAAAATTACTAAATCAGATGAATAACAATGACCCTAATGGGATGATGAATCTCAAACATTATTACTGATTCAATCCATTTGAAAATTCAAATACATCTTTCTTTGTTCTGAAAAATAAATTAAGATTGTCAGTATACAACCCAAACTAAATTACACAGAGTGGCTGCTAAATGGAACTTCATACCTTCAGTTAATCTGCTGTGTGTTCCCCAATTTTATTGACACTTTCCAATTCCCTGTTCATCCATCGCTTCATCCAGTTTGAAGAATGTTCTTTTCACTACAACTGCTGTATATGACTGGATCTGTTAATTATGATGGGGGTTGCTGCTACTACAGCTAATGCTCCTATAGGATTCCTGAACACATTCATTCTGACTGCGGTCTTTTCAGCTCTTCTAATCCTGCTGGTGTTTCATTTAATTTATTTATTTATAGGTTCATAGGTAGGTACTAGGCTATCAGCCCTGGGGCCTATACAAGCCCAGTCAAAGAGGTACCCTGGCTTTTGCCACCCAAGAAAATAATTTTCCTGTGCCACTGTCGAGCAGAGCCACAGAGGTGATCCCCGGGGTGAATTTCCTATTTCCCATCCAATCATCAAGATTTATCTTGAAGAGTGCTAATGAGGAGCCTTGTTTGATATAGATAGGTAGTTTATTCCAGAGTATGGGAAGTCTCTGGGACAGGAATCTATCCCTCCGGCATGTTCTGTTTATTGTGGTGACAAGGTTTAGGTCCCTAGAGCGTGTGGCTTGGAGTGATTGGGATTTCTTTAAGTGGAGCATGTCCAACAGCTCTGGGTTTGACATAGCTTTGTATGTTAGGCAGAGATCACCTCTGAGTAGGCGATATGTGACGGAGTAAAGCTGGAGTTTTTTGAGATGGTCTGCATAGGGCATCTGTTTGAGGCTGGTAATCCTCTTTGTGAGGTATTTCTGCGGCCTTTCCAGTTGTTGTAGATGTCTTGTGAGGTACATACCAAAAGGGGCGTTATACTCTATAATGGGTCTAATGAGTGATGAGTAGAGGGGAACAATGACCTCTTTTTTTCTGGATGAGAAACCTTTTGTGATGAGGTGTGCCAGTGTGCCACGTAGAAGGATTTCCTGACTACTGTGGCGATGTGATTATCAAAGGAGAGCCTGCTATTTTTTTATCTCAGTAAATGAAGTGATCTATTGAGTACTCTTTTCAGTTACGAACTGGTCCAAAAGAGCAAGAATAAATGCAACATATGTAAGAACAGTTTACATTTTTTTATTGAGTTGATGAACTGGGACAAAACTAGGCTGCTTGGAAATACATGCAAACTCTACAAAGACAACAAATGGAGGTCAGAAATGAAAATGAACCTTAGACCCAAGAAATGGAAACCTTAATCACCGCACCCACATGCCTGCTTCCTGATTCTGTTTATCTTGAAGAGTTTCCTTATTCTGTTAACTTAATCCTGCTGGGGATTACTGACTTCTTTATTCATATGGTGGGCCTTTTGTATTAGTTTGTTATAGACCCAGTTAAGGTGGGGCTTCCTGATAGATTAGTTCTGCTCGAGTTCTGACACTATTAGTCCTTTTGCAGGTTTCTTGAATTTATTAACCCTGTTGGCCTGTGCCTAACCTGGTGTGGCCCCTGGCTGTAATTGCCTTGAATATATTTATCCTGCTAAGGACCCCTGGAAAAGAACAGCTAGCTCATCTACTCAGTCATGCATTTTATTTAAGAATTTACTAGTGTAAAATAATGCTTGACTGTCTAACCAGCAACATTTATTTACCCAGTTGATTTCTTGTAGCTAACATACCTTATTTTATCTATACGAGTAAAAAATAGTTACTTTTGTAGATGTATTGTACTACAATACAACAAGCAGTTAAGACTAAATTTCAAAATTTTTTTTGACTATTTTCAACATCATTAAAATAAGATTCATCTCCCACGCCCATGCTTACACTTATCAAGGGTACCAGAACTTGTCAGAGATTTGGAATGCATGGCTAGGCTTAAAAAGGCCCCTGTGGTTGTTAGCCTAGTAAACACCTATGAACCTATGAAGAAGCATACAGTAATTCAAAAGGCAAATATGTAATGCATTTGCTAACAGCCTAGGACAGCCCACTGGGTACAAGTGTCCCTTTTCAGAAGCAGCCAGGACTACTATCTGGTGAAGTAACTTTGTCTGAGTCACACATATAACGAATGAAGGCTGGGGGAATCAAACCCTGTAACCCAGGAATGCACTTCTTTAACAGTTCATAGCCTTACTAATCTGCAGTAAGTGCAGGCAACCCATTGTAGCCCAAACACAGGATGTTTCACACTTGCATACCTGCAAAAACAAGCTAAACAATAAATTCATAGTTAAAAGCATTACCATTAAACACATAGTTGGGTCTATATCACAAAATCGAACTTCCAAAATGTCGAACACCATAAGTTGGAACTTGGAAGATCGAATTTGGATAACATTGAAACTTCAAAACAGCGAATTTTTTCCCAGGGAAAAAATTTACTGTTCCGAAAAACATACACATAACACAATCACACCAAACACCTTCAAAACCAACACTAAACCTAACATGCACCACTATCTATGCACTATCCTTAACCCAGCCCTAACCCTAAAGTCCGTCACTGCCGCATACTTACCTGATCCGTGCCCTAATCCTAAAGTCTGTCACTATCACACACTTACCTGACCCGCGCCCTACCCCTAAAGTCCATCACTACCCATTTGTACACTTACCTTGACCCGGTCTGAAAATGCTGAATCCGCAGAAATGACCAACCATATTATTTTCCTGGGAAATAATTTGGGTTTTTTCGGCTTCGACATTCTCACCTTTCAAACTACCAAGTTCGGCGTTCTGAATGTTCAGTTTCACAATAGGAATCCTCATAGTTGTCATTATGTCCAATTTATGCACAGCTAAATAATAAACACATTGTCAACATTCAACAAAAAATGAAACCAGGGATCACAGTCAAAGAACATGGCCAATATGATGATCCTCCTTTTTTGTTGCAAACAATTTCCTTCCTTTAAACCATAACTACTTGAGTTCATAGGTTGTTACTAGGCTGGCAGTCCAGGGGACTACTGGGGAGCGCAACCCAAATTTCCAAGTGTCCCAAAGAACTGTTTGATTAAGGGACTTGCACATGGTCACACAGTAGACCAGTGAGGGTTGAGGAAATCAAACCATGTGCCACAACTCACAGTCTTAACCCTCTGAGCCAACTGCCAGATCAAAGAAAATAGTGAACGGAAAAATTTGAGCATCCATACTCTTGACAAAGGCAGCAAGAGTATTAACCCTCTATGGTAATCCATAAGCTATGAGAGGAATAGTGGGATATAGTAACCAAACATTTACACAGACATGCAGAGATGTGACCATAAATTGCAGCTTGCTTAAAATCAGATGTTAGACAAATGGAGGTGAAAGGGTTAAACGTATGCACATTTGACTACAGGAAGCATTGTATTAATATTGCACAGCCTTAAGTGCTAGATGACTCCAAGTTACTTAAAGCATTAATAGATTAATAGCTGTTACATGAACTTGCATTTATTCAACAATAAGGCCTATGAAACAATAATGACTGGTATGACCGACTGACTTCAATCTTCAGTAATTTACTAGGGGAAAAATGGAAGTTAACAAGGAATGGGGCATACACATGAAAAAAATCAAAGGCGTTTTGCAAAATTGGAGACAGATAAGAGAAGACTACTTTAATTCACTTAAAAAGTTAACTAAACAATGTTTGCATCAACATGACTGACTATAAACCTCATTGACTTTTAAGCTTTATTTTTATTTTTTTATTTATTTTTATTTGACATTTGTTAACCGAGTTGGTCTAGCTAGGCACGTGCCTGTTTTCAGTGGAGACCCGAGTAGAAAAGCTCCAATTACAAAAACAATTAGGATAACATAGGTAACAAAGCATAGAAAGTACCATAACCAATTATAACTCCATAACATATTAATACAAATTATGACTCAAACATATTCAAATTACAGCAAGAGGCCTAACAGTTTAGTGTGTGGTTCAAGTTTTATGATTGTGCTGTTAGAGGATGTTATGGTAAATGTAGATTTGTGATTGGAAAAAGAGCGGGGGAGAAAGAGCAGGAGCTTGGTCTTCTTAGGGTTAAGGATAAGCAGATTGTCAGATAGCCATTTCTCTGTGGATAGAAAGGAGTTTTGAGTAAGGGTACAAAGGTCTGTGATACTACTGGAGATTGAGATGAGTGTAGAGTCGTCTGCATATTGTATAAGAGAAAACTGTCTGCAAGAGGTGAATAGTTCATTTGTAAAGATATTAAATAAGAGGGGGACCCAAGATAGAGCCTTGAGGAACACCTGTTGGAACAGATATAAAGGGAGAGCAGGAGGAGAGCTGCCTACTGAGAGATAGCTGGAGAACCAGGCAAGGGTGGAAGAAGACAGGTTGAGGTTAGATAATTTAGAAAGTAGTATAGGTTGAGAGACTGTGTCAAAGGCTTTGGAAAGGTCAAGGAAAAGGCAGGATATTAGCTGATTGTTATCAAGGGCATTGACTATGGTATGTGAGAAAGAGAGGAGGCGGTGGATGTGCTGTGGTGGGGATGGAAACCACGCTGAGTGGGAGTGAGAAGGTTGTGTTGGAGGAGATGGTTGAGAAGTTTTGAATGTATGCATTTTTCGAGAAACTTGGATATGGGAGAAAGAATAGCAATGGGACGATAGTTAGATGAATCAGTGGAGTTGCCACCTTTATGCAGTGGAATAGTATAGAAGGATTTCCAGATTGTAGGAACTGTAGCCTCTTGTATAGATCTGTTAATAAGAATGGATATATGATAGGCTATAGATTCAGCAGTGAGTTTGAGAAATGTAGGAGGTATGTTATCAGTAGAGGGAGAGCATGGTTTAAGCTTAAGAAGAAGGGATTTGATGTAGGAAGTTGACACAGGTTTAAATGAGAAGAGATTCTGGCTATGTGATGTCTGACAGTTGATGCAGACCAGTGGATTAAGGCTATAGTGAGCTGCCTCCTGCATCCAAGGAAGGAAGGTTTAATTCACCTGTTGCTCTACATAGGGAATGGAACCTACTGATGTTGATATTATAGACTGGGTCCATGGAGACAGTCATCAGGCAAAGGGTCTGTGGAGAAAGACAGCAGGCAAAGGGTTTGTGGAGAAAGATATCAGGCAAAGGGTCAGTGAAGACTGTCATCAGGCAAAGGGTCTGTAAAGACAGGCATCAGGCAAAGGGTCCATGGAAACAGACATCAGGCAAAGGGTCTAAGTGTCCATGGAGACAGGCATCATGGAAAGGCATCATGGAGACTGATATTAGTCAAAGGGTCTCTGGATACAGGTATCAGGCAAAGAGTCCATGAAGACAGACATCAGAAAAAGGGTCTATGGAAACAGACATCAGGCAATTTTTTTTTTTTTTCATTTTTACAGCGCAGGTCATGTTATAGGCATGAGGAATTGTTTTGTGACCATTGAACCCCTACAACTGAAGCCATGAAGCCTGGGGGACTGCCCGTTTTACCCTTATTATAATCTGCAACTGGATACATCCTCAGAACTATACATTTTACAATATTAATTTGGTTGAATAGTTATAGTGCCTGTAGCCTGCTGTAAGCTCATTTATTTACAACTATTAAGTACCACACAGCTATTCTCAGCACTGGAAAGACAGCTGACATGTTTGTGAACATGTCAAGCTACAGTAACTGTAACAGGTATATGCAGTATGGCATTTCCTGAAGCACTCAAGCCTCCTACTGTACAGCTGTGCATTTTCTTTAAGGATTTGTGGATAAAAAACATACAAGCCTGTTAGACACTGCCTGGCAGATGTTGACAAGTTACATGTAGTTGTTTAAGCCAGGGCATACTTATAGTACATAGGAGGTTGCTGATCCTTCACCACAGTCTCCTATCTGATCAGGAGGTTAGGATTTCGATGGTTTAGATCACTGTAATGGTGATGGCATTGCTCTAATACAATTTATGCCTGTTGCATCTGTAACATATTGTGCCAGACTGCTCCAGGCCTCTGCTTTGCTTTGTGATACTTGGATCAGCTCATCAAGAAACCTTTGCCTGTATTTCTGGTGGAAGAGGTAGAGGAATATTATGGATTCCTTATGACATCACATTTGGGATATAAAATCATTTTCCAAATCCATAGCTGTCAGTGTTCTTGTTTGCAAAGAGAAATGCTTAAAAAAAAATTCAGACCCATTTTTATCTTTGCCAACTACCTCACAATGACACTCAACTCACTTGTGTAACCAGTGGTGGAAAGGTCTAATATAAGTAGTGTAAGGTAGTGGCAGTACATAATAGATGGAGTATGAAATATCACAGCATAGCTTCTTGCTCTACACCAAGCAATAGCAATGCTTCTCAGTTGTACATGGACATCAACTGTGCTCTTTGTTATCTGCTATGCATAGTAGGAGCAATAAGGAAAACTGATTTGCAAGCATTAAATGGCTATGAAGAATTTGTGTTTATCTATTTTTTGACCAGATTACAGGTTGGAAATGGGATCACTGGAAACAGATAAAAAGGAGAAGTAAATAGAGGCTAGAACATAAGGAATGTGCAGGATGGAAGTGAGAATGTTGGTGTAAGTATTTTTTTTAGTATAGGTGTTAATTTTTCATGTACAAAGATAAGGTACATTGGGGAATCATACGGAAAGTAAGAAGAAAGGGAGAGGGATAATACTGGTAGCAGGGGAAGACAGACAAGACTGACAGGAGATGTGGTAATGCAATGTGGGACGGGGAGACAATGTTAAAGGAGATAACAGATAAACAGAAGACCATGGTGAGGATGGGATTGTACAACAAACAGGAGTGAGCATAGACACAAAAAAGTAATGGAATAACAGGATGGGAGATAAAATGGGGCACTACTTGCCAGCTGGGAACCAGTGGGAGCTTACTCACCACCCTGCATACTGTCACCAGTGGGCCTATCTGAGATGGTGGAGACAGTGCTGGGTAGGGGCACAATTCAATGAGCCACTGGAGGAAGTTTTCTGTGTGGTAATTCAGACACATAACCTTCTAACAATTATCTTCCCAGAATGTCTGCCAACTGCCAATGGATGACAAAGGTGTCAGCTCTACTGGCATTGCTACTACCAATGGGTAGAAATGTTCCAGCATCAGATGCAGAGTTACCTGTAGTGAGTGGGGAAGGTGCAGCAGAAGGTACAGAGGTGAGTATGGCATGTTTGGACCCAGATGTTGTGGGTGCTTCTGATGGTAGTGGCTCTGTTGCTATCACCTGTGTTGGTCTGATAGGTCTTGCCAGAGAAATGTGTACAGATCTAGATGCTGGCACATATAATGGTAACATAAATTCAGAGAAACAAAATAATAAACCAGATAAATCTATGTATTAGAAAATACAGCAACAACAAGGGCTGGGAAGGTAGAAGCACACATACAGTGAACAAATGAAGTTGATACATATTTTTACACTGACAGACTTGCACTGAATATACGTGAATGAACTGCAAACACATTTCTCAGTTTAACAGAGCTGTTACCATACACCTTGAACCCACACCCATCATTATCAACAGTTTTAAAAAGAAAGCATTAACGTGTTGATGTACTTGAACAACAAAATGGAGGTGTGGACTCCCAACACATAGCAACAGGATGTCTAAGACATATGTACATATATAATGAAACAATGCTGCTTAGGCATACATTCCCCCCACAGCTACAACAATGAAAAGAAACAAGTATATTGACCAAGAGTTTCTGGAACAGAAATTTTAAAAAAAGTAGATAGAAATGTAGGGGGACATTGCCAACTGTGGTACAGAGGTATCAAACTTCTCTCTCACTGCATGACAGTTCTGGAGAGGGTGACTGATAAATTATTACACAGTGTATAAGAAACTCAGATGGGAAATGAATTCAAATTCAGGTCAGGATGCAGCATAACTTGACCCGATGTTAACAGTAAGTCAGATAGTAGAGAAAAAAATAGAGATCATGAAAGAGTTCAAGTGGACATTCCAAGACCTGGATATGACATATGACAAAGGTCCAAGAAAGCTGATTTGGGCAGTCATGTAGTGGTTTGAAGTTCCAGAAACATTGACAGAGTTTGCTGTTCATACTGATGACAGATTAAACTGGCCGGTGAGGTCAGATCAACAAAGCTGCTGTCTTCAGACAATGTGGCATTACATGCATGCTTTGAACCAGAACGTTAGCAAATGATAGGGGAATGCAATGCAAAACTGAAGGCTTGCAGGATGAAACTGAGTACTGATAAGACAACTATAAAAGCAGCAAATGGGGCAATCAGAAGAAGATGAGAAATGAAATAGACGGGAAAATAATGGATCAAGTTAGCAGCTTCAAGTATCAGGCAGGGGTGGTTGAGAAAGGAAGTGTGAATGAGAAGGTCAAAGTAGAATTAGAGGGGATTCAGCAAGCTGTCACAAAGTGTCAAGGGTAGTATGTGATAGAAGACTGAAAAGAAAAGTGTACAAAACAGTGATGTGACAAGTACTACTGGATGGTACAGAAACTTAGCAGTGAAGGCAGAGCAGTTGAGGAAGCTAATGAGGATGGTGGTGAAGTGTCTCTGAGATAGGTGGTATGATGTGCTCTGTGGGGCAAATGAAGAAATGAGGACATCGGAGCAGAAGCCCAAGTATCTCTAATTGTAGAGAAAGACAAAGAGAGTAGATTCTGGTGGTTTGGCACTTGTGTAGGAAAACAAAAGACAATCTGGTGACGAAGATTTGGGACAGACAAGAGGAAAGCAAGAGGAGCCAAAGGCATCTAGCAAAGAGATGGATAGATACATTTAGTAAGAGAAAACCTGTGACAGTCAGGACAGGTTATAGAAGAAGGCAGGAGAGTGAAACCGAATCTAGAGAGATAGTGACAGTTGTTGCAAAACCCTAACCCCATTTAGAAAAAAATGAGAAAGGCAATTGATGATGATGATGATGAGAATGTAGAACATAGTTATTTTTCACTTTCTAATCTTGTAGTTTCTCTAAGCAAACATATGCCTCAAAGCAAAAATTACATTAGAACACACATGAGAGGAGAAGATTTGAACTCACAGCCATCAATACAATGTGAAAGCAGAGCTTTAATGCATTAAACCACTTATCCAAGTACATAATGCACACACACTTTTACTATGTAATATGCATGGGTAGCTGCGGTGGTGCAGCAGTTAGTGTTGCCACCTCACAGCAAGAGGTTCTCCAGTTCGATCCTTGGCTGGAGTGCCTTCTGTGCGGAGTCTGCATGTCCTCCCTGTGGTCAAGTGGGTTTCCTCCGACATCCCAAAGACATTCTGTAGGTGGATTGAATACTCTAAATTGGCCCTAGGTGTGAATGTGTGCATGTGTGTGCCTTCCATGGAAGTTTGGGTGCCAGGCTGGTAACTTGACACTATAAAACTCCACTGCCATTCATGAGCAGACAGGTGATCCACTGTGGCGACCCAGACCGGGAAAAGAAGAAGGCACACTGCTACTTTTAAACTATCAAAGTTATTCCAGAAATGGTAGTGATGTTTAAAAGCTATAGTGTATGAAAATGCATCTATGCTAACTTTAAAATTAAATTCTGTACATTGTGTAGCAAGTATACCCACTCAGGCACTATCTTATCTGCTCTAATCTCTTCCTGTGCAGCTGCCTGTTCTCTGCAATTGGTTTAGGGCCTAGGAAAGAGGGGGGGGGGAGCACTGTATGAGATCTGTGCATGGCATGCACTAGCAGAATGTATTTCTAGCTAAGATAAGTTCAGCTTGCAGTACCTAGATGGTTCCTGGCATTAATTTCATCTTCCCATCAGCCTAGGAGGTCAGTGTTGCATCTTTGTCACTATAATTGTGGTCAAACTTCCCCATGTATGGTATGCCAGTGGAATGGATGATAGCCTGGGATAAACTATTCTAGGCTTCAGTCTTATACTGAGGCCCTTGATATCCTACCTGTAAGAGGCTCTCCCTGTAATCCTGATGGAGGAGGTGGGGAAAGTTTTTTTCTCCTCCACACATCACCTCTATGATTTGTAAGGAGTACTACCCTTTCTCTCTCTCTCTCCTTCTTCAGCCATGATGTCTCATCACAAAAAATCACAGTAAAAATGGTAGGAAGTTTATATCAAAAGAGTTTGTGCTTTGTGTCATCAATGGGCACCATATGGGGAGCTAAGCTAATATAGACACTGTATTATTATGGTTCACAATGGCTCTTAAAGGAGCGAAACATGGTAGTCCTGTATCAGTGTTTATGTGGTTAAGAAAGCAGGTACTACAGTGATTTCATTTCCATGAGGTTATATGTGGAATTACAGGTCTTCTTACTTGATATGGCATGGACTATGCATGTACAGTGCTGCCCACAGGGACTCAGGCTTGTGCACAGCACCAAGGACAATTGAGTGTAATGCTTGGGGTATTCTCTTTTGCCAAAGTCAGCAATTCAGAAGCAATAAGAAATTGAGCCCTAATTAGCATAAGCATCATGCCCAACCCGGAGAATCTGAACGATATAAGCATGGGGGAGATACTGAGCCTCATCACACTATGAAGGAACTCTTACAGCAGCAACTTCTGAGCCTGCAACATCTGTGTCTAAAAGGAACTCTTAAAGCAATACTTTTTGCCAGTATATTTTGTCAAGCATTGTTGCTTTTAACTGGTGTTGTACTTGCTGGCATAATTTGAAATATGTTTCTCACCTCTTGTTAAGTGTTTGGAGAAGATGTATTAATTAATAGGTGGAGCATAAGAATAGGACAATTCTTGGGTTGAAGGATTGTTATGTATAATATGAGGGGTCTACTTTGTTTCATTGAATCTGATTTCACTGAATTTCATTTCACCCCGACCACATTGCTGAAAACTCAAATTACTGAAAACTCATTTCACTGAATCTCATTTCACTGAACTGAACATAGTATATATGGCACTGTGTAGAGTAGTGTAAGGCAAGGTATATGCCCTTTTCTCCACTGTAGTGAGATCCTGGAATTAGTATATAAAGATAGGGGGTAGGGGACACAGCCCCCCACCTTGTTTGTTTTATATTGTATTTTACCAAAAACTCCAAAACAATACATTTTAAACAATAGACATGCATAGTTACAACACCAATGAGTAACTCCCTCCAGAAGACAATATGTACTCAAAATAATGGGGGCCTACACCACCCACACCCCCCATTGTGAGGGGCTGTGCCACCCACACCCACCCTAACTATATATACTAACTCCAGGATCGCACTACAGGGGGGGCAGGGCATATACCTTTTAGTTGCCTTACAGTACTCTACACGGTGCCATATATACTAACTCCAGTTCAGTGAAATGAGATTAAGTGAAATGAGTTATCAGTCATTTGTGTTTTTAGAGATGTATTCGGGGTGAAATGAAATTCAGTGAAATGAGATTCAACGAAACAAAGTATATTCAGTATTAGACACACTCATCAGCACATACTCAGAGCACAGTTCAATATTTTCTGTCTGTCCTTCTGATACCACTTTTGCTAAAAAGGTTTGCACGTTGTATACAGAACACATGTATGTCATTTGAAAAACTGTTTTTAATCCTGACAGAATGCAGTCTTGTTACATTTGTCAATTACAATGTTATAGGTATTGCTTTGTGGGTGACATTTTCTCAGTAACATATGTGCCTGACACTACTAAAAAGAGTGTGGATACAGATATGTAACTGTTAAGAACAAAAACAGCATTCTGAGGGCAGGGAGGACACTGGTGGTTTATGAAATTTGCAGGACAACTCTGGAATAAGGCTGTTAATTCCAGTGTTTTCCATTCACAAAATACAATACCTAAAAACATAGGAATCAAACCATACTGCACACTCTGTTGAAACGATGACATATAAGCCAAAGTTCTCTGATATGATGAATGAGGTCCTACTCCAAACCCTTTGTCACAATTGACAGTGGTTGTTTGACATACATGCTGTTGACCATGCCTACTAGGACTGTGCCTGGCAACATGTGGTGGCAAACATTAATGTGTTTGGGCCACATTTGTAGATATGAGATGGTACACCATAGGGTCATTGATACTGTATCCTACAGATATGTTGAGAAATTAAGAGCTGAGCACCTGGCAAGAGTAAGGTAAGTTAGTGGGTGGTGTACTGTACAATAAACTACAACTAACGGAG
The DNA here is from genome assembly GCF_019279795.1 of Protopterus annectens. NCBI lineage: Eukaryota > Metazoa > Chordata > Ceratodontiformes > Protopteridae > Protopterus > Protopterus annectens. Next base: position 281,462,779 of record NC_056726.1, on the reverse strand, counting down.
ATGGAATAGTTTCTGACATCTGACAGAGGCAGTGGCACCTCCATATGGTCCTACAGTGTGGTGCTGGATGCTCTGGGAAATGCTTGATTGGCCAACAAGACAATATAGTGCAGATGCCAAAGGTATGTCAACCTCTTTCTGTATAAGACTAACTGTAAGTTCTTTGAACCCATTAATCACTGTCTAAATTGAAAGAGTCTGAATTGAGGTATACAGGAACATCTGAGATTCCCACTCCATGGCCATTTGCACAAGGTATGCAGTTAAAATACTTACCCATTTAATGTTAATATTTGTACCACTAAGTTCCATGTATACTTCTAGTGCTGTGTCATACCTACACAGGATATTGTGCTTTGGTGTATTCACTGGTGATTCTTTATCAATCTCCAGCACTGTAGAACTGTCACTGCTTGAAGTTGGAGCCTCTGATAATGATGAGTTGACACAGTAACAGAGTACACAGTATGTTAAGCTTGTCAATCAGGGGTGAAGCTCATTCCACAAAAGAGATTCACCACTTCCTCAATAGATGATGGTCATTATGGTTGTGGATTATTTAATTACATTCCTTCAGTGTTAGCACTTACACAGCTACTTATATCTGTTGTGGCAGTATCTACACATGAGATGACATCCCCATGGTTGTGTCAGTTATGACAGTTGCATGTCTTGTAGCAGACATTTTTCACAGTCAGAGAGTACACCAGCATCTAGCCAGGGCGATGGTACAATCAGTGCAACTCCTGGAAGAGCCAGCACTCATGGGTGGGTGCGTGCACAGGATGCTCACATCTCCACCATACATATCTTACACTTCTCCAGTGCATCAAGCTGTAGTGCTGCATCTACTGCTGTGGCTGTACCCCAGCAGGCTCACAGGAACACCACCATAGCCCCAGTACATCGCACACACACGCACACACACGCACACACACGCACGCACACGCACGCACACACACGCACACACACACACACACACACACACACACACACACACACACACACACACACACACATGCACACACACTTCCACCAACATTGGCCATTCACAAAGTGTTTTATGTTAGCCACCCTCTCACATTTAACAACATAGATGTAACATCATATTTCACTTTAATATTCCTAAAAAATCTCACATTTTCCTGTGAAAGAAATCCATTCATGTACTCTCCTTTCCACACCTTTGCAAATGTTAATAACAGTGCCTTGCTATTTGTATATTGTTACTTTGGTTGCCTATGTCTGATGCACAACATTCCTAGCCTATGCATGGGTAAGCACAGCTTGGTGCTGGTTTTAAATGCATCACTTTTACTCTGGAGTATCTGTTTTACTCTTATCCACTAGGTTCTGAAGTGATGTACAAGCTGCTATCTTTTTGTCAGTGCCACAGCATACTATGCCTACCTCCATCTGGCATGATCATTCCTTGTTACTGGCTCCTCCACTGACTCCTCATCTGTCTCAGCCACCTCTGCCTGATTTGCTAGAGACTGATACTTCTACAAGTGCCTTCCCTGCTGTAACTGCCTCCCAAATATGATATTGCATAACACTGCACACACTGATAACATTTTTTCACGTCAGGATCATGCAAGATTGTAACAATGGATGAATCCAGACAGCAAAAGCATCCCTTCAGCAGCCCAAACACATGCTGAATAATTTTCCTTGTTTGTGATTGGGCATGGTTGTACCCCTTGCTCTGTTTGATTTTGTGGATTTCTCTGAAATCTTTTGAACCAGGGTCACAGGCCATATCCATCATCATCAACAAAATGCCCCTGGGGAAATTTCCCCTCACAAAAAACTGGTACATGTCACAGGTAAGCCATTCTGTGGTAGACATTATAACTGCATGGATTACCTGCAGAAGCATTATGGATGATACCTTCTGCTGCATACAGACCATCTGACAGTTGATGAAGGATACCCTTTACGATTTATGTACCGCCTTCACATTTTACAAGATGGAGACTCTAATTCAAAGTGGACACAGCCTATGGCCTTTAGTACCACAAGAAATGGGTTATCTTTTAGAAATCCTGCATGATGGTGGCTCTCTTCTGGACTACATGGGAACCACATATACTCGCCATCATAATGAAGCATTGCATCAAGAAGTTGATGGACTATTCTTCAGGCAGATGCCAGACATAACCTCACTGTGTCCCTAGTAGGCCACTGAAAGGTGTCAGGTGCTAATACATGCAAAGCCACATATACCCTTGCTTCCACTTGGATAGGTATTTCACATCTCCCAACAGGCTTCAGATGAGGTAGACATGCCCACAGTTTCTTGCAAGGTGTCCCTGTCAGCACAGTACCAGTCCAGAATGTCAACCTCGCTGAATCCGTGAAACACTAAACTTGGTAGGATAATCTGGTGCCTCCAAGGGCGCTATCACTCACTATTGATCACAGAAGTAGCAATAAGAGCATCTTGCAGATACACATTTACTAATGCTGTGGAAACCCTTGACATTCTTTCATCATTTCCTTAGTCAGAACATGAACATTCATCCGAGTTCAAATATGCAGTGGATGCAGTCCTGTTGCTCATTAAGTACACATTTATGAAATACTGCCATTTTTTTCAAGGATAAGCCCACCTGCACCTTCACACCCTTTGCTAATTATATATACTAACTCTGAGACTGCACAACAGTAGGGTAAGGGCAAATTCCCTTTACCTGCTGCAGCACAATCCCATACAAAAGGCAGCTGGCAAAAACTCCATTTGAAAGAACATTTGCTGATGCTTCTGTTCACTTTTTTACAGTAGAAAAAAAAATTCACTCATATGGCCATCCTGTTGAAATTTGCCCCGTACCTCCATGGTAGTGCATTCTTGGAGTTGGTATATTTAGTTAGGGTGGTGTGGGGGATGAAGCCCCCCAGATTGGTGGGTTTAGTTTTACTTACTTTAGTTAATTTTATCGTGATGCCCAAATGGTTACTTACCGCACGTGAAATGTCAGTCTTCCAGATGTCAGTCTTCTGAAGGTGTTGGTCTTGTCGTCTTGGGCAACTGGCTGTTGGGTAAATGTGTGGTCAGTCTACTGAAGTAGTCCTATATCTATCTATCTATATATATATATATATATATATATATATATATATATATATATATATATATATATATATATATATATATATATATATATATATATATATATATATATATATATATATCTGTGTGTGTGTGTGTGTGTGTGTGTGTGTGTGTGTGTGTGTGTATGTGTGTGTGTATGAAATAAAGAAACAAAGAAAAAAATCTTGTTCAGATCATGTCACCATCCACTCAATATTACATGTGAGAAATGCAAAGTGTACACTGAAAGAACACGGCCCTATCTGGCTAAAGTTTACATCTTTCAACATAAGCTATGAGAAGTTAACATATTAAAAATAAAAAGTATAAAATAGTCTTAACATTAAGTTTAAAAAGGAACCAGTCTATACTTCACATAGATATCTATAAGAAACAGACTGAAAAAAGGGAATGCAGCTATCAAAATGTTGCAACTTGTAATGTGGGACCAGATTCCAAAAGAAAGGTGCAAACAGTGCAGAACACTAAAGGAAGACATCAGTACATCAGCAGCAGAGGCCATTCTGTAATGTACACTCAAAAAAGACCAAGTAATTATCTGTTCAGGTTAGAATAATTACAGACTCTGAGCATGACCGCAGGATTTCAAGACATAATGGGCATGCCCAACAAAAATTAAATGTGACAAATTATTTTGACAACAACATTCTGAAAGCTCTCACTGAAGGCTATATGTGCATTATCTTAATGCCTCTATATTCACAGATTTATAGAGAATCCTGCTGAATCCACAAACCGTACTGAAAAAAAAAAAGAATGCGACCGGCATTTAATGCACTACAGCAGGCTGAGGTACTGCAAGCCATATTAAAGAATGATCTGCAAATACATCCCATAGGGCAGCCAGCTGAGCACCATGCCGGGTTGCATTTAAGCCAGCTCTTTGGCCAGGAAATAATAGATAGATGCAGACTAGACAGAGAGCTGGTGCAAGCTGTGTACAGAGCATGTGCACCCCACATGTATGCGCATAGTCGGTGGGGTCTCCCAATACTGAATGAAACAAAACTGTGTCTGAGTATAGGTATGTTGTCCTCTGGGGCATTTCAGTCACATATGGAAGATGCTGTGAAAGTGTCCCAAACAGCTGCCAGTCAAATCACCTTGAATTTCCTTGCAGCAATGTACACCAGTGTGGATTATTATATCCCCTTCCCAACAACACTCATGGAGCAAAGAACTGCCATGCAACAGTCCTCTGCTCTAGCCAACTTCATCCTGTGTACTTGTGCATTAGTCTGCACTCACATCCCAGTTAAAATACATAATGCTGAATGGTACATCAATAGAAAGAGGTGGCCATCACTTAGTTGTCAGGTGGTGTGTTCAGCAAAACTCCTCATTACCAATATCATGGCAAAATACCCCAGCATAACTCTAAACCTTACATGTGCAAAATGAGGAGCACGACCTCTTGTAAAGTGGGAAAAAATGGCCAACATGTGGCATACTTACTAACAGCTTGTAAACAACTTCAACTAGGAGACTCCCAGGGTGGTTAAAATGTGCTACATTATGGATATAAAACATTCCAAAGATGAATTAATACGATAAGGTACTATTTACAATGGATATAATTTAAAAATGTCCTAACACTAAATATGTGACAGACCCTTTCAATATGGATCCTCCAGAAACATTCTTCAAAATGAGGTACACTTGAGAGGTATGCACCATGGTAGTGTGCATTATGCTGCAATTGTTTTTGTCTTTTCAGCTTTTCCCAGTTAGGGGTCACCACAGAAGAACTCCAGTCCACTAATGATTACAGTAGATTTTTATGGTGCCAAGTTGACAGCCTGATGCCCAACCTTCAGCAAAGGCACACCCATTCACACATGTCTTTCAAACACCACTCGACTGTGGGGAGGACATGCAGACTCCACTCAGAAGGCACTCCAGCTGAGAATCAAACAGGAGAACCTCTTGCTGTGAGGCAACAACACTACTGCTACACCACCACAGCTACCGATCTAGAGGAAAAACTATCTGAAGGTTGGTTTCTCAACACAGTGAAATACCTCATGGGCTACTACTCATTAAGTATAGGACCACAGCTATGATGCAAGTAGAATTAAGAGCTGTCAGCATTAAGTATGAGGACACCATATGTGTTACCTTCTTCCTACAAACAGGTGACTGTGATTATCCACTGGAACCTTGACTAATGATGGCAAAAAAAGCCCCATCAACTCCTACTGAGGATGCATACAACAGAGCACACACTGTAACATGTAACAGAACTGAGCATGAGTTTAGCAGGCAGGCTGAAAGCAAGATTTAGATGTCTGAACACATCTGGGGGTTCACCAAAATACACACCAGGAAAAACATCAGAGATGGTTACCATGTGTGCCATGCTACACAACATGATAACAGTAAAACATGGTGGCTTGCCAGCTGCAGGTGTGAGTGACCTAGCCCAAGAACCATAGATGTCTGGTGATGACATATCAGAACATCAGAGCTGTCACATGATGATCAGGAGGATACAGGGTGAGAATAAATAGGTGTGGGCACTGGAGGATGTGGCCATATATCTTAGCTCAGGGAACCTGGTGCCATCTGGCACACACCTTTGAGTCTTGACAAGTCAAATGTACACAGATTAATCTGTGATGTTCATGTGTTGCTCAGAATAGCAGCACATAACATGACTAATGGAAAGAAACCATTAGTTCTTCATATTGAACATCATACATAACAGAAGCATGAGGTATACTAGTAAGCATATATACACGACACTCAAGCTGACAACAACACTGGAAGACTCTCTGAAAGGCACATCACCAAAGAAAACCACACAGGCAAATGTGTGGGATGAAGGAGGTGTGCACAACAGAAAATGTAATTGGACAGGTAAGATGCCATCATACAGACAAATATCATGGAACATTACCCACAAAACAGCCACTAACACAAAAAATCTAGGGGAATGTATCAGCAAAACATAGCCCAAAACAAGGGCCTACACTAACACTTATGCATCATACATGGAATGAGTAATTACAAACATCTTAAGGACTATCCAAAAAGAAAATAAACACAAACAAGCATAACATTCTATGCCTAATATGGAATGTCACACAGACGGCAAGGCTACAACAATGTACAGGTTATTTCTTCAACATGACTCAATTCTAAGTAATAATTTAAGCAAATGTGCAGAGCATTATTGAGAGTGACTGCACAACATACCTAGAACATCAATAGTAGGGATACAGCAACACAAGTACACACAAAAACACACACATGTGTATATATATATATATATATATATATATATATATATATATATATAGATATATATAGATAGCTAGATATATGGGTCTAGGACTATTTACTGAAAGCACATTTCACTGAAAGTCAAATGACTGCGCACAAATCATTGAAAGCTCAATTCACTGAAAACACAATTCACTGAAACACATTTTACTGAAAGTTATATATGGCCTTTTCCCCACTTTAGTGCAACTGTGGAGTTAGTATATATAGTAAGGGGGGGCCTAACCCCCCAACTATTATAAATAGGTTGATATTGATAGTTTGGATATATCTTATGTTCAGAAAAGAGTAATTTATTGGAACTGCAAGTATGCATGTATGTAGTTCAAAATATTTAAAATAGGTAGGGCGCTATGCCCCCTACATCCCCCCTTACTATATATACTAACTCCAGGGTCGCACTACAGTGGGGAAAAGGCCATATGTAACTTTCAGTGAAATGTGTTTCAGTGACTTATGTTTTCAGTGAATTCTGCACAGTCAAATGTGTTTCAGTGAAATGTGCTTTCAGTGAATAGTCCTAGACCCGGATCAGATCAGATATATATATATTGATATATATATATATATATATATATATATATATATATATATATATATATATATATATATACATATACATATACATACACATATAGATATACATATATGGGCAGACTCAAGTGAGATATGGAAGGCACACATGGGAACTACATGTCAGCAGTGGTTTTAAAAATGGAAACAGGTCCACAGACAGGTTAAGCATGTACAGTACCATATTAAAATGCCATAAGTAACACTGGTGTGTGTACAATGGCATACTTATGCATGCAGGAATGGCAGACAGCAAGGTAATGTGTAATGTAGCAATCAATGATGGATGTCAGAGATGACATTCTGTTAACTGTATGGATATCTACTGTATGTTCACTAGCAAGTGATATAAACATGAAAACATGAAGTCACATATAGCCTTACTGTTGTCAATATCTACACTAATATATGTCAATGACAGAGAAGTGCTACATATCACAAGTTGAAGCTAGTCATCAAGGTCAAATAAATAATCATAAAAACTCTGTGGCATCAGACATTTGAAAAACCACCTACAGATTAATTAGATATCGGTTAACAAGGCAGTCATCATTGCCACAAGGTCAGAATGACACATCAGGGCACACATTGGATCATCTGTGAGTGTTACCCTAATGCAGTCTAGGGTACTTTTGCTCTTGGCTCACACTGAACTCCTGGCTGCCCTTACAACTTTTAGAAACATTCAGTCCACAGTATTGTACTGAGGAGCTGCATGTGGTGACACTAGCATTTTGGAACACAGTGTGAGTAGGAGCATGACTGCTATGTAAAAGTCCGGATGTGACTGCTAAGCATACAGCTGAGTGACCAACAGCAGTTGAGCATGGAAATTGTAGCACAGACATTGATATCTGAGGGCCATGTGTGGATCTAATTAGAGATGATCTGCCTCTCCCCCACTGGAGGTAATCTGCTTAGCACAGTTAGGGCACATAACACCTAGTTAGTACTATAGCACTGCTATAGCACCACTGTAATAAGGCTTTCAACAAATCATGCATAAGATACCACACTGTCATGCTGTGCAGCAAGTGATGCCATGACCACTCCATGCCTGTGCTCCTGATCTTCATGTAAGACATGCAACTAGTATGCTACATAATTGGTGTAATTAGTAATTGTTTCCAGATCAGAGCAATGAAGTCACTGGGAGCATTCCTCTGCCTGTAATAGTAAGTGGATACCTTCTAACACACATCTATGCACATCAGCTACACTTCCACATGAAGTCCAATGGGCAATATAAGTCCATCATGGGGAAGAGTCACCATCATTACCAGACTCTGCATACGACAGTGAGTCACAGTCATTGTCATGTCTGTCATCTGATGCCTACAAATCATCAGAATGGCCGGCCACAGTACCCTCAGTATTGATGGCTACATCATGATCCACAAGGTTGTCTCCTTTTGGGCTGAACAAAATATAATAATTCAGTGGCTTTTGTCTCAGTTTAATTTCTCCAAGTCTTTTGAATTTCTAATACCATGATGGAAATGGACCCAACTCTTAACTTAACTCAAAGTATGATTAAAGTTCATGAAATTAGTATTGTTTCAATCTTTGATGTTAGCCAAAAGTGCTCTTTGCAACATCTACAATGTGCCCAAAACTGACTCCTTCTGCAGTTTATATGGCATTACATGTATAGGTAGCATATCTAAATACTACTGCAAATTATTTTTTTATGAGACCTATTGCTCCTGCTATTATTGGAACTGTCTGGGTATCTTTTTTCCACACTGCTCTCATTTTTGCCTGCAAATCCTGGTATTTTATGAGTTTGTGTCACTTTGTATGGCAGTGTAATCACTGGGTGTACCTGTTTCAATGGTCAATGCTACTTTTGTCTTCTTTTAATAGACAGATATATCTGTTTTTTTCACACCTATTTTTTGAACTGTTGATAGTGGGTGATCTCGTGTAAGAAACCATCATTTTCTATAATGCTTTGAGGTTCATGTTTCCAATGCTTCTCACCTACTTCAGTATTATAACCATTTTCACCTTTCAATGGGCGGAGCCTAATCTTTTGGATAAAATCAAATTATGTCCTCATATTTCAAACAAAAGTTTATATCTCTGGAACCATAGAGGTTACTAAAGAAATGCAAATGTCAAACTCTTAAGCACAAGCATTTTTATAATGGTAGTATTCTTTAGAATCCAGGTCTTAAGCTGGAGTCACAGCAAACACAGTAACTGTTAAATATATACACTCTGTTGGCAACATTTTGTTCATCAAACTGATAGCTTTCATATGAGGCTAAGCAGTTCTATCTGTGCTATTTGGTTGTCAAGGTATTAACAAATTCAAAATTTATGACAACATAAATAAATATTATAAAAACAACAATAATATCTCTTCATGTGCATTAAACAGAGGTTAGCTATCAATACAGTGTTTTCCATTATGTAATTACTAACAGTAAATCTTTTAATACTTTATATGTGGCATGGTTTTGGAATTAATGCAAATATGAGCAAGCAATATTTGATGCCTAGAGGCTTTTAAGATGATGCGGATATTAATTGAACTTCTGTAGCCTGTAGGTAGTTGTCATTAAAGGTATGTGTATTCTCAAGCAGCCGCAAGGTAAACATAGAGTTTCATTTTCACAGTTTTTATTCATTTTTTGTTAGCTTAGTTTAGTCAGGGAAAACGGACAAAGATAACAGCAGCGGATTATAGCAAGCTGACAAAGAACCAGTTGGCCAAGGTGTGTGAAGCCAAATGACTGGTGCCTGCCAACCTGACTAAAGAGGAAATCATCTCAGCCTCAGTCACAGCTCAGACCAGCAACCAGCAGAATAACTAGTCCGGTGATGGGAATTTGCAACCCTCAGAAACAGGACAGTTCAACTTTTTTCTTCAGAGGACTTAAAAATCTATCTGGAGTTAAAGAGACCTGAACTGGAGGCTAAACATTTGAAATTAGAAACAGCAGAGAGACTGCAACATTTGGAGGCTAAAGAAAAGGAGAAGCAGGCAAGCAGCATCAACATGAGAGGGAGATGCTGACTCTTTGACACTATGAAGGAGATAATGGGAAAGGGAATAACTAAACTCCAGAAGCAATGAAGATCAGTAAATTTCTTCCAGAGTTTATGGAGGATGTTAATTTTGATAGTTTTATCCATATGTTTAAAAGAGTATATAAACAGTATAATATTGACCAAGGGCTCTAGGTATGGTTCCTGACTCCCTTACTGCATGGTAAAGCTGTAACTGCTGTTTTTAAATTGTCTGATATTGATAGCTTAAACTATGATAAAGTAAAGAAATGTTTACTTTAATCTTTTAAGTTAACACCTGAAACATACAGAAAACATTGTCTGAGCAAAGACGCAAGGCAGATGAAGATGTGTGTGATTATATTGCTGAGATAAGCACTTATTTTCATAGCTGGGTGAGTGGGTGACAGGTCACCACTTTTGAAGGTCTGGCGGACTTTTTGGTGGGGAAACAGGACCTTTGCACTTTGCCTGAGAACATGAGAATCTGTTTGGTAATCTGAGAATGTAGTTCTGCATTCTGCAAATGAGCTGGGTTAAAGGGACAGAATAATACCACAGTACAAGGGCAAAATGATTGACTTCAACAATTGGCTAAACTTCTGGTGTCATTCCAAGGGGATCCAGTATCTGTCTGCCTGGGATGACATGATAGACAGACCACGATGCTTTGCCAGAGATGGCCTTCACCTGTCGCCCTTGGGATTCTGGGTAATGGCTAAGGCTATTGCCACCCCTATAGTGCCTTTTTTACGCAGGTTCAAATGACAAATTCACCACCGTAACAGGTGCAAGCAAGCAAAATCTGAGTGTAATGCTACTCAAAGTGAGAAGTCTAAATCTCAAAATGCATTAATTCGAGGCACTCCTTAAAATGGAGAACATCGACATCTGTGCAGTGACAGAGACCTGGTTCAAGGCTCCAGAGAAAACCCCTGCATTACCACACTATAATTCATACCACACATTTTAGCCATCTAACCTGGATCGAAACACTAAAGGCAGAGCCGTGTCCATATTCATTAAGGATATCCACACCTCCAGGCTAGTCGCTCAGCATAATGCTTCTGAGATTATCCAAGTGCACCTAACTCTGGGCAAGACCGCAATCCAAAATGTAACTTGCTACAGATCCCCCACCATGCCCCAGGATTCCCACTCCTCATTTCTTGATACACTGGAAAATATTAGGGTACAACCCAACACCCTTATAATGGCTGATTTCAACTACCCCTCCATTAACTGGGAAAACTACTCATGTACTAACTCTTTTGCATAAAGTTTTCTGGAATACATATTTTCCAATGCCTTGGATCAACATATCCACACCCCCACTTGGGGCAGCATTTTCCTAGACCTGGTCATTACCAACATGGGCGACCTGTATTCCACACCAGAGGTCAAATCCTCGGTCAGAGCCGACCACAAGCTAATCGCCCTAGACATCCACATCCCGCCCCACCCACCATTAGGGAAACCACCGTAAAAAATTTCTCCAAAGCCAACTTCACGCTTCTTAAGACAGAAGTGGCAAACTTCACAACACCCATGCAGACAAACAATAGACATACAACTGCTGAATTCTACACAAATGCACTTTATAAGCACTTACATGAGTGCATGAATTGTGCTATCCCTAAAAGAACCAAGATGCTATCCTCCAAAAAAAGGAAGCCAATCTGCTGGTCCCCTGCCATAAACAAACTCTACAACAGAAGAAAGAAACTGTTGCAAAAAAGTGTAAAGTCCATTGATTGGAAGAACACCCTGGTCAGTCTTAGTAAGAAGCTGAGATCCCTCATAAAATCCTCCAAACCTAGTTATGAAAACAAAATCGCCACTGATTCTAAAGACAACCACAATGAATTCTATAACTATTTCAAGAATCTCAATGGCAACACTCAGATTTGCTCTGAGTTACAGCACAATGGCACTAAATATACAGAATCAACTGATATTGCCAACATCCTGGCAGATAGGTTCAGTGCTAATTTTACCCCACTCTCACCCCCAAAAAGGCCCATCTCGATACCAGCAGAATGCAAAGTTCCTGTAATCACAGCTGCACAGGTAAAAACCACACTTTCCAAAGCCAATAACACAGCATCCATGGGACCTGACAACATCCCAGGCTACGTTCTACATGAACAACAGAATAAACTGGCACCCCACCTAAGCACCGTGTTCAGTCATAGCCTCACCTCAGGCTTTATGCCCACTGAAAGCCACACAGTGACGGTTATCCCACTCCACAAAGGGTGAGCCACCACAGACCCTGGGAACTACTGCCCCATTAGCCTAATGAGCTGCTGTGCAAGGCCATGGAATGCATCATCATGGAATGTATAAACAAAGACATTGGTAATCTCCAAACTCTTGACCCCACCCATCTTGGGTTTGTAAAAGGCAGATCATGTCTCCTAAACCTAATAAGACTTCTTTGAAGCAGTCACCAAAGCCGTAGACGAGGGTAAGGTGGTTCACACAGCCTATCTGGATCTCACCAAGGGTTATGACACCATCTCCCACTCTAGAATTATAAACTCACTAAACTAGGTATAAATCACTATGCCACAAGATAGGTTGCCAACTGGCTCACTGACAGAACCCACACTGTGAAAGCAGCAGACTCCAAATCTGACTTCAGACCCATGACAAGTGGGTACCACAGGATTCAGTCCTGGGTCCTCTCCTATTTAGGATCTACTTTTCTGAAGTACAGGCTCACTCATAACGTCTTTGGTTTATGAAGTTCGCAGATGACTGCAAACTAGGAGCCATAATTGAAATTTGTAAGGATGTGGACATCCTACAAAAGGGCCTCACTGAGACAGATGCCTGGTGTCAAAGCCATGGCCTCAAGCTCAATGCCAACAAGTGCACTGTCATCCCCTTTGGTAAAAACTCTGTACCCATGAGCTACCACATAGGTGGTAGTCTACTTAACACCGAAAGTGTGATAAGACACCTTGGGACACAGTTGGACAGTAGTCTCTCCTTTGATAATCACATTGCCACAGTAGTCAGGAAATCCTTCTACATGGCATACCTCATCACAAAACATTTCTCATCCAGGAAAAAAGAGGTTATTGTTCCCCTCTACACGTCACTCATTAGACCCATTATAGAGTACAATGCCCCTTTTAGTATGTACCTCACAAGACATCTACAACAAGTGGAAAGGCCAGAGAAATACTTCACAAAGAGGATTACCGGCCACCCTCAAACAGATGCCCTACACAGACCGTCTCAAAAAACTCCAGCTTTACTCCATTGCATATTGCCTACTCAGAGGCGATCTCTGCCTAACATACAAAGCTATGTCAAACCCAGAGCTGCTGGACATGCTCCACTTAAAGAAATCCTAATCCCTCCGAGCTACACGATCTAGGGATCTAAACCTTGTTACCACAATAAACAGAACATGTTGGAGGGATAGATTCCTGTCCCAGAGACTTCCCATACTCTGGAACAAACTACCTATCTATAGCAAACAAAGCTCCTCATTAGCACTCTTTAAGAAAAATCTTAATGATTGGATGGGAAATAGGAAATTCACCTCAGGGATCACCTCTGTGTCTTTGCTCGACAGGGGCACAGGAAAATAATTTTCTTGAGTGGCGAAAACCAGGGTACCTTTTTGGCTAGACTTGTATAGGCCCTGGGGCTGATGGCCTAGTACCTACTTATAAACCTATGAATGTATGAACCTAAACAAGGATCTCTAATTAGCAAGCAGGGCATCACTGCAGAGGAAAGGGATACCCAGTACTGCACATGGATATAAGGGAACCCATGGTGGGCAGCCTAAAGCACCCCATCAGATGGAAGACACTAGTTCAGGTGCCATGCCAGATCAAGGGTTAAATGTAACAGGGAAATCCACTAGTTCAGGTGCAATGCTTGATCAATGGTTAAATGTTTCAAATGTAACCAATGGGGCCATATATAATATAGATGTCCACAGAAGCAAGGTGGGGAACAAAAGGTGGGGGACCCAGCAAATGGGAATAACACTAAGGCAGGGGTACGTTGTCTAGAGACAGCAGGAGTACCAAACTATCACCAGAGGTTATACCTTATCTTAGAGGATGGAAAACAGGCCAGTGCTAAGAGACACACAGCCTCTGACATAACCATTCTGAAGCCTGCAATAGTTAAAGAGGAGCAGTATTTGCTTGGGCAGTCCACTCCATTCAGAGCTTTAGGATGGACCCCATTCCAAATGCCTTTGGCCAGGGTTCACTGTGACTGGTAAGGTTGAAAAGGGTTTACTACCATTTGTGCGAACAACATTATGTTGGCAGTTATGCTGCCGAAAATCATAATGAAGTTCACAAAATAAAAAGTGTACTGGATAGTCGACCACACTTAAGCAAATGCAGTGGGGATTATAAATTCATCCATATCCCCACTGTAGTGTGATCTCGTAGTTGGAATATATTAGTACCGGGGGTGTGGGGGGCTTGCCCCCCACAGGCGGGTGCCGGGAGGAGCTTGACCCCTGCAAAAACATGATATATCATATAGAATATTGATTTACATAGGTTCATAGGTTGATACTAGGCTATCGGCCCTATGGCGTATACAAGCCTAGCCATAATAATTCCCTGGATATTTCTTCCCACAATATTTACTTCCCTGGACCCCTGTCTAGCAGGGTGACTGATGTGATCCCTGGGGTGAATTTCCTATCTCCCATCCAATCGTCAAGGTTCCTTTTGAAGAGGACGTCAGCTCCTATATGGCTATCATGTTACATTTTTGGCTACAATGCCAACTCAAATGTGTCAGTCATTTGGGGCGAGATTTTGCACACTTGAAGTGTTTGGTTTCGGTTTAATATTTCTTTATTTCGAACAGCAAATGTTTTGCCATTCAAAATAATGATAGTAAACCACTGAAATGGAAGCAAACAAGTAGGTGTGTTTGAGAATATCCATGCAGATGTCTTGACAGGGAATGATTTTGATAATGCAGTAGCTTGTGTGCATGCAGTTACACTCAATTAGGCTTGGAGACAGGCATGTTGTTCTAGTAGCCTTGGGGACACCCAGATAGACCCCACAACTGAAGCCAGGGCTGATGAGGTGGTTATTTCAGGAAGGGAGCTACCCTGTAGCAGTGAGCCTGAGGGTGAGCCACAGCTGTTGGTACGTACTAATGTTCCCTTGGACAGACTTCAAGGGCAGAGGTGAATGGTAGCACCCAGGCTGACACTGAGGAACCACTGTCAGAGGATACCAGACTGCCTGTGGAAGGGGAGCTGGGAAGAGTTACAAAGATAGAGTTGAGACAGGCTCAGTTCTTGGACCCTACACTAAGAGGCTTGAGGGAGGTAGCTAAGGAGGTGCCTGATTCTCAAGGAAAAGGGGGAGTCTGTATACTGAAACAAAGGGTTACTGTATAGAGAGTGGACCCCTGAAGTAGGGCTAGAGGATGAGGTAATACAGTAGTTGGTAGTGCCTAGAGCCTACTGTCTGGCACTTCTAGCCATAGCCCATGGCATTCCTTTTGCAGTTTATATGGGCATAAAGCATACCAAGGGATGTATTATGCAAAACTTTTATTGGCCTGGGATTACAAGGGATATAACTGAGTACTGGAGGACCTGTGAGCAGTGCTAAAAGGTAGGCAAGGCAGGAGACAAGGTCAAAGCTCCTTTGATGCCTTTGCATGTCATTGTGGAGCCATTTCAGAGGGTAGCTATGGATATTGTGGAGCTTTTGAGTAACCAAGCTGCACAGGGAAGAAGTATATACTGACGGTAATAAATTATGATACCTAGATACCCTGAGGTGGCATCTCTGTCCTCCATTGCAGCAGAAAAGGTGGCAAATGCTTTGTTAGAGATTTTCAGCAGGGTAGGTCTCCTGAGAGAAATACTGGCTGACAGAGGTGCCAGTTTCATGTCAGACCTGCAGTCTTGTCTGTGGAAGCACTGTGGGGTGAAGCATATAAAGACCACCCCCTACCATCCCCAGACTAATGGTCTTGTGGAAAGATTAAACTTTACACTAAAGACCATGCTACAGGCATTTACAGACCAGATTAAGACAGAGTGGAACAAATATTTGCCCCATCTGCTGTTTGCATACAGAGAGGTACCCCGGGAATCCATAGATTTTTCAAACTTTGAGTTGTTGTATTGGCAATGTGTGATGCGTGTGAAGGTTATTGTGAATCCAAGAAGGAGTCTGTTCTGGTATTCTGTCCTAAACCTGAGGATATGGCTTAGGGAGCTCATGGTCTTGGCATAGGAAAAGCTGGTAGGAGCCAAACAGGAGAAAAAGGTCTGATATGACAGGATTGCTTGATCCTGAGAGTATGCTGTGGGATAGCAGGTTATAATTCTCATTCTTGTCAGACACAATAAGCAGCAGGCAGCTTGAGAGGGACCCTTCAAAGTGGTAAGGAAGGCTAGTGATGTTAACTACATGGTAGAAGTTCTAGGCAGGAAGCAGGGGCACAGATTGTACTATGTTAACATGATGGAGCCGTACCACGACAGAGAGGACCTTGTGCTGACTATTTACCATAGATGGTAGGAGGACTCTGAGGGGATCTTTGGCTACATTTAGCCAGCCAGCTAAAAGGTCAAGTTACTAAGATGGAGCCTAGGTTTGCAGGCATATGACATGGCAGTGCAGCACTGCAGTGGGGACAGCATTGCTAATGCAGATGTATTCTCAAGACAAGGTATGGGTTAATGTATTCCCAGACAGGCTTATTGCTCTCAAGAAATGTTTCTCAAGAGCCATTTAAAAAACTAGCTTGAGTCTTCAAAGGGGGTAGAGATGTGGTTATGTGAGGTATTGCCAGCTATGCCAGGAGAAGTAGGACAGTGGATGTGAAACATATGCCAGCACAGCTAGCTGGAATTTTGTAAAAAAGTACATGTCATTTGTATATCAAACTGAAAATGTACCAACAGTCCATCCTCCTGGACAGAGGAAGAAATCTGTATGCATTATTGTAAATGGTGAAATTAATATAATGTAACAGAGACTACTGGAAGAGAAGAGGTTAATCACAGTCCAGCTGCAGCTAACTTTGAAACATGTTCTGAAATTAAATTACTTAATTTTGGCCCTAAAGATTGTATCTTATAGTTCTGATTGCAGCCAGAGACAAAATGTGACAGTGGTGGTTTATTAGCACCAGTAGGAAGAGTGGAAGTGTTTTGTGATTTTATAGCTTTCAGATGATGTAACAAATCTCAACAATGTTCTATCCGTGTGTATGGTAACACATATATGCTAAATTCTGCTTCAATTTCTAGCAATGGGGGTAGCATGGGAACCAGAATTTAGATGACCAGATGTATGTGATGTCATTCTGTAATCTAGGACAAAAATTATGTTTAATACTAGATGAGAGAGAAGGCTCATTGCAGTCTGTTTCTTGGAATCAGACAATGAAGGTCCCCTCACCTACTTCATCTTGCCTTGCTCTAGTAAATGAACCAAAGAATAGTAATTCTTTAGACCAGTTAGGAAAATATAGTGGGATTAGTTAAGTACTCCTTTTCTGCATCAGTATAAATCTATTCATCTGTGTTATTTTAATATTTCCTGTGATTGAAACTCTGGTGTTTACTGTAAATAGATATTTAGAATTTCCATGTTTTTTTATTATTTATTGTTAAATATATTTAGACTTTTCATTGTGGGTGGTCCTTTAGAGAATATTTTTAACTTTTAGAGGGCTTATATCTATTTGGTAACACTATGGCCACTCCTGAAAGCATTACTCCATTGACCAAACACTATAATTTGTATTAATATTAATTTCACCTGGTATAATTGGGTACCCTTGTAAGAGGCATAGAATAGTGGGTCTTGGATTGTCTGGTGACAGTGTAACTACTTTATAGTCTGGGCAGAAGGTGTCATAGCTAGTAAATCTGTGCCAGCCTTTCCCAGGTGTGTGTGTGTGTGTGTGTGTGTGTGTGTGTGTGTGTGTGTGTGTGTGTGTGTGTGTGTGTGTGTGTGTGTGCAAATCTCCAAGAGTATGTGTGTCAGCTGCTTGGAGCAGGAACATGAAGCACTGGTTTCATAGAGAGAGTGGTGGAGGACTGGGCTTGGACACTTAGTTGAGAACTCATCTCTATATCTGTGCTAGTGAGGAGTCTTTCTGGGGATCTGTAGACAGGGTAAACCACCAACCGGACTGAGTGTGTTCCCTGTGTGCTCTTAATAAAAGTTATGCTTGATGTGGGGAGCTGCATCTGAAAATACTGGGTGTATCCATTTTTGTTCCAAGTGAATGCCCCTCTCCAGTGTAAGTCATGAGGATTCAGGCTACTTGATTACTGTTCCAGAGTGTGGATGTCACAGATAGATAGATAGATAGATAGATAGATAGATAGATAGATAGATAGATAGATAGATAGATAGATAGATAGATGGATAGAAAGAAAGAGATGGCACTGCATTGGGTTCAGGGCCCAGCCCAATGTGAGACAGTCATGTGTTTCAGGGTCCAGCTGCTGATTTGGGGGATACTATGGCTATGCATTCTGATGATGTATGACCATCACATAGTGGACCCAATGATGACTGTGACCTGCCATCCCATGTTGAGTCTGGAAGTGTCAGTGAGTCTTCCTCAAGAAGAAGTCATACTGTCCCTCAGGCTACACATGGGAATGCAGCTGATATGTGTGGATATGTCTCACAGGGTGTACATTTACTATTAAAGGTGCATACGTGCTCAACAAAAGAGTCATAATATCCCTCAGACTACATGTGGGAATGTATCTGATGTGCGTGAATGTGTGTCACAGGGTATGTGTTTACTGTTTGCATGAACATTCCCACTGAGGTAATGAAGGTGACCTGCTTATACTTGTCCATGCTACTGACCATGTAGCACATCAGCTGCATATGTTACACAAAGGTCTGGAGCATAGACTTGCTAAGGTCATGGCAGCAGTGGCCGCATAGCATGAAAGAGTGGTATCTTTTGCATGCTCTGTGAAAAACCTTGTTACAGTGGTGTTAGAGCAGTGCCATAATACAAATTGGATGTAATGTGCCCTGAACCTGATGAGCAGATTACCATCAGTGGGAAGGACATATCCCCCACTCAACTTGATCCACTCATGGTCCTCACATATCACTGTCTGTGCTGCATTGTGCACTAAGAACTTCAAGTGGTCATACCTGTCAGACATTAACAGTAATGCCCAGACAGACACATTGCAGTAATGCTCCTGCCCACACCATATTCCATACTGTAATGTTATCGCATCCACCTCATGATAATGCACCTAGGCCAAAGTACTTCTGGGCATGGTAAGGGCAGCGAAGACCATGGAGTGAACCATAACCAAGAGGTCCCTAGACTGTGTTTTAGTCACACTGGCAGTTTATCCAATGTATGTCCTCTTGACTCATGCTAACCAGGTGGCAATGATGACCTCTGTGCTGAACACTGAGTAATACAGCTGTAGGTGGTTCCTCAAATGTCTGATGCCACAGGGTTTCTATGATCATTTATCTTACATTAACAACTGTAATAATGTTGTGTTCTATTATACATACCTGTTATTGTTATGATTTATATGAAACTCAGCATGCATACATTTTAACATATATTACTCCTTGACATATATCAAACATCTGCCCACATCATCAGCATGTCATGACATTTTTTCAAAAATGACATATAAGGTACACATTTCATATGTGTCTGCCATTATGGCATGCACAGGTATACTTCATACTGCATACAGGTGACAGCTGTGGCTTTACTATTATCTACTTTGTCTGCAACAGTTATCCCACATTACTCTTATCTCCATGTACAACTTTGAAATTCCATGATGAACATTACCTCTCATGGGGGTATTTCCACACATTCATGCTTACACTCACAACTGTGTATTTATATGGCCTTAACAAATAATATGCTGCGTGCATGTTCCATGATCAGTGTTGACTGCTTGGTTGTGATATTTATCTTGACTTGCACATATGTGGTAAATATGCTGATTCGTGCTATTGTACATACATATGCATTAGAGCTCTGTCTACATATAATGCAAGGCTGGCAATTTTTATACATTGTACTTGTGTTATGTTACATATGTAGATTTGTTGTCATTACTCCAGATGTTGTCATTAATGAAGTTGATGTTTTTGCATACTGTGTTTCAATACATTTTTATACATAAGTATGGCATGTGTAATGCATCTCAGTATTCTCGCACTGAACCTGCATATAGGTCATGTGGATTGCAGACAGTTTCCATCATAGACAGAGTAGCACATTGTTCAAGAAAATGTTAAGTTATACAGTTAGATAAATATAGGTCATGGTTTGGTTGGCTTGGGTGATGTACCTTGTATTACCTTGCCCTAATGTCCATTTTCTACTATCCTACTCCACAAGGGGGATCCACCTTGTATCCCGGAAACTACGGTCCCATCAGCCTGACGAGCCTTATCTGCAAGGCCAAGGAGTGTATTATCATGGAACTTATAAACAAAGACATTGGCAATCTTCAAACACTGGACCCCACCCAGTTTGAGTTCGTGAAGGGCTGATCTTTTCTCCTGAACCTGATAACTTCTTTGAATCAGTCTCCAGAGCCATGGACAAAGGTAAGGTGGTCCACACAGCCTATCTAGACCTCGCCAAGGCCTTTGGCACCACCCCCCACTCTGGAATCATAGATAAACTTACTAAACTGGGCATTAATCCCTACGTCACCCAATGAGTTGCTAACTGGCTTACTGATAGAACCCACACTGTAAAAGTAGATGACTCCAAATCCAGCTCCATACACGTGACAAGTGGAGTACCTCAGGGTTCAGTCCTGGGACCGCTCTTGTTTGGCATCTATTTCTCTGAAGTACAGGCCAACACTAAGGGACTCTGGCTAACAAAGTTCGCAGATGACTGCAAACTGGGAGCCATTATTGAATACCTAAATGATGTGGATACTCTACAAAAGGGCCTTACAGAAACAGATGCTTGGTGCCAGAGCCATGGGCTCAAGCTCAAAGCCAAGAAATGTATAGTTATCCCATGAATTACCATATAGGTGGCAGTACACTAAACACCGAAAGTGTGATAAGAGACTTAGGGACACAGGTGGACAGTGGTCTCACCTTCAATAACCACATCGCCACAACAGTCAGGAAATCCTTCTAGGTGGCACACCTCATCACTAAGGGCTTTTCATCCAGAAAAAAGGAGGTCATTGTCCCAATGTACTCATCCCTCATTAGACCCATTATAGAATACAATGCCCCATTTGGTATGTACCTCTCAAGACATCTGCAACAACTGGAAACACCACAGAAATACCTCACTAAAAGAATTACAGTCCTAAAGCAGATGCCCTATGCTGACCACCTTAAAAAACTACAGCTATACTCTGCCGCATATCGTCTACTCAGAGGCGATCTCTGCTTAACATACAAGGCCATGTCAAACCCAGAGCTGTTGGACATGCTACACTTAAAGAAATCCCAATCCCTCAGAGCCACATGCTCCAGGGATCTAAACCTTGTCATCAAAATAAACAAAACATGCTGGAGGGATAGGTTCCTGACCCAGAGACTCCCCAGACTCTGGAATAGATTGCCTATACATGTCAAGCAGAGTGCCTCTTTGGCCCTCTTCAAAAGGAACCTTGATGATGGGATGGGAGAAAGGAAATTTACCCCAAGGATGCTTGGCAGGGGTCCAGGGAAGTAAATAGTCTGGGAAGAAATAGCCAGGGAATTGTTATGGCTAGGCTTGTATAGGCCCTAGGGCTGATAGCCTTGTACCCACCTGTGAACCTATAGCTGTCCAGCTGTGTTTATTTATTCAGTACATGTCTGCTCATACAAATGTTTTGCAGGTGTGGATAGGGTATGTAAGATATTTAATGTTACAGTGTCAGTGCTGCCATACTATGGCAAAACTGTGTGAACGTCATTGCTTTGTCTGTGTTCTTTATGTGTGGCATGTCATAAGCCAAAGTTGTAAGTCAGATGCTGCCATGTTGCACAAGCTAGTATATACTGCCACTGCTTCCATTACCCATGCCTATTTCTTTTCACTTGTGTGTCCTCCTTATTGCTTTGTTTTGCCTTTGACTGTTCCACATCAGATATCTGAGGATCTTGGGGTAAGTCACCACCACCTGCTGCTATCAGGTGACCATGCTTTGCTGTTATCACGTTGTGCAGTATGGCACACATGGTGACCATTTTTGATGTCTTTTCAGGTGTGTATTGGAGTGCACCTCTGGATGCATCTGGACATCTGAATTTTGCTTTGAGCACACCAAACTCATGCTCAATGGCAGTACATTTTGCAGTGTGCAGTCTGTTGCATGCATCCTCATCAGGCATTGTTGGGGCTTTGTATGGTGTCATTCACCAAGGCTCCAATGGATAACAACAGTCACCTGTTATGAGGAGCCAAAAACACAAATTTAGTCCACCTGCTCATAGTGGGAAAGTATGGATTCTTCCTACATCATGTGTGGTTAGGTACTTACCATGTAATACTTCCTTGGGTATTTCAACTTATGGGAAGACAGCCTTCTTAACATTTTCCCTTCAGATTGCTGCAGTGTAAACACTACCAGGGTTTGATTCCATTATATTAGCAATGAGGCAATGAGATGAGCACATGACCTGCAGTTGATTGATGGCCACCCCATTCTACTAATGTACTGCTTAACATCAGGTGCCAGTGGGGGGGGTGGGGGGGTGGGGGTTGGGGGATTGAGATGTGGATGCAATAAATTGCACTGAAGACACAGGGAAATTGGCAGTGGAGTAGGACTGTTCAATGGCAGCTCTGCACTCCCTGGCTGTTTCTGGGAAGTCTATGTATTTATCCAGTTTTGCTGCCAGAATCTGTCATAGAATGCAACTGGTTGCTGTATGGGATGCTCCTACATCACCCATATGTCACCAAAATGTCCCTGAGGCCTGTATACCGAGGCTGAGACACACTTTAGTTTCTACCAGTATTGGGTTACCCCAAAGACTGCATGTGGTATGTGGGGGTGCCCACATTATGCACGCTGTCTCCACCAAGTCTCTGTTTAACCTGTATCTATCTATCAATGTTTTCCTTGTCAGAGAGCTGGTTTAACTGTAGCCTGACTCTGAGCCTTGCTGGCTGCCTTCTGGGATGCATTAGCAGATTGTTATCTATTATAGCTTGTACAACCCCAGCCCGCTAAAATAAAGGCAGCTTGCATTAGTTTTTTAATTGATATTTGCAGAATCTGCATGAATGTTATGTAAACCGCAGTCAATATTAAAAGTTACTTTGCAGCACAAAGGACCTCCACTGAGTACTTTCCTAAAAGTTTTAACAAAGTACTCTGATGCATTTTAACTGTGTTAGGCACAGCTAATTAATTTTCGATCCAGTGCATGTTCTCGGAGTCTGCAATTATCCTATGCTGCATAAATTATTACCCACACTTGATCTCACCTCCATTACAGAATTGCATCTGCCACTAATATGCCATCTTCCTTCAATGCTCTGCTCTCTCTGCAACTTTGTTTTGGAGTCAACCCAGTGTATTTACTTGTCCTGAATAGAATATGTAGCTAAACTTTTGTTTAAAATTTGCTGTATAATACGTTTTGGGCCCCGCAGTATCTGAAGGCCTTTGTCAAGTTACTATGAGCCTACCTGCAAAAAGCACTATTTTTGTAATGCTTTGAATTTTTTTGCAAAACATTTCAAGTTAAGGCTCTTTCATCATTAGAAATGTATTATATAGTGCATCAGCTAAAATCATGAAACAGAGGAAAACAAAAGTATCTCAATTACAGATGAGTATTGGTGTCATCCTGCAACTGCCAATTTCTTTTTTTTTTTTTTGTAAGAGTGGCCGCATCAGGAATGCTCATTATGAAGGGAAATTTTATTTACATTTGTTAGGCAGCATAATAAAGATACAACAGTGATGTTTGCTGATTCTGGCAATGAGAACACATCATATAACAATCTGTGTTATCTACCAAATGGCAATAAAGTAAAAAAGAAAGAAAGATAGAAAGAAAGAAAGAAAGAAAGAAAGAAAGAAAGAAAGAAAGAAAGAAAGAAAGAAAAAGTAAGAAAAGCATAAAGAATGCAAAAACCTAATTGTGTTTCCTGATGATAATAAAAGGCTATTGACATATGACTGACAGTTTCTGGAAAAATACTTGTGAATTGTGTGTTGTGATACTCACCAGTAGCTTTTACTTAATTTGAGATTTTAGATCTAACAAATGTACACTCATCACTGCTAAGTGAGTCATTTTGCTTTTATTTGTACATGTCTATAGTTGTGAGGATCTAGCATAGTTCTTAGTTTTAGTTTCTCCAAGTCATTTGGGTTTCTAATACCATGACTGGAATTGTACTGTTTGCACCACCACAGTGCAACAATATTGACACATTATTATGGCTTTCAATATTCAGACCTTTGGCCATGAGTGTATCACATTCAGCAAAAAGATGTGCAACTTTTTCCAGTTCTGTTTAAAAAAAAACTACATTTGTCTGTTTCTCCCGCATGTTCAATGGCTTTATAAACCAAAGTGTGCATAGTCCACTTTTCTGGGCTGTCAGTATTAACCTTTCATCTTTTGGTTTAAATTCACCTCACTTTAACCATTCCTGTGTCAAATTCTGATCAACATGAGGTTGTTCCAGACGTTTTCTGTACTTGCGACTATATTTATGTATTTTCCACATTTCTTGCCTGCTCGTCTGATCATTCTATTCTCTCTCTTTATTTTTCACATTCAGTTGCTGCCTGAGTTTTATCTACTTCTCGTTTCTTTCCATTCCCACTTGAAAGTAATTTGCTTCGGCTGAACTAAGCAGGGAAGTCAAATTAAGCTTCTTTTCCTCATATTTTAAAACTATATAACTATGTTTGGATCTGGTTAGGTTAGCAGATGTATGCAGTCTGGCAATGGCAGATCTTTACATCCAATCAGTTTCGAGGAGGACCAGTACCTTTTGAGGCCTGCCTATCACCTCAAAACTGTAAAGATGAGGAAGAGCAAATTAGTTTATAGCTTAGACTTTGTTACAAGATTTCAAGGCTGTTTTCAATATTAGTTTTAGTCTTCCAAAATATTTCTCACTGAGACTGAGTTTTGTTCACATTTTTTCATGTATTATTCCCAATTATACCATGACCCCCCCAAAACGTGCACGCTGATTGGCCAGCGTGCCCGTTGTAAATCGAGTTATACTAACGGAAAAAGGTCCGGTCGCCCGTACTTTTTTCCATTAGTATAACTCATTTTTTTAAAACACTGTCTCGCTATGTTAAATGGGTTTAACATAGCGAGACAGCTTTAAAATAAGCAACGGAGATCTCCGTTGCTTTTTAAAGCTGTCTCGCCATGTTAAACCCATTTAACATAGCGAGACATGCTTAAAGCAATGGAGAAAGCAAGATCTCCGTTGCTTTTAGTGTTTTGTTAAATGAGTTTAACATAGCGAGACAGTTTTAAAATAAGCAACGGAGATGTCCGCTGTTTATTTTAAAACTGTCTCGCTATGTTAAACTCATTTAACATAGCAAAACACTAAAAGCAACGGAGATCTTGCTTTCTCCGTTGTTTTGCTCAACTCTGATGTACTGTGCAGGCCAGTACATCAGAACTGCCGCGGATGCCAGACATCTGCGGAAGGGCAGTAAACAGGCATTATACTATGCCATTATTTAAGAAAAGTAATAGTTTCTTTTCTTAAATAATGTCATATATAATAGCAATAACCACTTCTGGGTGTGGGTAATGCTAAATTTACCCACGGTTGGCTTTGTCCGGGCTTCGCCCTCGGGACCAAACCACACCAACCGTGGGTAAATTCAGCATTACCCACACCCAGGCGTGGGTTATAGCTATATTCTTCACCACTTCTCAGATATTTATACACTCCTTCCTGCTCAAATTCCTTTATATCCCATTCCTGTCCCAGACTGATATTTCTTTGGTACTGCCCCCTTCCTGCTTTAAATGATGGTTTTACACATTTTTCAAGGCCAGATGACATTCATATATCATCTGAGAAAGTTTTGACCACTTCTAGTTCTGTGTCTAACTCCTCATCTGATGAACTTTACAGTTTGAAGTCATCCAAAAAAAGAAGATGAGAACTCTACACTTGGTTGTTTTCTGGAAGCCAAATTATAACCATGACAATCTGCTAGCTAAACAGAACTATTATCCCTGGGATAATAATTTGTCCTTTATCATGGCTTAGCTGAAAAGTGGTTTGCTACTCTTTCATGGTCACTGTAATGTAATTGTTCAATGTAGGATGTATCTTGTACATCTGCAAGGACTTCTTTATCCATGAATGTGGCATGCTGTCAAATGTTTTTTTTTAGTAATTTGTCTATGCCAAACTTAAATTCTTTCCCTTTTTACAATTCTCCTTTATGACTTTATTTAGCAAGAAATGATCCTCTGTTCCAGATAACTTTTTTGTTACCATTTTGTTCTACTGTCATGATTGAGTTTTCTTCTAAATGACTATAAACTCCATCAGCATCAATTCCAGTGCATAGCTTTTACATAGTCAGAAGGCAAGTTATTGGTCTATAGTTTTTAGAATACTTTGCAGGTTCACTATTAAGGAGGAGTATAATTTTTCCTGTTGTCAACCAGGTTGGCATCTCTTTGGGGTGTGCATATAAATAGTTCTAACAAATGGCTACATTTTCATGTAAAGATGTCAATGCTTTCAGACAGAAGTTAAGCAGTACAGCTGGGGCTGAGGTTTTCCATTTAGGAGATTTTCTAAATTGTATTTCAATTTCTCTGTCTATTATTTCATCCCTTTCATTTCCTGTATGTTTCTTATTGTTTCTTTTATTTCTCTTATCCATTCAGCATATTTGTTATATTTGTTATATTCCACATGCTCGTCACAGGATCATAGGAGATTACTAGGCTAATGGCTCTGGGGCCCTTACAAGCCTAGCCAAGAGTTTATCCCCAAAAGGGAAACCTCAGTCAGAACCTGTCACCCCTGTCAATGAGGGACACAGGTGGAACCCCTGAGACTAATTTATGGTTGCCCATCCACTCATCAAGGTTGTGCTTGAAGAGGGTCAGTGATGTACTTTGTTTGACATGTATTTGGAGTCTAGTCCAGAGATGGGGTAGCTTTTAGGAGACAAACCTGTCTCTCCAGCAGGTTTTGTTAATGTCACATATTAGATTTCAGCCAACCGGGTACTATGCAAGGAGTTAGACTTACGGATATGCAGCATCTTTAGCAGAGTAGGGTATGAGATTGCCTTGTAGGTGAGACACAGATCACCTCTGAACAATCTGTATGATACAGATTAGAGTGAGCCTGTCCACATAGGACAGGTATTGGAAGCCATGGATTCTCTTTGTGAGGTATTTCTGTGGCCTCTCCAGTTGGTGCAGGTGTTTGGAGAGGTACATGCCAAACAGGGCATTGTAATCAATTATTGGCCTAATGAGGGAGGAATACAGAGAGGTAATAACCTCCTTTTTTCTGGATGCAATCCCTTTACTTATGAGATGAACCAAGTAATAGGCTTTTCTGACCACTGAAGCTACATGATGGTCAAATGTGAGATTGTTGTTAACTTGTGTACCCAGGTCTTTCACCATAGGTTGTGTGGTTAGGGGGTTGCCGCTAATGTGGTAATCAGTAGGAGCTGTGTTTTTGCCAAATGGTAAGATAATACATTTTTTTGCATTTAACTTAAAGTCATGACTTTGGCACCAGACATATGTTGCTGTGAGACCCTCTTGAAGTATGTTAACATCATTTGGATAGTCAATGATAGCACCCAACTTACAATCGTCTGCAAACTTGGTCAGCCACAGACCTTTTGTCTTTGCCTGGACCTTGTAGAAGTAGATGCCAAAAAATAAGGGATCCAGGACAGATTCCTGGGAAACACCACTAGTGACAGGTCTGCTGTTGGAGGAAGTGGTACTTATTTTGACTTTGTGGCTCCTATCAGTGAGCCAGTTTGCCAACAACCTGAGGAGATAGGGATTTTACGCCAAGTTCTGTTAGCTTTTTGATGATGTCTGAGTGGGGAATTGTGTCAAAGGCTTTGGCCAAGTCAAGGTAAGCTGTATGTACTGACCTTCCCTCATCCAATGCCTTGGTGACAGTCTCAAAAAAGTCAACCAAGTTCAACAGGCAAGATCTGCCCTTGACGAATCTGAACTGGGTGGGGTCAAGTGCTTGGAGATTGCCTATGTCCTTGTTTATGAGGTCCATAATAATACACTCCATAGTCTTACAGATATGACTTGTCAGGCTAATGGGGTTATAGTTTCCAGGGTCAGTAGTGGCACCACCTTTGTGCAAAGGGATGACAATGGCAGTTCTCCACTCTATTAGAATGAAGCCTGTACCTAGGCTATGGTTGAATAGGGTGCTCAGTGGCGAGGCTAGTTCTTGCTGGAGATGTTGCAGAATACAGCCTGGGATAGTATGAGGTGCCATGGAAGCTGTGTTCTTTGCTTTGGATAGGGCCTTTAACACTTGGTCTATAGAGACGTGAGGTGCGGGGCAAGTATCGGGGATGTCAAATGGGCCTTTGGGGGCAGGGGGGTGAAGTTTGCACTGAACCTGTCTGTTTGCAACTTGGCTAAGTCAACAGGATCAGTGTATGTGGCGCCATTAAGAACTAATTCAGAAAAACCCTGGGCTTTGCCATGGAGGTTTCTGATGTAACTGAAAAAGGCTTTGTGGTTAGCCTTTGTTTCGGAGGCTAGTTTTGATTCATAATTGGCTTTGAAAGTTATCACTAGAGATCTAATTTGCTTGTTGAAGCTAAGGAGGGAGTTTTTCCAATCAGGAATGTGTGCCTTTTTACCCTTGGACAACAGTTTCTTCCTTTTGTTGCAAAGCCTGTTGATAGAGGATGTCCACCACATAGGTCTGTGTTTCCTTGAGGAGCAGGTTTTAGTTCTGTTGAGTATGGCTGTGTTCATACAATTGTACAGGTGCTTGTATAATGCACTGGCATACTGTTCAGCATATTTGTCTGCATCCTCTGAGAGGGACGGTGGTGTGAAGCTACAGATAGCTTTCCTTAGAAGGTTATAGTTAGTTTTTGAGACGTTTTTATACCTGGTTACGGCTGGGGGGGTGAGGGATGGGTGGGATAGACACTTTGAATGAGACAGACCTATGGTCTGATCTCATCAGGGAAGAACTTACTATGGGGGAGGTGCAGCGGTCAACCATTTTGGTGAGAACCAAGTCTAGAATGCTATCTTCCTTTGTGGAGGATGAGACAAGCTGATCTAGTGCATTAGAACTGATGAAGTCAAGGAATCATTGGGTGAGTGCATTCGAGCAGGAATAGTTCACCCAGTTCATGGTGGGGTTAGTTGAAGTCACCAATGATCAGGGTGTTAGGGGGTATCTTGATGGACTCAAGTAAGTCCAGGTAGGAGTGGGTGTCCTGAGTCATGGAGTAGGGTCTATAGCTTCACAGACATTTCTCCAAAATGTCTCTTTTTCTTCTTTTTTGGTGGTGTTTCTGTTCCATTTGCCTTGTTTCCAATTCTCAACAAAACTTTTTTTGGTTCTTCAATATAATATATTTCTAATATATTATATATATATATATATATATATATATATATATATATATATATATATATATATATATATATAATAATATTATAATATATTAGAGAATATAATTCTCTACCTTATGGAGAATTGTTGAGGTTACTTAGAATTTGTAACAACAATGAAGATTTTTGTAGAAAGATTGTGCAAACATCTATAATGTTTTTGAATAGGCAGTATGATATAAATACTGTTTATGGTGCTTTAAACAAGATTAGTGAAAGAGATTATATACATAGACATAAGAATATATATAGGTTGAATGTAGCTGAAGAGGATAAGATCTATTTTGTAACAACACAATATTTTAAGTGAGAAAATATGGGAGCAGGATAAACATTATTGGAAGTTTCTTATGAATGATAACAAATTACAGAAGGTATTCCCTTGGATTTATGAAGCCCTTTATTGCGTGGAGGATTAGTCTAAGAGCTATCTTTGGCAATATGGCCAACATGCGATCCAGGAACAATCTCTTGGGATGTGCACATGAGCTCTTAGGCTAATCCTGCACGGACTGAGCTCCTGTATGAAAATTACCCTCGTTTGCAGGTGAAAACCATGAAAATGAGGGTAATTTGTAATCCAGGAAGCTGTCAGCTGTCAGTTCAGGATGAGTGCAGTCTGCAGAAATGTGCTCGGTTAGTAACCGAGTACATTTCTGCAAACTACAAAACGGATCTATGGCAGCTCCAAATAAAGGCTGCGTATCATTGAGGAAGCATGCCAATGGCCAAGTATAAGGCCATTGGCATTGCAAATTGTTTCAAAAATAAAAAAAAAAAAAACAACTTTTATTTTTTTTTCACCGATCTCGGCTGTTTAAGCATAGGGCAGCAGTGCACAAATGGGATCGGGGGGAAAATAAAAAAAATAAACTTAAAATGAGCATTCTAACTAAAAGCAGTATTCTGCCATGCAAGTCAATGGCAGGCATAAGATAACGTGGCCAGTGAGTAATGGTTGCTTAGGGGGGAGGCTCAGCGTGGGACATGTAACTATGCATTAGCAGGCAATCCTATGCAAATGAGAGGAAGGATAGTGAATCCCAGATTTCCCCAGGGTGTGAGGCAGGTCCCAAGAGTATAAGAGAATAAATAGCTGGGTACAAGACTAGGATATAGGTGACATCATGAGGTGGTTGTCAGGCATACTGTAAGTGGATTGGAGCCCTGTGGCTCAGGACTGCTCCTAGCTTAGCACAGCTAAGCTAGAGGTGTGTCCAAACTGCCTAGCACTCTTTACAAAGTGTAAGCGGGTGTGCGCACCGTGCACCGGGTTTTACAGGAAGAAAAAGGAAGTTAAACCAGGAAATAGCAGCTCTCTGCACATTTGAGCACTCTGTTTGCGTGTTGCACATACAGGCTTAAACAGGGAGGCAATAGGAAGGGAAAACAGCACTTGTAAGGTAATCAAGGAGAACTAGCTTAGCTGACAGGTGAAATGTATCAGAAACAGCCAATTACACAGGCAGCAGCCCAGCCCAGCCCAGCACACCACTATAAACTATGCAAATACCTTTCCCCCTTGTTTTTCCCAAAACCTCTGCACCACCAGTGTATATAGATGGGGAAATTTTACAAAACGAAAGCAAGAGAAAAAATGTTAGGGGCTGCTTTTGCTATCATAAACCAGCATGTGCAAGAGGCTGAGGGTGGTGAGGATGTGAATGCTGCTGAGCAACCCACAGTGAGGAGACAGAGAAGAGTTTACAGACCCAGGGTAACCTGCCAAGGGCTACATGAGCTGGAGATAGTGGAGTGCTATAGGGTGGACAGGGCCCTCCTACAGCAAATTGTTGAGCTGTGCCGACCATGCCTCACACAGAGAACTAACAGAGGGGAACCCATCCCAGTGGATACCAAGGAATGTGTAGGGCTAAGAATACTAGCTACAGGTACCTTCCAAAGGCCAACTGGGGATATAATGGGGATTTCACAGGCATCAGCATCCAGGGTACTCCACCAGTTTCTGGATGCCATGTCAGCACATGTCTGTGAGCACATATATTTTCCCATCATCCGTGAGGTGTTGGCCAGCAATATGCGTCTCTTCCACCAAATAGCAGAATACCCTGAGGTAGTGGGTGCAATAGACTGCACGCACATATGCATTAAAGTGCCACCTGGTGAGCGGGGTAGGGTCTACATCAATCGCAAGGGCTACCCCTCCATCAACTGCCAGGGCATAATAATGAATGTGTGTGCTGACTGCCCTGGAAGCTACCACGATTCCCACATCTGGCATCTGACGCAGCTGTACCAGACATTTGCCACTGATGTCATCTCACATGGTCACCTAGTGGAGGATGCTGGATATGCACTCAAGCCATGGCTGTTGACACCCATCAGAAATGCACACACACCCGAACAAGAACTCCATAATGAGGCACACGCACAAACATGAATCATAACAGAGCGTGTGTTTAGGATGCTCAAGTCATGGTTCCGGTGCCTGGACACATCTGGTGGAGCCTTGCAGTACTCACCAACTACATGTACCTAAATTGTCCTTGTATGTGCCATGCTACACAATATGATCCTGTAGAAACAGCTGCAGCAGGAACAGCATGGGGCAGGGCCACGCAGCCCCCCACCAATGCCAAGGCCTGCACAGGCACAGAGTGACTTGGAGGAGGAACAACCTGAGTCTGCCCCAGTAGGTAGAAGGAGACATGCCCAGTATACCCTGGCCTTGGCAAAGAGGCAATGCATAGCACATGCACTGACAGAGTAGGGACCCAGGGAATGACACCTCTCTCTGACTCGCACATACAGTAAAAGGGATGCCAAACATGACACTACGTGTGCTCAACCATGTATAGGGAGCGTACTATGTGCATCCGACATAGGCAGCCCTGCAGCACCACCCTCAATACTGGGAAATCCACAAGGTAAGTGACTAACACATGCCAGTTGGGGGGGGTCACATACCCAACAACAGTTACAGCCAGCAGGATAGGTGTAGACAAACACAAACAAATGCTGTACTATGGCCTCTGAATGAGCCCTATGGGTAACCCCTCCCCCAGGCCTACATAGACAGACTACAGCAGGCCAGGCAGTTGGATGTAAGTTGTGAAGGCTAGGAAGTCAGAAACTAATATGTAGGTAGTTAAAGCTAAGATCTGTAGTGCACTGGTATGCCTCTAGCCGGCACGATAGGTAAGACTACAAACTGAAATGGTGTACCCGACATACCAATACAGTCCTAGCAAATGTGTAAAAGTGTCAGGTGTGCCCCCACATCCTATGTACACTTATAGTAACAGTCAGGTGTGCCCCGCCACTCCTGTGTAGAAATGTAGAAACAGTCAGGTGCCCCCCCGCTATTGCAGAAATGTAGCAACAGTCAGTGCCAAATGACCGATGTATACCCTGCAGACACAGCATGCTACCTGTCAGTGTACAACACAAAGGTCAGCACTACAGTACAAACTCCCTGGACTTGATCCACACATGCAATACAGATGGCCATACTGGGCATGCTGACACACTTAGAGGAATGAAGGCAATGTCAGTCCATAACATACTGAAAGGTCATACTGGGCATGTGCACACACTTAAACACATGAAGGCTATGTCTGCAAACACCAGTGGACCAGACATATCTGGCAGTAGCAGTTCTTAGTGCAGACACATGTCAGTATGCACCACTCCTGCCTTGCACACACAGTGGATAGTAATACAGACATATATGTAAGGACAACACACTATAATAAGTCAAAGGTAGATGGACATAGATGTGTGGAAGAGGGTGACCATGACAAGGAGCCATTTGGACCTGTCCCACCCAGCACACATCCAAAAGACCCCAAACACATGAGGTGCAGTTGTAACTCACTGCAGATACTAGCCACCAGTATCTGTCAGCATGACAGACTATGTGGTGCACGTGCCAGCTGTGCAACATGACTGTACAAGGAGGTAATCACCTAGTATCTGTATACACCTACCTGTGGCATATGACCCCGTGTGTGGCCACATGTGGCATGTCAACCCCTACATGAATGGGTTATGGCCCATGCACACACTGCCCTCCCCATAGCAGTATTATGACAAGCCTGCTGAGGTCATCCAATGTGAAATACACCTTTGGGAGAGCTGTAGCTCAGTAATCCCCATGGCACGTCCCATAAATGCGTATTGCTGTAGTGCTAAACTAGTTAGGTTAGTAGTTCTAACCACAGGCTTGGCAACTGTTTGTGTGCGTGTTTCTGACTGTGTAGAGGGGAATGCTTTTTAGGCTACTCACACTCCGTACAATTCATATAGTCAACTTTGGCAAGGCTGCTGATGACACTCACCTAGAAATACAACTCTGGGAAAGTAGTAGCCCAGTAATCTTTGTAGTGTGTCTTGTACTGCTGTAGTGTGATAAAGTAGTTAGTTGTTCTAACCCCAGACTTGGCAACTGTGTGTGAATCTTTTTGTCTGTGACTGAGTAAGGAAGATTGCTTTCACACTTTAGAATTCACATACTCAACTTTAGAGAGGCTGCTGATGTTACTCATCTAGAAATTCACCTCTGGCAAAATCGTAGCCCATTAATCTCTGTAGTGTGTCCTGTAACTGTGTAGTGTGATTTAGAACTGTGTAGGGTTCCTTCTCCACCCATGGCAGTTCGGGATGTTTTGTGTGTTTCAATGTCTGTGTATGGAGCAATGCATCATAGGCTATTCACTAGCAGTACATTTCAAATGCCCTACTTTGCCAGTCCTGCTGATGTCATTCATTGTGAAACACAACTTTGGGGAGAAAATTCTTTAGTAATCCCTGTAGTGCGACCTATAACTGCTCCATGCTGTAGTATGATATAGGCCTTACTCAGGGGTTCTATATCCATGCATGTCTGCTGTGGATGTTTTCTGTGTGTCTCACTGTCTGTGTAGGGAGCAATGCATTTTAGGCTAGTCACTTCCAGTACAGCTGAAATGCCTTACTTTGGTAATCCTGCTGATGTCATTCAGTGTGAAATACACCTTTGGGGAAGGGTGTCTCTAGTAATCCCTGTGGTATGTCCTATAACATCGCCATTCTGTAGTACGATATAGATCTTGGTTAGTGATTCTATACCTACACATGTCAGTTGGGGATGTTTTGTGTGTGTCTCACTGTCTGTGTAGGAAGCAATGCATTTTAGGCTAGTCACTCGCAGTACAGTTGAAATCCCTAATTTGGTAATCCTACTGATGTCATTCAGTGTGAAATATACCTTTGGGGAAAGCTGTCTCTAGTAATCCCTGTGGTGTGTCCTGTAACAGCTCCATGCTGTAGTGTGATATAGACCTCACTCAGGGGTTCTTTACCCACGCATGTCAGTTGTGGATGTTTTGTGTGTGTCTCACTGTCTGTGTAGGGAGCAATGCATTTTAGGCTAGCCAGTCATTCAGTGTGAAATACACCTTTGGGGAAAAAGTACTCCAGTAATGTCTGTGGTGTGTACTATAACTGCGTAGTGCTGTAGTAGGGGTTCTGCTCCCAGATATGACAGGTGTGTGTGTGTGTGTGTGTGTGTGTGTGTGTGTGTGTGTGTGTGTGTGTAGGGGGGGTTTGCTTATTTGTTTTATGGTGGCCCTACTAGTCAACCATACAGGGATAACAGATGTAAATTAGCTGGGAGGCTGGGGTGCAAAGCCATACCCATACATGTGACATCAAGGCCAATCAATCCAAGTTAACAACCCTACTATTACCCAGAGCACACACTCAACCCATGTGTCATACGCACACACATGCCTAGGCAACAGCCAATATGTGGGTAGTACACTGCATATTGGCCACTGATAGTAACTATGCAGTGATAGCAGTGGGTTACAGAGGGCATATCACCCTGCCCATCTGTCCAATATGCACGTACATGCAGACAGTGCACCTCCACCATGTTCTCCAATAGACACCTGCACCACCTGTGGTGCCTTCACATGTGACTCACAATGGACATACCATGCCTGACAACATGCCCTGTATGGACAGATGACACTGACATCAGGGAATGCTGTTAGCATGCTATCAATGTAGGTGATGGGTAAATCTTCTGCCCATTACCAGTTCCTGCCACAGGTGGGCAAGACTGGCACATCTGATGATAATTTGTGTTCACAACATGGACTGGACACCCCAGGTACAGTTCCACATGTCACTGTACATGCATGTGGGAGATGTGCACATCCCAGACACCATCCATGTCATGGACTAAGGAACACATACATGGCATGTGATGTACAGCATTGGCCACACACAATAGTCACCCAGGTGACTGGATGGGGGATGCAATACTCACCTGTGTGGGAAAATGCAGTAACTACAGGCCTGAGCCACAATGCAGACCATTGTCATGTGGCCTGATGCCAAGGTATACCCATTGCTTACCTTTGTACAGCCTGCTGGCACAGTTGACCACCACACACCTGTGTAGACATGCACCCATGCATGTAAGAACTGGCACCATGTGTGTTCATGTGTGTGTGTTGTATGGTGCGTATGTCCACATCCACAGTCACTATAACCACCCAGGGCATACTGAAGCATGCTGTCTGATGTCTGACACCTCCTCATACTCTTTGCCCATACGGCCTCCGTATGACCCATGTGGTGCATGTGATACCCGCACATTGATGTGTTGTGGCAATCCCACTAGTGATGAATTGCACTCCTGGCCCTGCCAAGTGTGTCAATGTGTGTGCATCCGTGTGTGAGTGTGCCTGTGTTGACGTTGGCACCTGTTCATGCAGACAGGCATGTGTACGACACCTTCCGTATATCTACTGTATCCCTGTTTCAGATGTCACTCACCCTCAGATATATGTTCTGAGTGCTTCACATCAAGTAACCCATGTGGTACATCCAATAACTGCATTGAACTGTAATAGCACTACATAGTTGTTGGGGGTTTGATACCCTGTGCTGGTAGGAGTGTGACAAAAAATGGTTCAGTTTTACTCTCCCACCCCTCCCTGACATGTATTTGCCTCTGTCTGCCTCCTCCACTCTCTCTCTCTCTGGTGGATGTGGAGACCCACACCTGCCTTACTTAGGCAGCAGCATGTGTATTTTATGTGATGCTCATGATCAGCTGATGGCTTCTGCATGAATTGCAGCTCTCCTCTAGCTGATTGCATGTGGAACAGCTGTGGAAACATTCCCATAGCTAATTGCATGGAAACACACTCCGATACCTAGAAACATCATGGTGGTGTTGGCCCTTTTCAGTCACTGTGAGTAGAAACTAGATCTGTTGATTGGCAAACAGCATCTCAGATGGATTGGGGCTTTACATCTAACAGCATGCACTGTGGCAAGAGGGCAACAAGCAGGAGGGGGATGTGCATGACCTGACTACAGACTGTAAATGCTGCTATACTGCATTTGGAGTAATGTTGGTTTAACAGTGTTTGTCTGGATATGCCTGTCGTACATGTCACAATACCTGCCATGGCAGTTCCATGTATATGAGGAATCCCCATCTAGGGTCATCTGCAGACTGGGCAGTGTTGTGCCTTTGGTTTCATGTGTTAGCCACACTGCATCTATCTGTGGAATGCAGAAAGTAGTGTGAGATTGCAGTCTGTAGATGGTGAAGGCTGTGACAGTTACTGACTTCATATCCCTGATAGGAGATATGTTGCAACAAACCCCGTTACAATGGAAAATATATGGGGTTATCAAAGCAACATGTCTATACTAGCCCTATACGTGCTGTCAGCCACACCTCTGTCAACCTTTGTACATATGGCATGCATGAAGTGGTGCATATGTGCTGTATACCATAAATACTGTCATCATATCTGATAACAAGCCAGTAATATATCAGATTGCTACACATGTCATGTACAGTAGGGGGTTATATTTCATGACATTAGCTGAACATTCTGTGGATGTCTGTACAGTACTGAGGTATGTGTAGTGATGGTGAATGTCAGCAGTGTATGTATTGTTAATATGTACTTTAGCCTGTGTACAGACTATGGTAGATGTCATTGTTCTAGCTCCCCTTCTATCAGATGTTACATGCTGCTCCACAGTATGGTACCATTTTGCCATACATGTTTGTAGGGCCATACACACACATGTCCCATACCACAGACAGCCATCAGACCAAACTGTGTAGCAGCCCAGTATATGTAGGGTTATTCTGTGAGTGGCACATATGAGGATGGTGCAGAACAGATAGTCCATATACTGTAATATTATGCTAGCTTACCATATGTGGCTGTGGCTGTGATCACATTGGTTGTGGCTATGCACTCTCACACAGGTGTATCTTACCCTGTGCTGTGACATGGCTGTTGAGCCTGCTATATACGCAGGTACATGTGCATTCCCCCATACGAAATGTAGGCCAGTATTGAGCCAGTCTGCCTGTAGCCTGCACAGTGCATTTTTACATGCCTAGCAGCTTAGTGTACTTAACCAGTAGGATGTCATGTGAAGATACTTGCCAGATGTACTGCTGCTGGGCCACCCTTAAAAATCATGTATGTCAGACAGAGCAGTGGGATACTGTACAGATATATGTCAATATCTAGTGGGTAGCATGTGTTCATGGCACCTCTGTGCCAACAGTCATTATGTATCAGGCAAGACAGGCGTCTGTCAATCCAACACCTATGGTGCCAAATGTATACCAGTCATTATGTGTTCTACCCTTCTATATGACTGTCTACATCCATATTGTCTGGCCTGGTACATATGTTGTGCACTAAGGGATTATGTGTATACCTCTGGACTGTACAGGGTGTGTTCAACGTTCCACATATAGTGGCCAATATCTCTGCTGCACTCAGCAGGGGCATTACATGCTAGTGGCGGTACTTTATAATGATTTCCTTAGGATGTCTGTCTGTAGCCAGTGGCACACATGTTATAAGCAGATGTCAGCATCCACACACACCATGTCTGTGAAGACAATCCCAATGACAGTGGTGACAGTCTAGTAATATACCTGCTGTATATACCTGATCCCCTTGTGCTATGACTTTGGAACTGTAGGGGCTGGGGTATGGCTACTCTCCATGTCCAGGGCATATGGTGGAAATATATGTACATATACTTATCCAGATAGCTATATATATATATATATATATATATATATATATATATATATACATATATATATATATATATATATATATATATATATATATATATATATATATATATATATATATATATAAAATTACACATGTGTACTACATTCAATTACCACTGTCATGGCAACCACCCACGATAAATCCTTACAGCATGTGGGCGTGGTCCCTTTACATTTCCTGTGTGATGGACATCCTTCCTGTGTGTGGGCATCAGTGATACAGACAGCAGGTGGCAATACCTCTTTCAGGAGAACCTGCACACTCAGAGTGGCCACATATTTGTAGGAGGATCAGGAACTACAGACAGACTGTGAACAGAGTTGTGTTATGCTTTGCATAGTACTGGTGTTACAGGGTGTGTGTGTGTATACTAGTGTACCTTGGAATGCAGTCTGTCTGCATAGCTCACTACTGTGGGCCTGTCCTCTTGCTGGACAGAGGTATGCCTATCATGTGTTGTCCATCCACCACACAGGTCCTGTGTCAGATATTACACTGGCAGTGTGTGTGTGTGTGTGTGTGTGTGTGTGTGTGTGTGTGTGTGTGTTGCGTGATATCAGTACATGGCTACATCCATTTCTATCTCTAACCTCAATTCCCTGACTAAGGGTATGTTGCAGACTATACTGCAACACCAACACCTTGCTTAGTGTATGGCAACAGTGTTCCACATATGTGCCTCTGTTCCAGCCTATGTCCTCCATCTACATAGCAAGCTTTGCACATATGTCATGCTGTTGTTGGTTGTTCTGCAGTGGGCTGTGAGTATATCACACTGCCATTGCTGCCATTACTCCACTGCTGTTGTATCCCCCACACATACAGTGGGGCTGGGGCCATATATGTGTGGGCATCACCTACACAACACATGTGTGCCCATATGCACTGCAGAGGCCAGTGTATGTAACAGTGGCATATGGGCCTGTATTATTGATTCTAGGTGGGGAGCACCATAAATGACCAAGGCTGTTACAAAATGTGGGGGTATCAGGGGTGAGCTGCCACAAGGTATCTGGATGTACAGTATCGTATACTTCATCTATATTGACATTACTTACATGACTTGGGGTACTGCAAGCCTACTGTAGCCTGCCATACAGACTGTTCTTTTTGTTATGCCTTGTTATGTACCAGTTACTACCCATTTGATCACAAAATGTCTTTACCTCCTACGGAGTTTGTTCAGAGTGTAGATAGAGGCTGCTGAACTACACACCTGCAGTACATACTGTTGATTGTGTTGTACCCTGTGGCCCAGTCTGTCTTCACTATTGTACATTCTGAATGGCTTGGCCTGGACAGCAACAGTTGTGAACCTTTCCAGACTACTGTATTAGTGTAACTGTTTCACATTTGCAGTACTCTGTTTATATGGTTGTCAGTATCTGTACAGCTATATTACATGGCATATAGAACTGTTAAAGTACACAATTAAAGGATTCCCATTTCTGCAAACCTGTGTGTGGTGTCTTTTCTATGACCTTTCTATGGGTATATGTTGCAGGCAACGATTGACATTAGTATGTGTGGCCCATACAGTGTCCAGTTGTTCAGGTGTTAACTGTAGGCATAGTGGCTGTTCCATATTGTGTCCACCTTCTACATATGTATCTTACTGTACATATATATGCGTGTGTATGTGTACTCACATGTATATATACATATATATATATATATATATATATATATATATATATATATATATATATATATATATGTGTGTGTGTGTATATCTGTATCTGCATATCTGTGACTGTGTATCTGTATCCTGGGGATGTTAATGGCTTCCACATAGTACATGTCCTATGGGAGGCAGACTGTACTTGGTAGTGTATTGCAGGGTGCATGTGTTTGGCTGTGGGGGGATGCCTATTCGTACAAGACGTATAGTGTATGGGGCCTCTCAACCCCATTAACGGTGTATGTGGACATATGTGTATTTGTTAATCTGCAATTGCTATCTACAGATGTATGGCCATATATACCTGCATAGATATATATCTGCTAACAGATATATAACTAGGTCCGTATATACCTACATAGATATATATCTGTGTACAGTTATGTAACAGGCTGTGTACATGTAGACATATAGGTGACAACACATATATGTGTCGGTTTAGGCATATGCATGTATATATGTGCATATATAGTGATATATATGTATATGGAGTTAGTAAAACGAAACATATATTTATATGTATGTATGTATATATATATATATATATAAATATATATATATATATATATATATATATATATATATATATATATATATATATATGGATATGTTGTATCTGATAAGGTTTTAATATAGTTACACACACAGACATCTAGATGCTGGTATACATTCACTGTACTGTTGCATGACAGGACTGGATGATATGTTTCTGGAACATTGAAGATCTATGTATCTGTCATGGCGTAGTGATACATCACTTTGTCTAGGGTGTGCAGGGTCCTTGGTTTGAGCCTTGCAAGAGCTGTTTATTTTGTTGCTGGGTAGAACATGACCCGCTGGATAGAGTGATTAAGGCACTTTAAAGCAGTTGTAAGCAGGTTTGTGTGGGTTTGTGCGAAGCTAAGCAAGGCCTACACAGGATAAGCAATTTAGAAGCTGAGTGTATGAAAATGTAACCGGAGGTTAGCAGTGCTTACCATCGAGCAAACCCACTTACAACTGCTTTAAAGTGCCTTAATCACTCTGTAGCCAACGGGCTATATTCTGCCCAGCAAAAAATAAATAACTCCCACAAAGCTCGAAACCAGGACCCTGCGGACCATACACAAAGTGATTTACCACTAAGCCATGGTAGATATGCAAAATCATGCTGTTTTCACATACATATCATCCAGTCCAGGTATACAACACAACAGGGAATGTATTCCGCCATGTAGATGTATTTGTGTGTATGTGTGTGTATATATATATATATATATATATATATATATATATATATATATATATATATATATATATATATATAGGTTTACTATTAAATAGCTGAACGCACTTCGTTCGAACGGCCACCCCACCGACGTGATTGCGTGAACCGAAACTGCGAACGGTGTTCGCTAGCGAACCGAAACTACGAATACTGTTCGCTATCGAAACCCATTCGGCTTTCAACATTACCGGCCGCACAACACCTCCACATCCATGCTACCATGGGTTGAACAGGGGCGAGGTTTGCCGTTCGCACATCTGGGAGTCGGTGTAGTGATGATCGCATTTCCGGGTTCGTTCTCGTCGAGTCGCACATGTCAGGGTCGACAATTCAATAGTAAACCATATATATATATATATATATATATATATATATATATATATATATATATATATATATATATATATTCCTCTTTAAATGGATATAACATATCTATATATGTAGATATAGCTATAGAAAAAAAATATATATATATATATTAATATATATATTAATATATATATATATATATATATATATATATATATATATATATATATATATATATATATATATTTATATATGCCAATAAATACATATATTCAGAGATACGCATACATCTATAGATATATATGTATACATTCATATGTCCACATATATACAGCACTAGAAATGCATATATGTAAGCATATATATGGCTCACCTTTCAAACGGAAAAATCCATGTCTCCAAAAGCGGGAAGGCTGAAATTATGTTCTCAACATTGCACATTCTTGCAATAAATGCATTGAATGTGCAATGAGCGAATGTCACTATGCATTCGCTCATTGCAGATTTGGCAATGTGGGTGCGGATTGCAATATAGTGGGGATGGGGATGGGGAATATTTGCCTATCCCCACTGTAGTGTGAACTCAGAGTTAGTATATCACAGTAGAGGGGTTTTGGGTGGCCCAGCCCCCCAGATGGGGGGTGCAGGGGGGCATTCCCCCCTGCATTATGATATGTATTCCAACTTGCAGTTCAAGAGTCAGCGAAGGTCCCTTAAAAACTGCTGTGTTATGAACTGTGGTGCAGTAAGAAATGACAGATCGGTCCTTTTGGTTTGCAGAAAGGGCCGTTCAAAGAAATGGTTGTCTCCCTTTCAAAGGTGAACACATATATATCTATATAGGTATATATGGACATACATCTGTAGATGAAAGTGGGAACGTAACAACAACATATATGTCCACATGCACCATTGATGGGTTTGAGAGAACCAAACAACATACATCTGGCATGGATAGGAATCACCCCCCCAGCCAAACACGTCTGGCCTGCAATACACTACCAACCTTAGCAGATCCCATAAACAGAACCCTAAATGACAAGGGCAGTACATGTTAACAGTACTCCATCCCACCTGTAGGATGTCAGGCTGGCATTACTAACATATCATGCAGTACAGTCAAGTGAAGTGTCATGCTTGGGGGAACCCCCTGTGCCGGGTCAGTAAGTAGCTAGTATCCCTCATACGATCAAATAGGCCTACACCTGACAATGGATTTATCAATGTTGGCAAGGACAACCACAAATCCACCATGTCAGCTAGGAACTCCCACCCAGTAGCCTGATGACCCTGGTCTGCAGGGACATGGAACATATCAACAATGAAACCATGGCCAATGCCACTGGAAATCTTAATACATGGGACCCCGCCGATGTTGGACTTGTCAAAGGTAGAGAATACAACCTGAACCTGATATACCTCCTTGACCCAATCATGACAGGTGTAGATGAGGGTTAGGAGGTGCACAATGCCTATGTAGAGCCTAGCAGGCTTTTGTGCATCATCCCATATGTTGGAATGTGTGTAGTTGTTAAGGAATCTACCTCCATTCACAGAATATGTTTCCACCAGGACTGCTTGGCAAATGCCAACATTCCACAGGTGCCAACCCATGGACATACTGTCCTTCACAGGTCATAGATGTGTTAATGCCCTTCTCCACACTGTAGAGGTGTGCAGCACTACTAGGGTTGCTATAACTCACTGGGTGTGGCTTTTGTGGTCACATCCACCATTATTGCAGTTACTGTTACGTCTATTCCGCCACATAGCTGCCTGTAAGTGTACAGTGTATGTAATCAGGTTGTTAGTTGTTGTTTACACCATTCACAGTAGTTGAGCACCTCACACCCTCCTAAAGGTAGGGCTATGCCACCAGCATTGGCACACACATGTTACTGAGGTGAGGATCACAGTAGAGTGGGGAGAGGGGCATACACCCTGTGTTAGCATGTTCAATGTCATCCACATTGCAGACTGCATATATAGCAATGTGTGGTTGTGCCTATCCTGTCTTGGTGGGATTACATGTGCAACAGATGTGTTACCTGCATGTGGACATACCTCCATGTGTACAGTCTAGTACTTGTACTGCATTCAAACCAAAGGATCTGCATGTTGTACCCAACCATGTCATGTGTTCCACCCACTACACTTACTGGTGTCCACTGTAGAAGGCCTGCTGACACCACTACACCCATCAGCCATGTGGCACATGAACAAATGCAACACAGTCAGAATAGATAATGGTGATAATGCAACATTGTTAATTACAGCTATGATGCATCATGGCTGCACAGTGACACCTTCCAAGATATTAGCATTTCACTTTACTGCTGACAACATGCTGCACATCATTCCATTGCTACACTGTTGTACAGTCACCCTGTGCATCAGCACCATGTTAGCCTGTCCCTGCATCAATGTTACGGATGTCAGGGAGTGACACAGGTATAATCATATGCATAGGGTGTGTTGTTGGTTTGTCAGAGGCCTAGGCTGAGCCATACAATTGACAAAATGTGTGTGTGTGTGTGTGTATGTGTGTGTGTGTGTGTGTGTGTGTGTGTGTGTGTGTGTGTGTGTGTGTGTGTGTGTGTGTGTGTGTGTGTGTGTGTGAGGGGGCTGAGTACTGTTATGGGCCACTGGTATGTCGTGTGTGCAGGTATGTGGTTGCCCTAAGTTTGTTGTTTATGTGTGTATGTCTGCATGCACACAGTTCCACCATGTGGCTGCCGTATAGGTTCATAGGTTCATAGGTTCATACTAGGCTATCTGCCCTAGGGCATTTATAAGCCTAGCCAGAGTGTGTTTGGCTTTCGCCACCCATTTTAAATTAATTTTGCTATGCGTTTTTTGAGGTTAATATACTGTGCCTCTGTCTAACAGTGACACAGAAGTGATAGCCGGGGTAAACCTACGATCTCCCATCCACTCATCAA
The DNA here is from genome assembly GCF_019279795.1 of Protopterus annectens. Lineage (NCBI taxonomy): Eukaryota > Metazoa > Chordata > Ceratodontiformes > Protopteridae > Protopterus > Protopterus annectens. The sequence goes on along the minus strand of NC_056726.1, from coordinate 281,417,872 downwards.
GATTCCTCTTGAAGAGAGTCAATGTGGGACTCTGCCTAACCTGGACTGGGATTTTATTCCAGAGTGAAGGGAGCATCTGGGTTATGAATCTGTCCCTCCAGCATGTCCTATTTATTTCATTGTTGAGGTTCAAGTCTCTCGAGCGCGTAGCTTGATGGGATTTGGATTTTCTGAGGTGCAGCATGTCCATTAATTCTGGGTTGGACATGGCTTTATACGTCAGGCACAGATCGCCTCTGAGCAGGCGGTATGCCACTGAGTAGAGCTGGAGTTTCTTTAACCGGGCAGCATATGGCATCTGTTTGAGCCCTTTGATCCACTTGGTGAGGTACTTTTGGGGTCTTTCCAGTTGCTACAGGTGTCTGGTAAGGTACATCCCAAAAGGGGCATTGTACTCAATTATGGGCCTGATGAGGGATGAGTAAAGAGTGATGACCTCCCTGATCTAGATGTGAATCCCTTCATGATTAGGTGGGCTATATAAAATGTTTTTCTAACCACTTTGGCCACGTGGTTGTCAAATGAGAGATTGCTATCAACTTGGGTCCCCAGGTCCCTAATGACTTCTTCTGTACTTAATGGATTACCACCTATGTGGTAATTTGTGGCACTTTGTTTTGCCAAAGGGATGACTATACACTTTTGGCGTTTAGCTTGAGGCCATGGCTCTGGCACCAGTTGTCTGTTTCTATGAGGCCCTTTTGGAGGATGCTTGTGTCGGCTGGAGAGTTGATTATGGCACCCAGTTTGCAGTCATCTGCGAACTTGGTCAGCCACAGTCCTTCTATGTTGGCCTGTACCACCGAGAAATATATACCGAACAAGAGAGGTCCCAGGACTGAGCCTTGTGGGACGCCACTTGTAACTGGTTTGGAGTCTGACATGGCTCCAGCAATTCTAACTATGTGGGTTCTGTCCTTGAGCCAGTTTGCAACCCATCTAGTGACATAGGGGTTTATATTTAAGCTGGTGAGCTTATCTATAATGCCCGAGTGGGGTATTGTATCGTAGGCTTTTGCGAGGTCCAGGTAGGCTGTGTGGACCACCTTCCCGTCATCAATGGCCTTGGTGACTGTTTCAAAGAAATCAACCAGGTTTAAGAGGCAGGATCTGCCCTTAACAAAGCCAAACTGGGTAGGATCCAGTGTCTGTAGGTCCCCAATATCTTTATTTATGAGGTCCATGATGATCCTTTCCATAGCTTTGCAGACCAAGCTAGTCAGGCTTATGGGCGATAGTTTCCAGGATCCGTTGAGGCACCACCTTTGTGGAGAGGGACCACTGTTGCTGTACGCCACTCTTTGGGTACATATCCTGTAGTAAGGCTAAGATTGAACAGTAGTTTTATGTTTGGGTTTAGCTCTTCTTGGAGTTCATGTAGGACAGCCTGGGACACCATCTGGTCCCATTGATGCTGTGTTTTTGCTTTGGAGAGGCGGCTCTTACCTGAGCATCTGAGATGTCAGGAGGGCAGCACTCTGTTGGGATAGATATTTGCCCTTTTGGTGGGGAGGGGGGGGGAGAAGTTTGCACTGAACCTGTCAGCTAGGATGTTGGCAATGTCTGTGGGCTCTGTGTATTTTTGTCATTTTGGACTAATTCTGAGCATATCTGGGAATTCCCACCCAGGTTCCTAACATAACTAAAGAAAGCCTTGTGATTATCCTTAGTGTCCTGTGCAATTTTCTCTCGAAGCTGGCCTTAGACGATTTTATGAGTGCCCGTAGTTTTTTGCTAATACTGATCAGAGATGCCTTCCCTTTTTGGGATTTTGCTCTATCATGTAGTAGCTTCCTCCTTCTATTGTATAGTTTGTTTATGGCTGGGGTCCACCAGACAGGACGTCTGCCTTTGGAGGATTGGGTCTTGGTTTTATTTGGGATTGCATGATCCATGCATTCCTGAAGGTGTTCATAGAATGCATTTATAAAGGATTCTGCGGTCTGGGCCGTATTTTCCACAGGCCCGGGGGCTTTGAAGGATTTTGCCTCAGTTTTGAGGCGTGTGAAATTTTCTTTAGAGAAGTTTTTCACTGTGGTTTTCTGGGCAGGGGGTGGGGTTGGGATGTGAATATCCAGTCAGATTAGTTTATGGTCTGATCTTACCAGTGAGGGATACACTTCTGGTCTGGAGCATAGTGTCCCCATGTTGGTGATGATCAGGTCCAGTATGTTTTCCCCTCTTGTGGGAGTGGTAACAAGTTGTTCCATAGCATTTGAGTTTATAAATTCTCGGAACCTTTGGGCTAGGGTGTTGGAGCTAGAGTAATGCTCCCAGTCTATGTTTGGGTAGTTGAAGTCGCCCAATATAATGGTGTTTAGAGAGACCTTCATATTTTCCAGTATTCTCAGGAAGGCCAAGTGGGGTTCCTGTGTTTGGGAGTGTGGTCTGTAGCAGGCTATAAACTGGAAGGCAGTTTTACCCACAGTCAGCTGCACATGGATAGTCTCTGATACAGGGATTTGTGAGGCAGCTGCAGACTGTACCTGGCAGGGTTTGCAGTTCACCGTCTCCGGCCATGGACATTGGACCTGTGGCTGGCAGGGATGCTACAGGCAGTATCAGGTACAAAGCCAGATGGAGTACTGTCCCCTGAGGTTGACAGATGTCCACTGGATGCAGATCCCTTCTGGGACTGGCCAGGGCCACGTGCACATTGTCTGCTATGACGGTCTGTGGACAGCACCCCCTCCTACAGTGCTGTGGACACATGTGTTTAGTGAATTCTTGATGTGTATACACAGATGTCATCATCAGTGGTGCATGTATGAGTGATAGACTACCATTAGACCGACCACAGACACAATATACTGTACCTATGGTGAGTGTAGAGACCATTATTGATCATTATTTAGCCCTGGCTGATGTTGCCTGTGGTACACATAGGTTCATAGGTGAGTACTGGTCTATTGGTCCTGGGGCCTACATAAGCCTAGCCACAGGGGTTCACAGCCATGCACCACCCACTAATGTTATTCCCCTGTGCCCCTGTCAGGCTGTGGCACAGACATACTACCCAGGGTGAATTCCCCAATTCCCATCAAGTTGTCAAGTGTTTTTATAAAGAGGGCCAAGGAATAGCATTGCCTGACATGTATGGGTAGTCCGTTCCAGAGTGTGGGAATTCCCCAGGACAAGGCCCTATCCCTCCAGTATGTTTTGTGCAATGTGTTACTGAGGTTTAGGACCCTGGAGTGTGTGTTTGCAGAGGGAGTGGGATGTCTTTATGTGTAGCATGTTCAACTGCTCTGTGTATGACATAGCTGTGTATGTTAGGCAGATGTCAGCTGTGCCTGGGCAATGTGCACTGGAGTGTAGCCACAGTTGTCTGAGATGGTCAGTGTATTGCATGTGTTTGAGGCTGGTAATCCCATTAGGGAGGTGTGTGCTCTGTCAGTGAACATGTACAGCATGCATTATGGGTAGGTGTGTTAGATGTGTACATGGCCTACACCTCAGCTATGACATGCACAGTGAATTGCCAAGCATATCCTTAAACCATACTCACTGGCATCCGGCCGCTGCCTTGCCGGTATTCCAGAGGTACCTACAATGAGATGAGATAATGTTGATATCAGTGGCCACAGATGTGGCATTGCTAAATGGTGGCTGCAATATTACAGTACAACAACAGCTGATGTCCACAGTACTACAGATTATGCATTACTGCTTATCAGTACTACACAGCAACAGACTCCACATCTCACATATGCATGATCCACCTGTACAGATTCATACACTACAGTAGTCTACTGATAAGCCCTGGAGTCTTGCGAGCATGCTCCATGTCTGGTGTGTGTGTAGCACCCACCTCCATGACTGTACATGTATGTAGCTCTTGTGGGCGGGCAGGTGCTACCAGGCTCATGAGCAATTCCTCCAAGTTGGTGAGGGGGGGATGGATGTTATGCCCCCCCCTGTTGCAAGGTGGTCACACCACACGGCAGCAGCACGGCAACGTACATGGCGGAGCTGCTTTTATGTATGGCTGTGCATCCCCACCTCATTCACCCTGCAGACCACATCGTTCCACATGGCTGTTCATTCATGCTGGTCCTGGCTTATCCGTGAGAACAACAGCTGGTAGTTCTGGATGACGCTGGTGATTATAATGTCATCCTCATTGTCACTGTAGGTGGGATTCCTTGGGTTTGCCATACTCCCTGACAGACATAATGATGGAAATATGTCTGAGCAACTCATATGGCAAGTTTACCATAATACAATACACATATCAGTCTCCCACCACCATATCAGCTCCAACTTATTGTTCATACAACGCTAGTGGTATGTGTCCGGTATATGTACCATTGGGTCAGATATTGTATCTTACAACACTTTCTGCTATGTGTTTATAGACATGCTCCCTGTGGGGACATTAGAGTTGCTGGGCTGTTACACAGTATTTCACCTGCATGCCACTGTCACTGCCACTATGTTTCCTCATATACATGTGGCATGCCTGCTATGTGATTGCTACACATCTGCCATTCTGTGATATTGGGAATATCTACGCATGCTGTTGGACATGTTCTGGGATTGTGTGGACTATAACAACCTACATATGTTCCGTGACAGCTATACACCAGTATGTGTAGGGGTTATTTGCCAGCAGGAATACCACTCCAACCTAATGTGTACATGTCACCAGTCAACATCACATCCGTGACCCACCATGGAACCTCATTATCTACTGTCTACCTTCATGTGGAACCACCTTAGAGGAAGGTGCCCTCCCATGAAGCACACATAGACATATGTCTGTCACCCAGTAGGTCCAGGGTCTTGTGCAAAGGGAGCTCCACAGAGACATGGGGTATGTGCTACATCACCTGGAAGCATGCAGTACACATACACAAGGTTCGACATGCATGTTTCTCCTGCTAAGCCCACAACCCAGGCACCTTTATGACCATGTAGATGCTGTTGTGACTGTCCATGGGTGGGCACCATGTTCCCTTTGCTCCAATGTGGGGGCTCAATGGCCTCCACATTCCAAATGTAACTAACCATCCACAGTGTTTAAACACCACATGTGTCATACACCAGCCCTGTATGCTGTCTTGTTTGTCTCCCAACCAGACGTACATATCAATATGCACCTAATACCCTTCACCAACATATATATCCCAACTTCTCAAACAATCGTGATGTGTTCCCAACATGGGTTACACACCATACTCCACACTCCATCTTGCAGCCATGTACTGGTGTGTAGGTATGTTGTGTATTGATGTGTGATGTTCTCTCATACATGTCATGGCAGGGGATATGAATTGACATAAATATATATATATATATATATATATATATATATATATATATATATATATATACATATGTGCATATATGTGTAGATATCATTATGTGTTGTTTATATACCTGTTAATGTATAACTGTCCGAGGTTCTGTAGACATACACAGCTAAGAATATGTATCACACATGTATGTATCTGTATTTGGGGTGCATATGAACATCTGGACCACACTCGTGTAACACTCTTTACTTCACAGCTGAGTTGTTCTGCCTTGCTGCATCACAGTCAGGTGTCACATGTGAACACAGACTAACATTAGGGGGTATATATGGTGACAGACTTGCATATTATACTGCTATGGCAGTTGGGGATGCTATGCTACACTTTAGCATGACTTGACTGTCCTGCAGGTGGTGTGGTCTCTCACCCATATGCCTATCATGGCAGCATTAATACCCCCACCAGCCATTGGCCACAGTAATTTACAGAACACAGATATCATGGGTCGCATATTTGCCATTCACTGCTGATCTGCACATTTGACAGGTATGTCCCACTGCCCACAGGAACTGACACTATTGTCCAGTGCAGTTGTTGAGTAGAACATCATTACAAGAACAAGTACTGGTAGCACATATACATCCTTTCACATTATACATCCTATTATTCTATGCCATATATGACATGCAAGTAAATGCATATCTGTTTTACATACCTGTTATATTTTTTCAAATGTAATGCAACCCTGAGCTTTGTGACTTTTATTGAAGTTTTTTTTTATTTTATTTTCTCTCTCTCTCTCTCTCAGTCTCTCCAGTAGAGTGATTGAGCTGGTTTGAATAGATTGCAGAATGCTTTTGTTGATATTGCACATGATCAGGTGGTGGCCTCTGCACCAGTCAGTGTTCACCAGTTGCTAATTGCATGCAGCCTGCTGTGTAGTACTTCAGATAACCACTGTCATGGCAACCCTGTACTTTAAATTGCTGTCTTTTGTGGGCATTGTCCCTTCACCTTTCCAGTATGGATGACATCCTTCCTGTGTGTGGACATCAGTGTTCCAGAAAGCAGGTAGCAATACCTCTTACAGCAGAACTTGCAGGCACAGGCCAAATTCACATTTGGGTAAGGTTCCAGACCTACAGACAGCATGAGTAGTGTTGTTGTGTGCATTGTATCTTGCTGTTCTTACAGGGTTTCTGTGTGTATGGTACTTTTTCATGGAATGTTGTCGGCATAGCTCTCAACTTGTGGGCCTCTCCATATGATACCAGGGGGATTGACTGTTAGGTTTTGTCTGTGCACCACACAGGTATTGATTCAGATATATCTGTGGCATTCTGTCTGTTCAGTGCTATCAGTACATGGCTACATCCATTTGTATTTCAATGTCATATTCCTGCATAAGGGTATGCTGCAACGAATCCTGCAACACCAGCAATTTCCAGGGTGTGTAACAGCAACAGTGCAAATATGGCCCTATGTTCCTGCCTCTGTCCTCCACATATATGCCAGTCTTTGTCCTGCTGTGATACAGAAAGGGTTGTTAGATAATGGGCTATCATTATTTACCGCTAGCATTACTGCTGTCATCCCAGTCATGTCATGGACTACCACACCAACTGTTGGGCCAAGTCCAAATATATATGGGGGCAACAGCTGGAGAACACATATGTGCCCTTGTACTTTCCAGAAGTAAGTGTGTGGTACACAGTGTTCCTTGCCCTTGTACAGTTTTTTTATGGGGGAGGAGATTCAATGCCATTAACCTAGGCAAAGACACATTTTCAGGGATATAACTGCTACAATGAGGGTCATTCGGTTTGATAGTGAGATGTCAGGTTAAGCAATGCTACGTACAAGATAATGTGACATTAACAGAAATGCTACTCTTCCCTCTAGGGCTTGACTACAGGGTGTAATTGGAGGCTGCTGAACTACATCTGTAATTGTTGGTTGTTACGTATCCTGAAGTCAAATCCTGTTTCTGCTGTTGTACTAATTGAAGACCTTGGCCTGGACAGCATAGTATGGTACATATCCACATTGCTTGCATCTACTGTTTTGTGTGGGCCTTGCATTCATCAAGGATTACATATTTCAAACCTTATGTGGTGTAAGTACTGGCATACATTATTGTATAGTACACAAATAAAGGTTATCTGTGTACGCATACCTATGTGTCGTGTCATGTCCTTTGGATTGTGGGTGGGTATATGTTTAATGTAAGTATTCTCATTTGTGGGAATGGTTTTCACACTACGCATTTCACAGTTGGCAGTTAAAGGGCTTGCGGCTGAGGGATATACTTTGCACCCAGTACTTCCACACTACTTCTACATATGTAAGGCTATTGATACCTCGTGTGTGTGTGTATATGTGTATGTACCTATATATATCTCATATGGCTATATATATCTGTCTATATATATATATATATATATATATATATATATATATATATATATATATACATATATATATATATATATATATATATATATATATATATATATATATATATATATATATATACACACACACACACACACACACACACACACACACACACATATATATGTATGCATCTATATACAATTGATGTTATATGATTATTTGTGAGTCATATATTAATATATATATCTACATATAGCTGTCTAGCTTTCTACATTTACAGATATATCTGACCATATGTCCATGCATGTTCAGCTCATATTTTGGCCTGTTCCTCATTCACTTCGCAATTGTCATGGATGATCGCAGCATTGAAGTCAGTAACTAATGCCAACACTTTTGTGTTTCAGACTTCATCTCCTTCTACATATCTGTTCTAATACATATAACTGTGTAACTAGCAACCTTTTAAGTGTATTAGAGCATTAGTTGACATACCTCCCTATTTGTACCTACAGTGTGGCATACTTTGTCCAGACTTCTTGCATTAACAGGTTGTGTGGTATGATATTAATACATTTCTTGTACTGTTGACTGATTGTGCTGGATGATATGTTTGTGAAAACTTTGGGTTATGTCTATCTGCCATGGTTTAGTAGTAAATCACTTTGTGTATGGAGTGCAGAGTCCTGGGTTTGAGCCTTGGAGAGACAGTTTATTTTGTTGCTGGGCAGAACAAGGGATGTTGGCTACAGAGTGATTAAGGCACTTTTAAGCAGTTGTGAGTTGGTTTGCATGAGTTTGTGTGACAGTAAGCACTGCCAACCTCCGGTTATGTTTTCTTACAGTCAGTTAGCTTTGAATTTCTCAACCTGTGTAGGCATAGCTTACACCCAGGCAAACCCATGCAACCCCCCTTACTGCTGCTTAACAGTGCTTACTGCTGCTTACCCCTGCACTAATTCCTTTAAAAGAAAAGAAAAAGGGGTTGATAGGAAAGTGGTGAAAAATGGGGCACAAAGAGGGAAAGACAGTAGGGAAAATAGCTAGGCATGTGCAGGAAGGGTATAGGAAAGGTCCATAGCTGCCCATTTCTTCTACAGCAACAGCTGTGCATATACACTATATTTGCAGGTACATTTGTACCCTCAAACTCCTGGGAGAGGGGTGAGGACAACATATATTCATTGTAATGCCAATTAGACCAGATTACATGTGTCCAGTGGACACATGTGCAAAACGGACAGCTATGTATGGGCCGAGATTTTTTTGTGGGAACAGATTGCCCTTTTTTTTTCAGGTGAGAGTGGGATGTTGGGGAGGAATAGTAGGTATATTTGGGGAGGTAGGTTGGGTAGGTTAACAGACAAGACACACAAGATGCATACAGGGCCGTTAAATGACACATGTGAGGGATAAACACCTTGGACGGGGAGGCGTGTTTGGAAGTCGCAATCCCATGAGCCCCCAACTGGAAACAGTGGGACTGAGGTCCCCACCCATGGGCAGTCACCACTGCACCTTCAAGGCCCTGAAGGTGGCTGTGCTGGGGGCTTTGTAGGAGGGGCAGACTCACCTTCTAATAGCACCACTCAGCCTACAAGCTGGCATAGCTGCTCTCAATACTCCAGATCGAGTTCCCTATGCACCATGACCTGGACCTGTTGACGGGTGACAGGTTCCTCTCCGCACCTGCTCTGAGTGGGGGGGTGAAGCCCATCCCCTGCAATGGCCCCACCCAAAGGTGGCACAGGGCCCACAGAGGAAGAGGTCCCAGGCTGGGACCCAGATGTGCTGGTACTTGGTGCCATGGCCAGCTGAGGTGAGATAGGTGGGTCCACTGGGACCGGACTTCCCATACAAGCTATGGTGTTGCAGTTTTAAGAAAGATATCAGTTAGTCACAGTCAACAGCATTCAGGATTAGTTATAACAGCATGCATAGGTATTCCCATTAACCCAACATACCAGATTTAATGCAGTTGCAGAGCAAGCAGAACACATGCATATATGGAACAACAGTGGCCATTACAGGGGCATGCAGGTTTCATTGATGGCAACAGGCCACCAATATGGGTGTATTTTAGCATGGCACATGCATAGAAACAAATGTGAATATTTATAAACCATTAGGACATTTGTCCCAATAAAAGTTTGGAGTGTACGCATACCAGCTGAGGAGTGTCATTGGGTTATTATGCACATATGGTAGGAGAGAGAGAGAGAGAGTTCAATTAACAACTAATATATCCTTGTAGTTTTCACAACATTCTTAGTCACTGCAATGATCTTTCCCTTACATGTATTATTGCACTACACAATGGCCTTATATTGTACAACGGTATGTTTATAGATTATTATATACATGACCTGTGTCTTACATACAAGCATTACTGGCTGCAGGTGTTAATGAAACATATGTTGAGAATTGCTGTTATACACTTTGGATGAGGTGCTAGAATGACAGGTTTGTTTTCATATACATTCTCTGACTATGTACATGTTTGACAATCAGCTATATGTCATTGACAGCTGCCTACATTTCTTGGATCATCACACTGGATTTTCAGGGGAACAGGGTACCAAGCTAGTGATATGGGCCATTTATCTGGACATGCTGGACAGATTGGAACAGTTGTGGGGTATGAATATGCATACAACTTACAATTTGAACATTCTAACAAATTCAGTACTGTTGTTGGGTGTAATTATGCATACAGCTTTCTATCTGAACATTGTAAAAAAAATCTGCCCAGTTGTGGAGTATGATTATGCATACAACTTAGTAGACCTCCCAAGATTCAAACCCCTGCTGTGTGAGACAAACAATTATCGCTAACATCACAGTACACTGTGCTATCAGGGAACTGCTGCAAAGTTTTCAACCGTTTTCCATCTAAGTCTCCCTAACTTGTACGATATGACTGATATCTTGGCACTTCCAACATTGTTATACAGGACTTCATACCCATTTTATCTGCATACCACAGTGTGGCTGACACTGCTTAAGATACAACAGTACTATTTATAGTATGGAACAGATCGCCAACATATGAGAGAAGAGTAAACAGAAGCATTCCAGGGATAATACCTTTATTCATAGACTATTACACATTTATCTCTACTGGTACGACACTTTCGAAGGCTCTTATATTTATTTGTTATGACAGTACATGCATAGGTTCATAGGTTCATAGGTAAGTACTAGGCTATCTGCCCAAGGGCATTTATAAGCCTAGCCAGAATGTGTTGGCTTTCGCCACCCCCTTAGATTAGTTCCCTGTGCCTCTGTCCAGCAGAGCCATCAGCTCCCTGTGCCTCTGTCCAGCAGAGACGTTAGTTCCCTGCGCCACTGTCCAGCAGAGCCAGTGCAGTGATCCCCGGGGTAAATATTCTGTTTCCCATCCACCCGTCAAGGTTTCTCTTGAAGAGTGTTAGTGAGGGGCTCTGCCTGATGTATATTGGAATCCTGTTCCAAAGCATGGGGAGTCTCTGGGATATGAATCTATCCCTCCAGCATGTCCTGTTTATCGTTGTGGTGAGGTTTATATCTCTAGAGTGTGTGGCACTCTGGGATTTGTTTTTTTTTAGGTGGAGCATGTCCATCAATTCTGATTTGGACATGGCCTTGTATGTCAGGCAGAGATCACCTCTGAGTAAGCGGTATGCAACTGAGTACAGCTGGAGTTTCTTCAGTCAGGCTGCATAGGGCATCTGTTTGAGGCCAGTAATCCTCTTGGTGAGGTACTTTTGTGGCCTTTCCAGCTGTTGCAGGTGTCTTGTAAGGTACATCCCAAATGGGGCGTTGTATTCCATGATGGGTCAAATGAGTGATGAGTAGAGAGGCACAATAACCTCTTTTGTTCAGATGCGAACCCTTTTGTGATTAGGTGGGCCACATAGAAGAATTTTCTAACCACCTTGGCAATATGACTATCAAAGGAGAGATTACTATCTACTTGGGTCTCCAGATCCCTTATTACATTTTCTGTATTTAGGGGACTACCACCTATGTGGTAGTTTGTGGGTATTTTGTTTTTTCCAAAGGGGATGACTATGCACTTTTTGGCATTCAGCTTGAGGCCATGATTTTGACACTAGGTATCCATCTCAGTGAGACCCTTCTGAAGGGTGTCTGTATCATCTGGAGAATCATTTATGGCCCCTAGTTTGCAGTTGTCTGTGAACCTGGTCAGCCATAGTCCTCCTATGCTTGCCTGTACCTCTGAGAAGTATATACCGAACAGGAGGGGTCCTAGGACTGAGCCCTGGGGGACATCACTTGTAACGGGTTTAGAGTCAGACGTAGAGCCTGCAACTCTTACCATGTGGGTTCTATCCATTAGCCAGTTGGCAACCCATCTCATGACATAGGGGTTTATGTTCAAGCTGGTGAGCTTGTCTACAATGCTAGAATGGAGAATGCTGTCGAAAGCCTTTGCAAGGTCTAGGTAGGCTGTGTGGACCTCCTTTCCCTCATCTAATGCCTGGGTAACCATCTCAAAGAAGTCCACCAGCTTTAGGAGGCATGATCTGCCCTTAACAAAACTAAACTGGGTAGGGTCCAAGGTTTGGAGGTTCCCAATGTCTCTGTTAATGAGTTCCATGATGATGCATTCCATAGCCTTGCAGACCAGGCTAGTCAGGCTTATAGGGCGACAGTTCCCAGGGACCACTGTGGCTCCACCTTTGTGGAGCAGGATAACTGTTGCTGTGTGTCACTCTATGGGTGCATAGCCTGTAGAGAGGCTGAGTTTGAACAGTGTGTTTAGGTGAGGGGTTAGTTCATTTTGGAGCTCTTGTAAGACACAGCCTGGGACCCCGTCCGGTCCCATTGAAGCTGTGTTTTTGGCTTTGGATAGGGCTGTTTTAACCTGTGCATTGGTGATTGATGAGGCTGTACATTCTTCTGGTATGCTTATGGGCCCTTTAGGGGTGAGAGGGGGGTGAAGTTTGCACTAAACCTGTCTGACAGAATGTTTGCAATATCAGTCGGTTCAGTGTATTTAGTGCCATTCTGCACTAACTCAGAACAGATCTGAGAGTTTCCACTTAGGTTCTTGACATAGTTAAAGTCCGCTTTGTGGTTATCTTTGGAGTCATTGGCAATTTTTCTTTCGAAACTAGCCTTGGATGATTTAATGAAGGATCATAGTTTCTTGCTGATACTGATCAGGGATGTCTTTCCTTCTTGGGAATTTACTCTTTTCTGTACTAGTTTCCTCCTTCTGTTGTATAGCTTGTATATGGCAGGGGTCCACCAGACTGGTTTCCTTTTCTTGGAGGAATGAGTTGGTTTTACTTGGGATAGCATGATCCATGCATTCCTGAAGATGCTCATACAGTGCCTTTGTAAAGGTTTCAGCAGATTGGACAGCATTGTCCTTTAGCATGGGTGCTGTGAACCTTTCACCTCGGTCTTAAGTAACGTGAAGTTTGCCTTTGAGAAGTTTTTCATGGTGGTTTCCTTGATTGGGGGTGGGGGCAGAATGTGGATATCCAGAGTGATTAGTCTATGGTCTGATCTAACCAGCGAGGGGTTGATCTCCGGTGTGGAACACCAGTTGCCCATGTTGGTAATGACCAGGTCAAATATGTTGTTCCCTGTGGTGGGGGTGTTGACCAGTTGATCCAGGGAATTCGAGTTTATAAATTCTAGGAAGCGTTGGGCAAGGGAGTTAGTACTTGAGTAGTTCTCCGAGTTTATGTTTGGGTAATTGAAATCACTCAGTATTAAGGTGTTTGGTAGGACCTTCATATTTCCCAGTGTCTCCAGAAATGCGGAATGGGGGTCCTGGGCCATGGTGGGTGATCTGTAGCAAGCTACAATTTGGATTGCAGTTTTGCCCATTGTTAGTTGCACATGGATGATCTCTGATGCATTGTGCTGCGCCACTAACCTGGAGGTGTGGGTATCCTTGATGAATATGGATACACCCCCACCTTTTGTGTTTCAGTCCTGGTTCTGTGGCCAAAAGGTATAGTATGAGTTATAGCCTAGTAGTGCTGGGGTGCCCTCAGGAGCCTTAAACCAGGTTTCTGTTACTGCACAGATGTCGATATTCTCCATACTGAGGAGTGCCTCGAGTGCATGCATTTTGAGGTTTAGACTTCTGGCGTTGAGTAGTATTACCCTCAGTTTTTGGTTACTTGTGCTATTTATGGTGGTGGGTTTGTCTTTTGAGCCTTGCCTAAAAAAGGCACTATGGGGGCGGCAAGATCCTTGGCCAGTATTCTAAAGCCTAAGGGTGGCAGGTGCAAGCCATCTCTTGCGTAGCAATGTGGCTTGTCGAGCATGTCATCCCAGGCAGACGGATACTGGATCCCCTATGAATGACACCAGAAACTTAGCCAATTGTTGAAATTGATCATTTTTTTCTTTATACTGTGGCATCATTCTTGGTGAGGGCAGAATGCTACTCAGGGTTAGGGTCATACCGGCCTGGGCTACATGATCAGAGAGCTCTTCCATGTCTCTTTTCATGTAGTCCAGGGAGGTACATCTCAGGTCATTTACACCAACATGGACAATGACAGAGTTGTATTTGTACTTGTTCTGGAGTGACCTGAGTGCTTGTGTTATGTGGCAGATCCTGGCATCTGACAGGCAATTAACTGTAACCTTCTCCTTGTCCAGCCTAGTTAGTGGGACATCGGTATGCCTGACTATAGAGTCGCCTATTACTAGTGTGTTGGGTATGTTATTTTGTGTTAAGGGCTGTGATTGCGTGGCACACTGATTATGTGAAGTATGTGTTTCATGGTTGGTGATGGGGTGTGGAGGTTGCTTGGATGTCTGCTTTGGAGTTCTCTGTTGCTTTTGCAGATATTTATTTAGAGCTTCCAAGTATGTTTTCATGTATTCATGTGTGTTATTTGCCGATGTTGGTTTATCAGGTCTATGTGAGACTGGTGGTGTGTTGCAACTATTACCCTTCTCCTCTTGACTGTCAGTTCCAGTCTTTTGTTGGGAGAGCTTTGCCTCCAGTTTGGCTGTATAATTGCATCTCTCGCATATATTAGTGTTTGGTGGTAGGAGGAGAGGGTTGTCTGTGTACTTGAGGCAGTTGTAACATTGCCTCAAAATGCCCAGATTCACCGGTTCATCTGGAGAGTACACCGGAAACTGCCCTTTGGACATGCCTGAATAGGTAGAGTAAGCTGTTTTTCTGATTGGCTGGTGGGGATGAATAGCGAGCCTTGTCCTTCTGGACAGTATAGGGGGGTCTAGTGCTAGGGTTAATTAGTGCTTGCTATGAGTTTTAAGCAAGTGCTTGACTGTGAAATGTATGGTTTGAGTGCTAAAGTTGAAGGTTTGTCTAGTTCCAAGGGAAAAATTGATGAGTAGACTTTGTGGAGCCGAGAATAGTTTAACTCTAGCTAAATGGTGATGCCCGGTGCACAAAATTGCACAAATGCGGTTTTTGTAGCAGGGAAGTGAAAGAGATAAACTACTAACTTCTGGGCTGAAACCACTCCTCCAGGGACAGATAGGCTGCTCAAAGCTCCCCTCTCTCACAGGTGAACAGAGAAACTTCCTTCTATCCAAGTAAGATATGGGCAACACAGAAACTTGTAACTCAGCCCTGGATTCAGCAATAACCTGAATACTGGACTATACTAGTTCAGAAAGGTGGGTAACAAGTATATATTTTTTTCAGAAAATAGAGTAGATACAATCAAAACAACACTTTAAATGCACAGAAAAGGCTATCACACTTTAGTCTGTAGCCTACAACAGTTAAACAGATTATTTAAACACAAAAATTACTTAATTCAAGTGCAGGCAGCAAATAAGTACAATATGTAGCAATAACAAACTTTTTAAATCACAGATTCACTAATAAAACTGGTGTTTTAGGCGGAATTAGTTAAGACAGCAAGAAAAGTAGAAAAGTGATACTTAATCACTCCAAAGTCACTCTTTTGTCTCTCTGCAGCTGTAGACTCTGCAGAACACCTGGAAGGCACTTGCTGAGCGGAATACAAGTGTAAATACTGTGCAAATGAGGTTTTTATAGTAGGGAAGTGAAAGAGATAGAAATTAGCCCAAAATGGCCAATAAACTACTAACTTCTGGGCTGAAACCACTTCTCCATGGATAGATAGGCTGCTCAAAGCTCCCCTCTCTCACAGGTGAACAGAGAAACTTCCTTCTATCCAAGTAAGGTATGGGCAACACAGAAACTTGTAACACAGCCCTGGATACAGCAATAACCTGAAGACTGGACTATACTAGTTCAGAAAGGCGGAAAACAAGTATTTTTTTTCAGAAAATAGAGCAGATACAATCAAAATTAGCCCAAAATGGCCAATAAACTACTAACCTCTGGGCTGAAACAACTTCTCCAGGGACAGATAGCCTGCTCAAAGCTCCCCTCTCTTACAGGTGAACAGAGAAACTTCCTTCTATCCAAGTAAGGTATGGCAACACAGAAACTTGTAACACAGCCCTGGATTCAGCAATAACCTGAAAACTGTACTATACTATTTCAGAAAGGCGAGAAATAAGTATGTGTGTGTGTATATATATATATATATATATATATATATATATATATATATATATATATATATATATATATTTATTTATTTTCCAGAAAATAGAGCAGATACAATCAAAACAGCACTTTACCCAATTAACCATTTAAAAAGCTTAAAACTGAGCCCTGTTGCAGCAGTCTTCAATCAGACAAGTTCTAACTGCACAGTCCTGCCACTAGGGTACAGAGAAACCTTCTCCAAAAAAGATGGCCTGGGTCAGTGCACAAGTTATACAAACAAAGCTTGATCCAGCCGGCCTGAATCTAGTCTATGCTACAGCAAACAAGGTGTACCAATTTCAGAAAGAAACAGTTCAAGTAAGCATGCGCAATAAGCCTTTAACCAGAAATTCCCAGCTCAGAAGGGCAGAATCTAGCCTCTCCTCCCACAAGAGTGCAGACCACAAACCTCCTTAATGTAAAATAACTGGCCTGAAGCCCAAGTGTTTAACCCAGACCTAATACACTTTTAGAATAACAGACACTGAGCCTTCAATCAGCAGTTCCCAACTTAGAAGGATGTACGCTACCTGTCCTGCCACAACAGTGCAGACCACAAACCTTCTTAATGTAAAACAACTGGTTTGAAGCCCAAGTGCTTAAACCAAGGGCCTTAGAATAGCAGTTACAATTTAATCAGGCTACTAACAAGCAGTAATAAAGGCAGCAGAATAAATTAAATTGAGTACTTTTAAGAAGAGGCAAAAGCAAAATAAGGTAATAAAGTAGGAAGAAACACAAATACAGTAAGGCAGACGAAGTGCAATTTTTTTTTTTGAGACAGAGGAAACAGTGCAGATTAAGATACTATAGGGGAATGTCCTTCCCAAGTGCTCTCTCTGTACACCGCAGAGGAGATGGAACTGGTAGGAGTATCCAAAATCAAAATATGATCTCACTGTACTCAGGTGAGTGAGCAAATGAGATGGGACCAGGAGGAGAGTGCAAAAGGAGATTTACAGCAGGAGCCACCAAGATTAACACCACAACACGAAACAGCTGGGGTGGGAAACTAACTGCAGAGAGACAGAGACACAATATTTACTGAACCAAAGTCACACAATATTTACTGACTCAAATCTTAAATAAGTGCAGAGAAAAATATACTTAAATCAGCTTGTGTCCAGTTGATATATGCAGACAAGTCTCAGTAGCCAGCAACTCGATTTAATGCAGACTGATTACTAACCTGCCTCGTGACACAGCCTTTGCAGCCTAGCATCATGGGCTTGCTGGTTCGCAGCCCGCTCATCTGCAGCTGTCAGAAAAATGCAGTGATATTTAGCCATACCTGTCAATAGTACACAAGAGCTATGCAATTATTTACTACTTAGTAGAATGAGTACTTACTCAGTACTGGGGCCTTGGGCATCTGCTGAGACTCCTGAATCCACCATTCCAGTACATTCCCCCTCCGCTGCTTCAGGTCAGCATGGTGGTGCCTAACCTGCTCACCAATCCGGGGGATATCTGTGGCACTGGTGAGGTTATGGTCAAGACTGTCCCAGGCCTCTGTTTTATACTGCGAGCTCTGGTACTGGCCCTGCAGTAGTCTCTGATCATGGTGTTTTACCAGGAGTCATACCATGATTTTTGACTCCTGGATGCCCCAGCGCTGAGCTCTACATCGAGTGCCTTCACCTACACCAGCCATTCTGCCTGCAGTAGGAAGCTACAACCAGCTATGAGAAGTTTTCCCACCTGTGGGGTTTAAATACGGCCATTTTCCCACACTTTCCCATGATTGGCCAGTTTTGAAAAGGCTAACCTATAGGCACATCTGCTTACATAAGGTTGGCGCTGCTTAAAGAGGTATACCAAAAGGCAGATTGAATTGGCTCCCTTACACATTGCTTACACTTATTAACTTGAGCTGTGCTGTGGTTAGCATTGCTTAATAGTTAATTATCACTATATTTGCCATTTGGCAATGATATATTCTTCATTACAGGTTATATATGTGTCTGGTATCCATGATTCATGTGTACATACACTGTATGGGGACCTGGGGACTTCTACAATTTATTACAATCACACCTCAGATCTAGGCTTACTGCAGTACTCCAGTTCACATATTTATGTTATGCAGAAGGTTATACCACTTCACACTGTACATACTATCAGTTCACATGTTTTGTTTTCCTGTGGTGAATATTAGTTTGCTGATACCTCATTCATATCTATTGCTGTGATGGCTTAGTGGTTAACTACTGTGACTGTAGTGTACAGGGTTCTGAGTTTGTACCTTGCAGAGGCAGTTTATTTTGTTGCTGGGTAGGCCATGGGCTGTTGGATACAGAGTGATTAAGCAACTTTAAAGCAGTTGTAAGCAGGTTTGCACGATGGTAAGCACCGCTAACCTCTGGTTACAGTTTCTTACACTCAGTTAGCTTCTACTTTGCTTAATCTGTGTAGGCAATGCTTACCCCTGTGCATACCCACTTAAACATGCTTACTAGTGCTTATATGTGCTTACTGCTTATTTGTGCTTAAACCTGCTTGCTAGTGCCTTATTCATTATGACACTGACACTTCACCTGTGCATTTAATGCAGTACTCCAGTTCACATTTAAATGTTGTTATGTAGGTTATGCGGCAAAAAGATGTGAAAATATGTTTATATACAGATTTCACATGGAAAATGATATGTGCTGCAGTGGGACTTGAATCGGGAATGCCTGTTCGTTAGGCAGATGCTCTAACCACTACACTATTGCTATGCTGCTTCATTTGCATATACACTCCTTGTTATCCTCTTCAGCCTTTTCAGCTGCTTTAACCGTAGCTAAGCGATGGGAAAACCCGTGCACCTATGGTTAGCTGTACTTGGGGTTTTAAAAAATAAATAACTACAAGGGTTTCTTCATTTAATTTAAGTGTACTGTTGCTGTTGAACACATGGGGACTGTGGGTGAGGATATGCGGACACTTATGAGCAGTCTCGCTCATTTATTTACATATTCTTCTGTTCTACTTTGCAGGAGCATGTTTATTCTGAGAGCTCTGCTCTCAGACACACCCCCTGCACTTGTCCATTCTCCATGTAGCATTAGGAGGTCAGGCAGCATGCCTTCATTAATATGCATGGCATGCTGCTGTCCTCCTCCTAAACTGCCGCTTCCATGCAGGACTAGATTAGTTCTGCACAGGAGATTAGTAAATCAAGGGGACAATGTAATAAACCATTGGTATCTTATAGACGAGGACAGAGTTTAAATGATAGATTAGTCAGGGCTTATTTTATATTACCTGAAGAAAATTTGGTCTCTGTTTTAAAAACTACAGGTACAGATTCTTACAGGAATTGTAATGTGTGCCAATTTGTAGTATCGGGCTTTAAGAGGATAAATAATATCAGGTTTGATTCTGTGGAGTTGTTTTCCTGTGAAACTGAGGGGATTATATATGCCCTTCGATGTCCCTGTAACTTGATATATATTGGCAAAAGTAAGAGAATGTTCAGAACTCGGTTGCAGGAACATATTAGGGACATAAAAAAGCAAAAAAACAGAGAGTTCTGTGGCTGTTCATTTTATGGAATGTTGCAGCAGTGACTTTACATTATTACAAGGAACTATTTTGGAAAAAGTGTTTGTTAAAGTAGGTGATGCTGCTATGTTAAAAGACAAGCTTTTATTTATAGAATCTGTTTTTACACTTTAACACTTTTGTATACCTCATGGGTTGAACTGTGAGATTAATTGGAAGTATTTAATTTAATTCAGGTGTTATTGATTGATTGCTTTATTTTTTTATTGATGTGTGTATATAAGGGGAATGTATTTGAATGCTGAGTTACTTCTTAAAGATTATATTGGCTGAGGCTCTAAAGTTTATTTAATAAACTTTTTGGAACTGTTTCCAGTTGTATTTGTTCATTGTTCTTTGTCCTCTTGGTGTTTTTTGGAGTTTCTTCACCTGTTTGGTATGGCTACAGAATCTTCCATCAACATTCCCTGTCTTTTCCATGAAGATAGCTTGTTTTCTGAATCTATGCTTCGACTCTGCATCCTCATAAAGAACAATGGAGAACTATATTGTTCACAATGTTCAAGGATGCATGAACGCCGGTATTTCTAGTGTTGATAATCAACAAACTAAATTGTGGTGAAACTTCTAGTAGTTTTATAAGTAAGTTTATGGATGAGAGACATCAGAGAATCAATAACCCATTTTCTATGATTGGTCATGTAATTACTGGTTCCTTTCCTTCGGACGTACAAATTACAATTGACCATTTTGAGAAATTGCTTGTTAAACAAACCAGATGTTACTTTAATGTTTTGGGCTTGCAGCATTATGTGGAACTGGACGCTTCCCCAAGTGGACTTATAGGTTCATAGCTTTATAGGTTGGTACTAGGTTATTGACCCTAGGGCCTATACAAGCCTAGTCATAACAATTCCCTGGCTATTTCTTCCCACCAATATTTACTTCCCTGAAACCCTGTCTAGCAGGGTGACTGACGTGATCCCCGGGGTGAATTTCCTATCTACCATCCAATCATCAAGGTTCCGTTTGAAGAGTGCCAAAAAGGCGCTCTGCTTGACATGTATGGCCAGTCTATTTCCGAGTCTGGGGAGTTTCTGGGTCAGGAACCTATCCCTCCAGCATGTTTTGTTTATTGTGATGATGAGTTTAAATCCCTGGAGTGTGTGGCTCTGAGGGATTGGGATTTCTTTAAGTGTAGCATGCCCAACAGTATTGGGTTTGACATGGCCTTGTATGCTAAGCAGGGATCACCTCTGAGTAGTGATATGTGACAGAGTATAGCTGGAGTTTTTTTAGACAGTCAGCATAGGGCATCTGCTTTAGGCCTGTGATTCTTTTAGTGAGGTATTTCTGTGGCCTTTCCAGTTGTTGCAGATGTCTTGAGAGGTACATACCAAATGGGGCATTGTATTCTATAATATGTCTAATGAGAGATGAGTACAGTGGGACAATGACCTCCTTTTTTCTGGATGAAAAGCCCTTAGTGATGAGGTGTGCCACATAGAAGGATTTCCTGATGGTTGTGGCGATGTGGTTATTGAAGGTGAGACCATTGTCCACCTGTGTCCCTAAGTCTCTTATCACACTTTTGGTGTTTAGTGTACTGCCTTCTATGTGGTAATTTATGAGTACATGTTTTTTCCCAAAGGGGATAACTATACATTTCTTGGCATTGAGCTAAAGCCCGTGGCTGTGGTACCAAGTATCTGTTTCTGTAAGGCTCTTTCGTAGAATCTTCACATCATTTGGGGATTCAATAATGGCTCCCGTTTGCAGTCATCTGCAAACTTTGTTAGCCAGAGTCCCTTAGTGTTGGCCTGTACTTCAGAGAAGTAAATTCAAAACAAGAGCAGTCCCAGGACTGAACCCTGAGGTACTCCACTTGTCACTTGTCTGGAGCTGAATTTGTAATCGGCTACTTTTACAGTGTGGGTTCTGTCAGTAAGCCAGTTGGCAACCCACCGAGTGATGTAGGGATTAATGCCCAGCTTAGTACGTTTATCTATGATTCCAGAGTGGGGGATGGTGTTGAAGGCCTTGTCGAGGTCCAGATAGGCTGTGTGGACCACCTTACCCTCATCCACAGCTCTAGAGACTGATTTGAAGAAGCCAATCAGGTTCAGGAGACAAAATCAGCCCTTCACGAACCCAAACTGGGTGGGATCCAGTGTTTGAAGGTTGCCAATGTCTTTGTTTATAAGTTTCATGATAATACTTTCCATGGCCTTGCAGATCAGACTCTTCAGATTGATGGGTCAGTAGTTCCCAGGATCCATGGTGGATCCCCCCATTGTGGAGTGGGATAACTGAAGCTGTGCGCCACTCAGTGGCATGAAGCCTGAGGCAGGCTATGATTAAACATAACAGTTTATGTAGTACACAGCCTGGGATGTCATCTAGTCCCAAGGATGCTGTATTCTTAGCTTTGGAGAGTATGTTTTTTTTACCTGTGTGGCACTGAATCGATCTGCCAGGATATTGGCAATATCCTTGGGATCAGTATACTTAATGCCATTCTGTTGTAGCTCAAAGCAGATCTGAGCATTGCCATTTAGATTCTTAACATAGCTATAGAATGCCTTGGCTTTTAAAAGTCTTTCCACTCCTTTTGATACCAATGATGTGGGGGATAAAATCTTTAGGAATCTTTGGTTAGCTACTGCCCATAAGTGTGAAATGGAATGCGTCTCTGTCCTTGTTGAAAGAGACCAAATACAGCAAAAGAGAGTGAAGGATGAAATCATTAATATGCAAACTGATCTGGTTTAAAAAATTGGCTCACATCGTATGGATTGGATATTAAATAATATCAATGACAAGCTCAAAAAGTTGGAAACGGAACGTATTGAACAAAAATCTAATAAGCTGAAAAGGGATGTAAGTGATTTCAGTGGTGGGCAGGCTTTCCTATTGAAGTCCAGTTGGATAGCCTTTATTCCAGGAAGTGCCATACATCAGAAGGGAGGTTATAAAAGACAGCATTCTGTCTCATTTGCTTTCTCAGAAAGCACAGGTTATACAGCTGACTCAGACCAGGACTTCAGGTCTTTTCCACCACTTCCACTGGCTCAGGAACCAGAACAGCACCAGCAGCATTTTCAAAACTATGGAGATGAAAGGAATAGTAACCAAAAAACAGGAACTCAAACAATTACATCTACAAGTGAAGGACATTTTAAACCAGCACATAAAAAAGATAGATGGCAGTAACTTTAGTTACAATTCTGAGCCATTAATAATTAACTTGTCAGGATGTTTATTAATGAGTGAACAGATTAATGTTTTAAATTTAGGCCTGAAAATTTTTCTACGGTTGTTCCTCATTTACATTTGTTAGAATAGGAACTTTTTCAGTTAATTCGTAAACTGCATTTAAAATGTTATTTTAAAGATAAAGTTTAGCACCATATTGGTGATGTGAATTTTGATGTTCTTGGTGATGATGCTGATGGTGAAGATGGTTTGAATGCATATTTTTTGTTAGATACAACTAACATTTCATGTACAAGTAAATGTATTCCTCCTTATACTAATGATTGTGTGAAACAATTTTCAGCTATGTTACGGTATGGTATTGAACATGTACTAATAGTAATAAAACCAAAATTTGTTATAATTTAACCAAGAATGAATGGATTGCCTCAAAAGAATTGGTTGGGTGAAAGGATTTAGTTATTAAGCCTGCAGACAAAGGCAGTAAAATTGTAGTGTTACACTATACACAATATATGAAAATGTGTTCCAAACATTTAGACGAAAATACAGTTTATAAAATAACTGTTGTTAATAGTTATATGGAAGCTAGGAAACTATTTTAAGCTTATTGCAGAAAGGTGTAAGGTTAGGATACTTTACTGAGGAAGTTATAAACAAGAAATATTAACATGGAGGGCTGTACTATGGCGACTTTTTATTGCTTACCGAAAGTACATAAGGATATGCACAACCCTCCAGTTAGACCAATTGTTTCCACTACAAATTATTTTTTGCACAATAATGGTATAATACTACATAATTTTTTTATTACCATTCATGGAAAAATTAAGATCAGATATTAAGGGCTCATTTGATTTTTTGAAAAAAAAAAATCAGTAATTTATTGGTACTCTAGAATGTATTGAATTACTTTAGATGTGAATAGTTTATACACAAACATCAGACATGCTGACGGTATTAAAGCATTATATTATTTTTTAGGAGACAAGCCAGTGTCTCATTACATTTTAGAATTGTCACAATTTTGTCTGTTAAATAATTACTTTAGTTTTAATAATAGTATTTACCATCAGTTACAAGGAACAGCCATGGGGAGAACTTTTGCCCCCATGTATGCAAATTTATTCATGGCCATATTTGAAATGGATTATATTTATAAACATAATTTTGTAAAGAATCATGTTTTACATTATTACAGATACATAGATGACTTAGTTTTTATCTATCAATGTGGTTTGGATGAAGTGCAAAATTTTGTGAACGACTTAAATAATAATACTTACCATCTCTCCTTTGATGGATTGCAATATGGGAATGAAATACATTTTTTAGATTTACATTTAATAGGATTAGATAATGGATGCATTCAAACCTTGTTACACTGAAAATTTACTGATGCAGGACAATATTTGTATGGGAATACTTGTCATCCCTCCACTTAATGAATTCTCTACTTTATGGAGAATTGTTGACGTTATTTAGAATTTGTAACAACAATGAAGATTTGTGTAGAAAGATTGTGCAAACATCTATGATGTTTTTGAATAGGCGGTATGATATAAATGCTGTTTGTGGTGCTTTAAACAAGATTAGTGAAAGAGATTATATACATAGACATAAGAATATATATAGGTCGAATAGGAACAAAGTAGCTGAACTGGATAAGATATATTTTGTAATGACTCACAATATTTTAAGTGAGAAAATATGGAATCAGGCTTAACATTATTAGAAGTTTCTTATGAAGGATGACAAATTACAGAAGATATTGTGTAATAAACCGTTGATATCTCATAGAAGAGGACAGAGTTTAAATGATAGATTAGTCAGGGCTTATTTTATATTATATGAAGAAAATTTGGTCTCTGTTTTGAGATCTACAGGTACAGATCCTTGCAGGAATTGTAATGTGTGCCAATTTGTAGTATCAGGCTTTGAGAGGATAAATAATATCAGGTTTGATTCTGTGGAGTCATTTTCCTGTGAAACTGAGGCGATTATATATGTGCTTTGATGTCCCTATAACCTGGTATATATTGATGAAAGTAATAGAATGTTCAGAACTCAGTTACAGGAACATATTAGGGACATAAAAAACAGAAAATAGAGAGTTCTGTGTCTGTTCATTTTATGGAATGTCACAACAGTGACTTTACATTACTACAAGGAACTATTTTGGAAAAAGTGTTTGTTAAAGTAGGTGATGCTGCTATGTTAAAATGTTAAAAGACAAGCTTTTATTTAAAAAAATCTGTCTTTATACTTAAATATAACACTCGTCTACCTCATGGGTTGAACTATGAGATTAATTGGAAGTATTTAATTTAATTCAGGTGTTATTGATTGATTGCTTTATTGTTTCAATGATGTGTGTATATAAGGGGAATGTATTTGAATATTAAGTTACTTCTTGAAGGCTGTATTGGCCAAGGTGCTAAAGTTTATTTAATAAACTTTTTGGAACTGTTGCCAGTTGTATTGGTTCATCGTTCTTTGTCCTCTTAGTGGTTTTTGGAATTTCTCCAAAAATGTATCTATTTCTTCTTTTTTTGGTGGTGTTTCTATTCCATTTGCCCGGGTTTCCCAATTTTCAATAAAACTTTTTTGGTTCTTCAATATAAGTTCCTTGTTTTATATTTTGCCTTTATATTTTTCTGCAAATCTTCTAAATGTTTCTGCCTGTGTTCATATCTTTAGTTTATTATTTGCAATGGTGTATGATAGATCAATTGCTTTTTCATATGGGAATTTACTGGCCAATCACTCCATGACATTGACTGCATCAGAGTTGCCACAGTTTCCTGCTCCTTCTCTTGCCATGCAACTCCATTAGAACACTTGTACTAGTTTTCTATTAAAGGCCACAAATTATCTTCACATGGCAACTGATCAGATGCTTCAGTGGACTGTGTGTCAAGGGCCGTGCTATCATAGTTAGGCACACCACATCCCAGCTCAGGATTAGTGGACTGGAGGAGGTAGGCAGTGGACATGCTACAAAAAGAGAGAGATGTCACATTTCACATACCTTCAAAGAAATAAATTGATGGAGCACAATACTAAAATATGGGACAACAAAATGACTACAATGCTAATGATGATATGGACTTACTAGGGCATCATGGATGCGGGGGGTTCATGGACCCTGTATAACAGATCAATGGAAAGTATGTTACATATCAAATATGACAGGTGAATGTAATACAAATATTAAATCCTACCTGATATGTCATCTTTTGACTCCACTACCAGAGTTGACGGCTGAAAGTCCACTGCCATGTGAAAAGACAGACATACAACCATCACCATTAAGGATATACCAGGCATTGTGTGATATACCAACTGAGGTATGACATGCAGAAAATAGGATAGGCATATACAGGATGGGTGAGGATAATGTGCAGATTGCAGGTGTCCTAGGCAGGTGAACAGGACATAGCAGTAATGAAGGGCACAGGTGTGATTATCAAGAGTGAAAGGTCGAAAACAGATGCACTGGCATACCAGGTATGTCTTGCCTGTTTGATGAGCATATCATCGCTTTAATGTGGATCCTGTATTATAACATGGTAATCAAACAATAACTCTACAGTCATGACTGCATGCAGAGGCACAGAATAAATATAAATCCCACTAACAGGATACAGAGATGCTTTGGTGACAGATGGTGCACAGGTCAAACAGATGTACCTGTGTAAGGAACAAGGCAACATGATATCCCTGGTCACAGGTGTGCTAAAAAGTGCTGCAGCATATCAACAAGATGGACAACCGTACTTTGGCTGTCTGTACATTCAGCTTCAATGCCAATGTTTTACAATGACGTACCTGTAGGTTAAAATGGCACACAATGATCAACATGTGAGTATATTCCACATTCATGGCAGGAGATAGAGCCACAGAAAACTATGGATCATATTTACAGTAGATGAAGCACTTATGTGGAATATGTTGCTGCTGTGCAGATGGTGAGAGACCTATGCAGCTGAAAAAAACAGCATCGCACACATTGATGAGACTGTTAAGTATCTACTGTGTTGGTAAAATAAC
Source organism: Protopterus annectens (assembly GCF_019279795.1). Lineage (NCBI taxonomy): Eukaryota > Metazoa > Chordata > Ceratodontiformes > Protopteridae > Protopterus > Protopterus annectens. The sequence continues at coordinate 281,390,920 of NC_056726.1, read as the reverse complement.
AGGCTGTAACATTTACATTGTGCATCCACTTCAGGTGTGTTTTCAGGTTCATGACGTCTTTTTGCTACTAGAACACAAATATAAGAATATGGTAGTAATTGTGAATTAATGTTCTTTAATGAGAAATTATGTATGCTGCAGTGTTTCGAAAGGTAGGACGTACCTGTGTGTCCTGGAACACCTGATGCTATACCTCCCCCAGCTATGTCATGATCCTGACTGGGGGTATAATGTGAGGTCAGGAACATCATTATCTCGCTCAGGGGAAGCAATAGTGGCCCCCTCTGGGGCATTTCTTGTTTTCTCATGGTGGCAGAGTCTGTTGGCTGTAGGGAGGATTGTGTCAGAGCAAAGTCATGGACAGGAGTGTCCGGATCTATTGTGACCATCCACAGCATTGATTACATTTGTAAGGTCATCTACATTTAATTCCTCCAGGCAGTCTTGCACATCCATCCAAGAATATTTTGGTCATGCTGTCTCAGAGCCTTGATATTAATTTTATTCTCCCTTTATGAGAAATTGTTTCTTCTAGTGCTGATTGACATCTGTAAACCAGGGTAATATACACGTTAGACTTTATATAAGAGCTCACATACTGACATGAAAATGTTAAAAGCTTATGTTAATTGGTCACCTCTCATTTACAATGCCATGCTATGCAAAATAATCTGTTTTATTTACAACACTGTTTTGTACAGATAACTCGAGTGAAAACAAGAAACATGTCTGAGTATGTAATCCATACAGAGTAATAACATTATCACTTATACAAATTCATTAAATAATTTTGTATAGGTCATATGTGGGATATGAATGCATGACAGTGGATACTACAAAAAAATAAGGGACAAAAACATAAACAATGTGCCACAAACACAGTGCTATAGCAACGGTGTTGCCACAGTTGCATGCACATTCACAGAGAAAGAGCATATGTACCTCAAGAATGTTGGACGCATGCCATATACAACCACAATCAGTAACACACATCATAAGAAATATTGCTTTCATTATATGGTATGCAACACACATAATGGAAGTTATACAGAAACAGTGAAGGAAAAAGTCAGCATATTAAAATTAGCTGTTATGCAGTAATGGCTACATATCAACATAATAAAGAGAGAATATTCAAAGGCATCTTTTTGTTGCCTGCATCAGACTGAATGTGTTAACAGCTAGTACTATATTACTAAGCATCATAGTGTATCCATAAATTAGTCAATGAACATACAACTTACATAAATCCTTGTAAGTGCTCAGTTTCCATAAACATGCCACAGATATTATAGATTAGTCACAAATAACTATGGCTATATTTTCATTCCATCCATATCTATAGTTCACTGAGGCTGTTTCTTTTTCATCCATACAACTACATAGGGGATGATCGACTTGTCAATGACAGACATTTACCTATCTGTATGCATATCATTTAATCCTACACCCTCCTTTATGTAACAGATAGACTGCAATGCAGAAAATTAAAGAAAGACTGAAAACTTGTACAAGTTGATCTATATAGATTAATTATAAATAAGTATCGGAGTGGCACAGTGGTGCAGTGGTTGCGTTGTTACCTCAGAGCAAGAGGCTCTCTGGTTTGATGCTCAGCTGGGGTGCCTTCTGTGTAGAGTTGTCCATGTGGGCTTCCTCCCCATGTTATAAAGATATGCTTCTGGAGTGTTTCTCCCTGGGCCTCTGCTGCAAGTTGACCTTTCCCAGTAAACAAATATTAAATTGTGATATGATTAAGAACAACTGGCATTTATTGATAAGGAACCAGAAAATGTTATAGGAAGAGTACCCAGCTTTGCATATAAGAGCAATTTAAAACAGTTACTTTGTAATGATCAGCTAAAGAATACTGTGTCCCCACTGAAGCTTGGAACATATCCTTGCAAAATGTGTCAATGTGTTTCTTCTGTACAGGAATTTAAACACCCTATTTTGTCCTTCATATGTCAGCCTAGATTCTATGCTACTAGGCTTACCACCTGTCCCGCTTTGCGAGGGACAGTCCCTCTTTGGGCAGTTGTGACCTGCAAAAAAATTTAAAAAATGGCAAATGTCCTGAGATTTTAGGACAAAAATATTTCCTGTATTTTCTTTAATAGCTGTATAAAACAGTTATTCTGTATCTGAAACACCTAATTGTTATAAGAAACAGAATAAGCAACACAAATGCTACAAGAATAAGTTTTTATTTTGGCAAAAAAAGTGAAGTTCTTTCATTTGCACTTGCCGTGGATATGTTTTGCCCTGCAAAATCTGACGTTTCTACAAAAAATGTCCCACTTTGGGCATTTGAAAAGGTGGCAACCCTATTTGCTACTTGTAGAACAACTAGCTTAATATACATGGCAGAGTGCACAGGATGTACATGTTTCTTTATAAGGAAAACACAGAAACAGCTATGTATGATGTAAAAAATAAGAACAAATTAAATGCTTTAGCTAAGCATACAATGAAATTCCCTTCACATAATTTTAGGTTTAGAGTCCTACAAAATGTTAATAATGACAAGTGAGGGGGTAATTTAAACAATTAAATTTAAAGAATTGAATTAAAGTGGATATTAAAACTGCAAGCTCATGTATACCCTGGACCGAATAACTATGTCTGCATTAAACCTGAGCTAGAAGCTTGCCCAATTAAATAAGATGTAATACTAGCTGAAGACTTAATTGATGTATTTTAAAGGTGAATTTATTTTAATGATGTATTTAATTGATTAATTGATAGTGCTTTTTGGTATAAAATGTGTAGGGATTTTTACTGTTATACTGAAGACTTGAGAAAGAGCGGCTTGTTCTACGTGAAAGCGCTTGTCTAAATAAACTTGTTTTAAGCCGTGGTGGTGATCTGGATTTTTTTGCTTCAATAAATAAAGTATGTGATAATAGCTAAATATTTAACCACAACAAAACCAATAGGTGACAGCTTACCTTTTAAGCTAGTTGTAAATCAGCTATACCTTAAAGTGAGTTTAGCTATTAATTGAGTTTTCTTTTTTTAACATTCAGTGTGTTGAAATCCCATTTGTGAAGATTTGCGTAAGTTCTTGAGATTTGGTACATTAACCAGTAGCTCGGCGTAACTGTAAAGTGCTCATCACAACTACCCAAAAGATATTATTAAATTTAAATATCTGGACCATGTGCCTAATACCCCCCCCCCCAACAGTCTACTACCATCGTATATATGCCAAGTTTACTGGTCATAACATTGCTACCTGTGAATTGAGTGGGATCTCAGTTAGGATTTTTTAAAAGCATTTATGAACAATTTTCAACTACAATAGTAAGGATGTCGACAGAAAAGAGGCTTTTGTGTGTCTGGGTGCCAAACTGGACCAAGGAGGAGACTACCCAGATGCTCACTGTCTATGACAGACATGAGCAGAGGCTGCAAGTATACCCCAGGAACTTTGTGATGATAGATATATGGAAACAGATTGCAACAGACACTGCAAACGGACTGTCATCTACTGGATGACCTACATCTGATGGATGCAGAGGATCTTCACTGGAGGGTTGCATAATCCAAAGCCAGCCTGCAAGTACCTGCAGGAAGTTGCATAATCCATACCTTAACACCTTCATTGTCAAATTTGCATTTAGTAAACATATCTGCTTCTGAAACTGTTTTAAGTGGGTTCTGTGGGTATCTATATTGATAACAGTTATGCAAATGCAGGAATGTAAGTTGCCCTCATTAAAGGTACCATTAGCAAATCAATACTTTCTTAGGTTATCTGCAGCTATACTGAGCCAGTGTGCTCCTTATGAAGGATTTTTGATTATGACTGTACATTCATACAGACCTCACACATACAACTGTTACTGATATCAGTAAAATCTGCTTTCGTAATCAGTAATGAACTGTGATGTTCCTTTACTCAAATGATTAAGCAATGTGGCAAAGTGACTACTGATCTCCTATGTGTGAGCTCAAATACCACTGTAGCCTTTTTTTGAAAATAGCAGTGTTTATTTCTATAATATCGCACATCACATATTGAAGACCTGTGATTGTTTGGCAACTTATACAATGCATCTTTTTACACATCTAGCATGGCTGCCATTCAATGTTGCCTACAGTACATAAGCCACAGATGATTGCACATTTATTTCTCTGTTGTCTGCAAAGTTTCTACAAGCAACACACAGTATAATTCTGAGTCTGTGAATGCTAAGTAATACATATGTTAGTAAGCTCTACATTAGAGAAAATACATTATTTTAATATCCATGTTTTCTCTAATCACTTTCATGAATGCAAGGCCAGTGCAGGTCATAATGGCTGAAATACGTTTGAGTTTGTAAAAAAATTTAAGTACAAGAAATGGATCTGTAATCTTTATTCTGTCTTGTGGCTGTAGGGCTAGCACTGTATGTGGAAACCTGGTATTGAATCACAAGGTTGTGCACTAATACCATTATAGCTTATACCTTTTCAAAATCACCTTCTAATGTTTGTTTTTGCAAACTATGACAGTTAAGCTCAGTGTGCCAACATATGCTAATGTTATAAGGTGGATAAATATGTAGTCCATCTTTATTCCATTGAGTTGTACAACATAATAATAATAATAACATAATAATAATAAGTATAATGTCCATTAGCTCAAATGGTTAAGCTATAGGGGCAGTGTATATGTTTTATAAATACGTGAGTTCAAACTCAGTGCAGCCTATTTGGATGATATGTTTGCCTCTTGGCATTTCTTATTTAACAACAGATATGGGAGATCTATATTTGGATGATAAGTTATGTGTACAGATTTTTATACATCTATCATAGCCATGATGAATTAATGCTTATAGTGCTTAGTATACATATGACTAAGGATATCTTTCTGGAAAGAGCATACTGCAACTTTTAATAATGATGCATGTGTAAATGCTGGGTAATGCATGCATATGTTATCTATGAAATGTTATTGAATTACAAAACATTATTTTAAAATCCATTAGTTTTTTCATTGGCTGCCATCAGATGAACCGTAATTTCTTTAATATGTACGTATGTGTTTCAAATGCAGTAGAGTGTTTTATTGCAAACTGTGACAGCTGGAACTCTGTTGTGTTATAGTTGTGTGTTACTGCTGTCAGCAATGTGCTAACATGCACTTACGATTCAAATGCGCAACACATGTACTTTTATTTTGCTTTTCATGTAATATGCAAACACAAATTCACATTTTATTATGTGTAATTCTTCACCAAGTACTGAATACCAAGCAGTGGCAAGCTTGTATATCTATCAGTTGTGCTCACTGAATGTTATGTTGTGCATAGCCTGCCTATTCTCTTCTTGAATGGGTGTCTGCTGCCTCAATATTCTTAATGCTGTTAGCAGACATTTACTAGCATGTCCTTGTGTTCCACTCCACATAACTTGCTATGTTGTATAACTGCATGGTGATGGCTTGTTAAACACAACGTTGCACAGTGTTTACTGTCATTGTTGCCCCACAAGCCATTTATGCTTTTCTGGTATGTCAGAAGAGTTACATAGTATAATTATGATCATTGTTACATTGTTTTAACTGTGCAGTTAGATATATTAGTATAATAGAAATGTAGGTAGTGACAGTGATACATTTGTTGAGGGACAGTTATGTGTGTGCGTGTCATACACAAAAATTCTAGCTGTCACATGCTGCCGCTGTGCTTTGTATTGTGTAGCTGTTCTCAGCTTTTCATTTTCATTCCAATTATATGATGTTGTGACATCACCCATTATCCATGCTGCACTGCTCATCTTATTTGCATATAGTCCACATGGAAACAATAAGGTCGTGACTTGATCAGAATGATCCCAGATGTAAAAACACAGAAATATAAGAACACAAAAGCATCCAAGGATCATAAACAATGTAGATATATAATTAGATCAAACTTCAGACGATAAAAAAATGTCTTTTATTTGGTAAGAGCTTTCATGGGAATAACTCCCACTTTTTCAGACCATTGAATAACACAGTATACAGCTACATCTTATATAACACAAATCACAGGCTGTCCCAATTAATACTAATCAGACCCAATTGACATCAGTATTTGTTTCTTAAAGGGACTAACAATTTAAACTAAATAAAAATCTTTATTCAAACAACACAGAAACATATATGCTTAGGCCAAAATATGTAAAAAGAATAATAAAACCAATAGCATTAAGTCGTAACAACAAAAGGTAATAAAAATGTTTTCTTTTATACATGAACACGAACCTACACACGCATGTGTATAAGCATCTAAAAATATGCATGTGAAAAAATATATGTGCATATACATAGCCTTAAAAAAAAATACTATTAGCTTGTATATGTTAACTACAAATATTCCTATTCTTCACTGTAAATCTCTATAAAAACAAATGTAACAAACGAACTAAGATAACAGAAGGTCCATCCAACCAAATGCTTATATACTAGCAAGTTTCCATAACGTTCCACATAACTATCTATGGAAGGTTCTATTCTTTAAAATGGGCTTAAGGGGAGTTCTATCCTTAAGCCCCCTGCCTCTGTCTGCCTGCAGCTGAATAACCCATCTAACTTCAGATGTCTCTGTCTTGTTAATAATTTCCTGACCTCTCTCATTCTCTTTCACTACTTCAGTGATCATGAACCTAAATGTATGGGCTGTTCCTTTTTCTGACATGTTTGGCTAGAGCATTAGTTTTATCCATGTTCCTCATACCCAAAAGGTGTTCCCTTATTCTATATCTAAACTCCCTATTAATTTTTCCTACATAGTACCCTGAGCATAGATTACATACAGCTAAGTATTCTACATTCTTAGTGCAGCAACTCGCTGTAACTGTGAAACTATACTCTTTTCCTGTGTCTGGATGTTTAAACTTGTTCATGGAATCTATCCATTGACACTGGTTACAATTATTACATGAAACTATTCCCTGATGTTCCTTCCTACCCCCATTAACTTTAGGCCCATAACAAAGTAATCTTTTCAAATATTTTTTTTATTTTTGAAAAGGAACTTGGGTTCATCTCCCACTACTTCTCTAATTTGGGAGTCACGTGTTTGTATAGGCCAATACTTCCTGACGACATCCATCATAGGTTCATAGGTTCATAGGTTCATACTAGGCTATCTGCCCAAGGGCATTTATAAGCCTAGCCCATAGTTATGTGGCTTTCGCCACCCCTTTAGTTTGAATAAAAAACTATGCCTATCATTTTTCTGTGCCTCTGTCAAGCAGTGACACTGAAGTAATCCCTGGGGTATATCTGCGATCTCCCATCCATTGGTCAAGATTCCTCTTGAACAAGGCCAGCGAGGTGCTCTGCCTCACATGTACCGGGATTTTGTTCCACAGCATAGGGAGTCTCTGGGTGATGAATCTGTCCCTCCAGCATGTTCTATTTATAACCGTGTCAAGGTTTAAGTCTCACGCCCTTGTGGTTCTGAGGGATCTAGATTTTTGAGGTGAAGCATATTCATCAAATCTGGGTTTGACATGGCCTTATATGTCAGGCACAGGTCACCTCTGAGCAAGCGGTATGAGACTGAATAGAGCTGGAGTTCTTTCAGTCGGGCAGCATAAGACATATTTTTGAGACCCTTTATCCTTTTGGTGAGGAACTTTTGGGGCCTTTCAAGCTGCATCAGGTGTCTGGTCAGATACATTCGAACGGGCATTGTACTCAATCATAGGTCTAATGAGTGATGAGTACAGGGGACGATGACCTCCCTTGATCTAGATGTGAATCCCTTCATGATCAGGTGGGCGATATAGAAGGTTTTCCTAACTACTTTAGCAACATGAGTGTCAAACGAAAGGCTACTGTCAACTTGGGTCCCCAGATCCCTGATGACTTTTTCTGTGCTCAGTGGATTGCCACCTATATGGTAGCTAGGGGTAACCTTGTTTTTCCCGAAGGGTATGACTATGCATTTTTGGCGTTTAACTTCAGGCCATGGCTCTGGCACCAGTTATCCGTTTCTGTGAGGCCTTTCTGGAGGATATCTGTGTCAGATGTGTTTTCGACTATGGCGCCCAGTTTGCAGTCATCTGCAAACTTTGTCAGCCATAACCCTCCTGTGTTTGCTTGTACTTCAGAAAAGTAGATGCCGAACAAGAGTGGACCCAGGACTGAGCCCTGTGGGACACCACTTGTGACAGGCTTTGAGTCTGACATGGCTCCAGCAACTCTGACCCTGTGGGTTCTGTCACTTAGCCAGTTTGCAACCCATCTTGTGATGTATGGGTTTACATTCAAGCTGATGAGTTTTTCGATGATACCTGAGTGGGGTATTGTGTCGAAGGCCTTTGCCAGGTCGAGGTAGGCTGTATGGACTGCCTTTCCTCATCAATGGCCTTGGTGACTGTCTCGAAAAAGTCAACCAAGTTTAAGAGGCAGGATCTGCCTTTGACAAAGCCAAACTGGGTTGGATCCAAAGTCTGCAAGTTCCCTATGTCTTTATTTATGAGTTCCATTATGATCCTCTCCATGGCTTTGCAGATAAGGCTTGTCAAGCTAATGGGGCGGTAATTTCCAGGGTCTGTGGAGGCACCGCCCTTATGAAGTGGGACCACAGTCGCCGTGCGCCACTCCTTGGGTGCGTATCCTGAGGTGAGGCTAAGATTAAACAGCTGTCCTAACTGTGGGTTTAATTCCTCGTTGAGTTCATGAAGCACACAGCCGGGGACACCATCCGGTCCCATGGATGCTGTGTTTTTGCCTTAGTGAGGGAAGTTCTCACCTGGGCGTTGGAAATGTTTGGGGGCTACAATCCTCTGGAATAGATATCTCTCCTTTTGGGGGAGTTTGCACTGAACCTGTCAGCCAGTATGTTAGCAATGTGTGTAGGTTCAGTAATTTTCACATCATTTTGAACTAATTCTGAGCATATCTGGGAGTTTCCTCCTAGGTTTCTAGCATAGCTAAAGAAGGCCTTATGATTGTCTTTAGAGTCCTTGGCGATTTTTCTCTAAATTTGCCTTGGATGATTTTATGAGAGCTCTTAGTTTTTTACTTATAATGATCAAAGGTGTCTTACCTTTCAAGGATTTTGCTCTATCTTGTAGTAGCTTCCTCCTTTTGTTGTAGAGCTTGTTTATGGCTGGGGTCCACCAGACTGGACGCTTGCCTTTGGTACAGAGAGTCTTAGTTTTGTTTGGGATTGCCTGATCCATGCAGTCCTGTAGGTGCTGGTAGAAGGCATTTGTAAGTGATTCAGCAGTTTGAGTAATGTTTACCACTGGCTCAGGGGCGTTAAAGGAGACCACACTAGTTTTTAGAAGTGTGAAGTCGGCTTTTGAGAAGTTTTTCACTGTGGTCTTTTTTATTTCAGGTGGGGGCGGGATGAGGACCTCCAGCGAGATTAGTTTATGATCTGATCTCACCAGTGAGGGGTATACTTCCGGTATTGAACATTTTGATCCCATGTTCGTGATGATGAGATCAAGTATGTTTTCTCCTCTTGTGGGGATGGTGACTAGTTGTTCCATGGCATTTGAGTTTATGAACTCCAGGAATCTTTGGGTTAGAGTGTTCGGGCTTGAGTAGTGTTCCCAGTCTATATTAGGGTAGTTGAAGTCACCTAGTATGATGGTGTTTGGAGATACATTTATCCCCTCCAATGTTTTCAGGAAGGCCATGTGAGTTTCCTGAGTTTGAGAGGGTGGCCTGTAACATGCTACAAATTGCAGAGCAGTCTTGCCTATGGTTAATTGCACCTGGATGGTCTCCGATGCATCGTGCGTTGCCACCAACCTTGAGGTGTGGGTGTCCTTTATGAATATGGACACCCCCCTCCTTTCTTGGTGTTGTCCGGATTTTGGGGCCGGACAACACCAATATCATTATGTTTACATCACTAGTATAACTAATAGGTGCTCTTAATTTACTCTGGAAACTATTACTCAATCTAGGTTGATTCTCTTCTTGTGCTGAAAAATAAGGTTTGCCTCTTGTTGTTCTCAGTGTCTTGATCTCATCAACAACATCCCCAACGTCATTGTCCTTGTAACCACTCTGTCTAAACCTCATACAGAGGTCATCCACTTCCTCACAAAATGTGTCATTCTCTGCTGTCAATCTAGTCACCCTTAGAGCTTGACCCTTCACTACATTTTTAAATACATATTGAGGGTGCAGACTCCCTCCGTGTACAAATGTAGTTCTATGACATTCTTTCCTGTGAACCTTTGTTTACCATCTCCCATTCAAATTCTTATACACTCTAACATCAAGGAAGTCAATAGTAGTGTATGAAAACTTCATATCAAACTTCAAAAATGACGTACTCTTGTTCAACTCATTGTGGAATTCGAACAATTCCTGTTCAGGTCCACGTCAAAGCAAGAAAAGGTCGTCTACAAAACATTTGTAGAAAACAACCTGCTGCCATCTACCACCTATTACATGTTTATGCTCCCAATTGTCCATTACTATATTTGCATAACTATTTGCACTACATGTACCCATGGCCACCCCATCCTTCTGTCGGTAGATCATATGGTCAAACAGCATGATATTATTCACCAACACTTGTTCCATGAGTAAACAAATAAGCTCTATACAACTTCCAGTATATGTACCATCTTTAGTCAAATATTCTCTCAACATTTCCAAACCTGCAGTATTTGGAATAGAGGTAAATGAGAAACTCACATCTAAAGTAACCATTATAACAGAATCATGAATGTGTTGTGACATCTCTACATATTTCAACAGCTCTACCAAAAATTGTTGGGTGTCACACAAAATATTACAATTTTTATTAACTAAAGGTCTCAACAATGTCTCAATATATACAGAGATAGGTAAAAAACAAGAAAAGTGCAATTCCACAGCTGATAAAAGACGAAATTCCAAATCCAGTGTAGTCAAAACGTTTAATGAAAAAGATGAGCGCTTTCACAATTCAAACTATTGCTTCTTCAGATCACAAAAAGACCAAAAAAATGACAGGTTTAAATACTCCATCAATTAACAATAATTAGACATGTGATATGTAAAACAGTAGTGAATGTGCTCAAGAAGAGAATTATTTAAAAAGACAACCACAGTAAAAAACATCCTTCATAAAAAATATATGTATAAACAAGATGCATAAAAACTGTTAAAAATCTACAACATTCTAAATAGCCTGAAAATCTAGATATACTTAAATATATTTTTTAGATATGTTTTTTATATACGTTATGTTAACCAATGTAGTGTAAATATTATATAAAATTACTTTCTCAAACTCCTGTTCTTTAATTCTGGTTTCAGGGGAACTACATCCTTTAGACCAGAGCCTTTATGCGGTCTAAGTCTTAGAATCCATCTAGTTTCATTGCATTCAGTGTTATTAATAACATCACCTAATCTCATATCAGTCCTGGTAACCTCCAATATTTGAAAGGCAAATTTATGCTGATCCCCTTCCTGTGCTACATGTTTAGCAAGTGTGCTGTACTTCAATCTGTTACTAATACAATACAAATGGTCTCTTATCTGTTCACAGAGACATATGTTAGTCTTGCCAACATAAAACATTTTACATGTCATACTCTTAGCTAGATATACTAGATTTTTGGTGCTGCAATCTGCTTTAACATTAAGCATGAACTTATGCCCAGAGTCAGGATGTATAAAGCTCGGATCTTCATTTATACTGGTACAAAAATTACAAGCACCACATCTCTTAGTGCCTGTCAGTATATAGTTCATATCTTGCCCTTCATATTTAGGGTAACATAACTGTCTTCTTAAAGATTTTTTATTCCTGTAAACAAAAGAGAGCTTAATGCCAAGGATCCCAGATGTATTTTCACCAGTTTGCAAAACATGCCAATGTTTACTAACTATATTCTTAAAAACATTGACTTCACTACTGTACGTTAAATTAAAACAACATTTTTTGTCTCTAAATCTGTGGTTTGAAACATTTCTTCTCTGGGGTGAGGAAAAATAAGGTTTATCAAGATTTTTCCGCTCCTTCCTAATTACTTCACTCATTTTTTGAATCTCAGTGCTATTATAACCCCTATGTTCAAAATCTTTATTGAGTTTAACCAAGCTCTCTTCAAAATCTGTATCATTAACTGTTAATCTTGAGGCACGTAACATTTGTCCCTTCATAACATTGGGGAATATATGTCTCGGATGCATACTATCTCTATGCAGGTAGGAAGGTACATACCATTCTTTCCTATAAACATTTGTGGAGATACTGCCATCTTCTTTATCCCGCTGTATGTGTACATCCAAATAATGCGAAAACTCAGAAGAGTATTCAAAAGTAAACTTCAAGAAACTGACTCTTGTGTTCACATAATCAAAGAACTGTAAAAGTTCTGCCTCAGTTCCTTTCCATAAAAGGAAAAGATTGTATACAAAATGACGAAAGAATACTATATTCTTCCCTAATAGGCCTTTAATATATTGGGATTCCCATTCTGCCATTGCAAGGTTGGCGTAGCTATTGGCACAAGGAGTGCCCATAGCTACACTAGCCAATTGCAAATAATAATGGTGCTCAAAAATAAACACATTATGTTCTAGAGTCATTTCCAGCAAAAAACATATAAGGTCAAGGTGTTGTACACCATATTCACTATTTCTTAAAACAAATGCTTTCATAATTTCTATTCGCAACGAATTGGGAATCATGGTGAAAAGAGATACAACATCCATGGTAACAAAAAAATCAAAATCACAAACCTCTGTAGAATTCAAATACATATAAAGCTGTTCAAGAAATTGTTTACTTTCTTTTAATACTGTCATATTTGTCCAGTATAGGTCTCAATTGTTTTTCAATATAAATGGAAAAAGATTCTGTTAACCAGCCAGTGCCCGAAACAATAGGTCTAAATTTAGGGGTTTGTGGGTCCTTATGTACTTTAGGTAACCCATGTAAATATGGAACCAGTGGTTGTTCAAAAATAAAATGCTGAAACATTTCCTTGGAAATGATACCCATTTGCAGTGTTTCCATAAGTGCTCTCTGTACTCTTGATTTCATTGCTTATATTGCAACCACCTCAATTTTCTTATAGGTGTTAGAATCACTCCACATATCCCTGATAGTATCAAAATAATAGGTCCTATTCATAATAACTATTGACCCCCCTTTATCGGCTCGGCAAATAACTATAGTATTGTCATTATGTAAATTACTGAGAGCCAATTTTTCATCAATAGATAGGTTCACAAACTTATTACATTTTCTGTTACCAAAAAAATAATTATAAACATCTTCACACAATTTGAGAAAATTTTCAAAAGCAGGATTGGTTGCAAGTATAAAGCACCAGGCTTTTTCAAAAGACAAGCAGCATCGCTAAATTCTTGATCTTTAAAAATAACTTTTAAAGACAAATTACGTATAAACTGTCTAAAATCTAATAAAGTTTCAGGTAAATCAGCCATTTGGGCAGGAATGAATGACAAACCTCTGTTCAGTACCTAATATTCAAGGTCCGTAAGTACTCGATCTGAAATGTTCCATACTAAGTTGCATTGTTCATGTTCCACATTCTTTTCAGAGTATAATTTCTGTCTTGGAAATGTTGCTTTCTTTTTACCCCATTTCCCTTTGAAAAACTCTCGACCAACTTCGCCCTGTGCCTTTTGAAAGGGAGGGGTAGACCGGAAAAAACTTGTTCATTTACCACAGAGCCCGCTTTACTTCTAACAACAGGCCCCAGTTCTTGAGCTCTATCTACAGATTACTGTACCAGAATAGCAAGGGCCTCATCCGCAAGTGGCGTACTATACACCAAATGTGTTGGAGCACTCTGAATAGAAGGCAAAATTTCCTTCTGAGGTTCCGTTGTAGGTGTAGCTGTAGTAACAAGATTCTCATTCAACTCATTCACCCTAGGTGTATTACGCATCACAACTGGTTCTCTTGGCCAAGTAAAAACCCAATTGTTGCTGAAATCACAGATGTCACACTAAAGTTTTTTCTTTTTAGTTGTGAGTAAATGCTGATCATAAGCAGATACTCGATCAATGAGTTCACTGCAACGTACATCAGCAAAAATATCACCAGCCTCTTTGTATAACTCAGTCTGTGCTAACTGTATTTTACTAACCAAGGAATTCTCAATGGGTGTGAAAAAGTATATCAGAAGCTGTATATATCTGAAAATGGTGTCTAAGTTAATCTGCTGCCATTTTGCAAGCAGCTCAGCATAAGTATCACCATAGGTGGGCATATTAAATACCCGTAACCCTCTTGGTATTATCTTCAGTGATATACATACTTCAAAATGAAGCCTCTGACACTGGAGTCTCTTCAGTTGGTAAAGATCATTTTCCATCTGCTTCATTATACTCCGAACCTTCATTTTTTCTCCTTGAGTCTCATTTTCAGAAGGAAAATCTGTTTGTAAATCAGTATCCAATAAAGGATTATTGTCCAAGCACATACAATTAATGAGTCTCTCACCAGTAGGTCTCATAGGTAACGGATTCATAGTAGCATTTCCTTCAGCCATGTCCTTGTGAGGTACAAAACAGCAACAAGTCAAGAAAATATAAATACCTCACAATGGTTAGCTGCACTAAACCAGTCAACAGGTAAAAAGAAGAAAAGTGCAGTTCCATGTCTGATAAAAGACTAAATTCCAAATCCAGTGAAGTCAAAACGTTTAATGAAAAAGATGAGCACTTTCACAATTCAAACAATTGCTTCTTCAGATCACAAAAAGACCAAAAAAAACACAGGTTTAAATGCTCCATCAATTAACAATAATTAGTCATGTGATATGTCAAACAGTAGTGAATGTGCTCAAGAAAAGAATTATTTAAAAAGACAACCACAGTAAAAAACATCCTTCATAAACAACATATGTATAAACAAGATGCATAAAAACTGTTAAAAATCTACAACATTCTAAATAACCTGAAAATCTAGATATACTTAAATATATATATATATATTTGACTGTTTGGTTTAGTGCAGCTAACCATTGTGAGGTATTTATATTTTCTTGACTTGTTGATATACAGAGATAGGTTCAGTTAATCAACCCATCCCTGAGACAATCGGTCTCAGGGTTGGGTTGGTAGGGTTCTTATGAATTTTAGCGAGACCCTGAATAATGGGTATGAGTGGATTAGGTACCAAAAATAATTGTATTGGTCATTGGTTATCCAATCATCTAACAAATAATCATATAGCAATGAATTCAAGTTTTCCTTAATCCTCTCAGCATTGTTTTTATCAATAATACAATACACTTCCCTATCTTGCAACAGGGTTTTCATTTGGTGATCATAAAAAACTTTGTCCATAATGACTGTGGGGCCACCTTTATCGGCTCCTTTAATCACGATAGACTGATCATTCTGCAAGGCATGCAAGGCCATAAACTGTCCCTTAGGGAGGTTATTTGGCTTATGCTTTCCTTTGTTGTTGTACAATCTAGCATGCAGTTCTTTCTCACATAAACTAGTAAAAACTTCCACAATCGGATGGTTAGGTGGAATAAAAGTATCGGACTTTTTTAATTCACCTGTTTTACAATCATTTGCATTACCAATAAGCAATTTTAACTGTACATTTCTGGAAAACATTTTAATATCTAAAATATTATCTGTTACCTCAGTTCTTTGGGTAGGGATAAAGGAAAGTCCCTTACCCAACAAGCTGATCTCGTTGGGTGTTAATATCTTTGACGAAATGTTCCAAAACCAATGAATCATTTGTTACTGGCAAAACCAATGACTCTTTACATTCTGACTCTCTGGGGAGTCCTGTATCCCCTTCCTTTTGAATCACCCCTGCTCTTCAATCTCCCCCTTATGTCTCTCTGTTGCCCTATTGACAATGTTATGGGTAGAAGCGAAACAAATGGAGACTGTGTTGCTGTGTGCTCAACCGGACCATCAGTGGTTTGCTTCATCACTCCCAGCTCTATAATACCATACTGTGTTTTGTCATTGCTTGGTCAACTAGAACGAGAACTTTCACCCTTCAATGGATTACCCTCCATTAATGGTGGTGCACTAACCTTTGGTCTTGCACCCAGTCTCTCATTATGCAGCCCCTTCCCTTGTTTAGCAGAAGAAGCCACTCCCACAGCACCACTTGAACGTTCACTACTTAAGGTAGTGTCTGTGTTGTTATAAGCATCACCATATGTTCTGGGCCAAACAAATACATGGCCCTCCTTAAAATCCTTTCTGTCCCTTTCAAGTTTACCTAATTTCTGTCTCAGTAGTTTCTTTTCAAAAAAGTGAAATGGAATCAGTGACAGATGAAAGTTTTTCATGCACTAAATCCTTAGGATATTCAGTATAAGTGAATGATGTTGCTCTGTTACATTGTCCCTCACCAAACTATCTTCTTTGTC
Organism: Protopterus annectens; assembly: GCF_019279795.1. Classification (NCBI taxonomy): domain Eukaryota; kingdom Metazoa; phylum Chordata; order Ceratodontiformes; family Protopteridae; genus Protopterus; species Protopterus annectens. The sequence continues at coordinate 281,374,582 of NC_056726.1, read as the reverse complement.
TGTATATTCAAGTAGTAGACTTATATAATTAAAACTTAACTCTAAATTTAGTTGCTGCCACTTCAAAAGTAGTTCTGGCTGCCGCTCACCTTGATTAGGCATCTTCACGATCCTCAACCCTCGTGGAACAACTTTGTATTTAAGACATGCCTCTAAATAGTGCCTCTCAGCTTGCAGTCTTTTTATTTTAAACAAATTGTCCTCCAGTTTATGTACTTCCTTCATATAAACAGGAAAGTCTATATCATTGTGTACAGAGGCAGGGGTTAGCTTTCCTTCTGGCAAAACCAAGAAAGTCTTGTTGTACTGTCTCTACCGGTTTTACAAACTATGTCAACATACCTTCTAAGATGTTGGTATTACACCACCTCAGCATTACCTTCTTCTTCCATTGTCTGGAGCCACAGCCAGCAAAAATATAATCCACATGCAACCAATAAGGTTGTGACTCAATCAGAATGATCCCAGATAAAAAAACACAGAAATATAAGAACACAAAAGCATCCAAGGATCATAGACAATGTAGATATATAATTACATCAAACTTCAGACGATAAAAAACTGTCTTTTATTTGGTAAGCACTTTCATGGGAATAACTCCCACTTCATCAGACCATTGAATAAAACAGTATACAGCTACATCTTATATAACACAAATCACCAATTAATACTAATCAGACCTAATTGACATCAGTCTTTGTTTCTTAAAGGGCCTAACAATTTAAGCTAACATGTACTTACGATTCAAATGCACAACACATGGCAGCACTTGTACTTTTATTTTGCTTTTCATGTTAATATGCAAACACAAATTCACATTTTATTATGGGTATTTCTTCACCAAGTACTGAATTCCAAGTAGTGGCAAGCTTGTATATCTATCAGTTGTGCTCACTGAATGTTATGTTGCGCATAGCCTGCCTATTCTCTTCTTGAATGGATGTCTGCTGCCTCAATATTCTTAATGCTGTTAGCAGACATTTGCTAGCATGTCCTTGAGATCCACTCCACATAACTTGCTATGTTGTATAACTGCATGGTGATGGCTTGTTAAACACAACATTGCACAGTGTTTACTGTCATTGTTGCCCCACAAGCCATTCATGCTTTTCTGGTATGTCAGAAGAGTTACATAGTATAATTATGATCATCATTACATTGTTTTAACTGTGCAGTTAGATATATTACTATAATAGAAATGTAGGTAGTGACAGTGATACATTTGTTGAGGTACAGTTATGTGTATGCATGTCATACACAAAACTTCTAGTTGTCACATGCTTCCTCTGTGTTTCGTATTGTGTAGCTGTTCTCAGCTTTTCATTTTCATTCCAGTTATATGATGTTGTGACATCACCCATTATCCATGCTGCACTGCTCATCTTATTTGCATATAGCTTTTAAGTGTACCATTGCTTGTTATTCTTACACTATATTTTGATTAAACATATTTTACTCATCAGATGTTAACATGACACATTAATTGCACATAATAATATGTTATAGTTCAAATGTAAATGCCATATTGATGCCTCAGCATAAATGTGTGAAGCACACTTTAAGGAATGAATACTGGTCCATATAAGTAAAGTGTTTGTCTCAGAATCTATGTTTGACATTGGTGTAATGTCTAGATGGCAACTGGGTTACACAACAGGCTATATTCCCAAAGGTATGCTGTCAGTGTGACTGTTAACTTATATTTGTACCCAAGTTTTTGGAAATGAAATACCATGTCAGTACTGTATGCCAAAGTGGTACTATATACTTATCCTGATAAATAATGATGTATATGCTTGTGTGGTGTGCATGTATGTTTTGCATACATACTGAAGACTGATATGTCAGTAAATTAACTAGTGATAAAATAATAAACTGGGTACTGCATGGGATGTAATGTACTGGAGGAATATTCTGATAATATAGGATGAGCATGCTTGCCCATACATGACTTTCTATTCATATCATTAATATATGGATATTAGGACGTTGAAAATGTTGCATAATCATGACACTACACTTGTTATTATCACAAATTTGTGTCTTTTGTTATACAATATATAAATAATCCCAGTGAGCCATATCTTCTGATGATTATGTTGTAATGACAAATATACTAGACTGTGATACACCTTGTATAAACATTCACAGTATCCTGTGCCATATGTTTTGAAGATGTTAACTGCATATTATATACTCTCTTTTTGATAGTGTTCTATTAAAGACATGTTTTGCACATGACTGTGATGCATGTATCACACCATTTTGTACATTAGTATAGACTGTATTCACGCATTTCATCACATATACTGGTAAAGTTGCATAAAGTCATACAGTATTGTAATATTGCATATATAATACTACCACGTATAGATTGTGTACATTTGTATGATATATCATGTAATCATTGATTTTCAATTAATATGCATTATGTATGTATAATGCTGTTAAATAAAATAAGATTTCAATACACAGGAGGTTCAGGTTAAAAAGTTTACTAGTGTACACCAGGAGGCAAAAAATGTACAAGTACAGAATTTTGTCTGACATGAAACAGGAAGCACACAATCTTATATAGGTTTAACATTCAAGCTGTGCCCACCTTACTGACGTGATATGTCACAGGGCATCTACATCAATTTAGCTTACAGCCTTCTATTCATAAAGCTGTTGATGCTGTATATTTAAAAAAAACTTTTCCTCTAGATACAATACAGCCTTGCTATCCAGCTGGTCAGACATAACGTCTTTCTGTAAAGTTACTTCTTCAAGGTTTCATATTAGTTTGAATACAATAGCAGATTCAGTCTTTTAATAATCTTCTTTGTTCTCTGTTACACTTTCCTACCAGCTGCGTGCTTATCTCAATAACACATATACAAGGCCAAATCATTCCAACAGGAAAGAGCAGAAGATTTAATTATTTCACACATTTAATTTCCTGACTCAGCAGATAATCACTTGTGAAAAGCATAAACATTAAAACTTGCTAAGCTAGCATCTGCCAGGGTCGAAGGTCAGCTTTGCTTTAAGCCACACTGCAGTTTCAAAACAACTTACATTTACACATGAATTAATCCTTACTGTTATATGATTAATAGAATAAAATGCATTATATACTACTTTGCTTTTAAACTAGCATTTCTCATATATTCAAATACACATTTTTCTAACATTTTCCCCTCTATTAAAACTTTTTATTCTATTTTGAAGTATGCATAGTGTCATTTCATCTCCTAGCCTTTTCCACTTAGGATTTTCAGCTAGGTGAGTCATTCAATCTATACTTCAGAAAAAATGTCATCTGAAATCAATCTCTCAATCTCAATATCTTGGTACAAAGTTTCAATAACAGATACATCAATAAAATCTTTGATTAATCTTTTCATGCAGGGAATTCCACAGCAAACACATGCTCCTATTAGGAGTATACCCACATAAATGGCAATCAGAATATTCATTAGGATGGAACCTCACCCCCCAAATAGATTCTGGAAAAAGTCCGTCAGTGGGTTTGGGCCTGGTTCAGTCATGGCTGATACTTGCTGAATTACCTCTAGGTGGTTATTGATCTCATGATGATTGTCAGGAATATAAGCACAGCATTCTTCTTTGATAAGCACACACGTACCACCTCTCGCCGCTAGGGTGAAGTAAAGAGCCATCCGATTTTGTAGCACAACAGTTCTCATTGCATTCAGTTCATCATTCACCAGTTCTAGGGCGGAAAAAGTTGCATTACTGATTATTTTGAGAAGTTTTGACAACTTCCTCAGCTCCCAGATCGATTTGACTGCTCCATAGGCTGGGAATATTCCTGCCCAAGATATAACAATGTCACTCAAGTCCATATGAGTCAATTTGCTTTTGTCTTTAACTGAATTGTGGTCTTTCCAGCCAGCTTCGATCTTTCCAACTGGATTCACAGGTTTTTCAACTGGATCTTTGGGTTTTCGGGCTGCTTCTCTCACGTTTCGTATCTTACCCAAAGGTAATTCTGCAGTATGTCTTATTGCCGGAACCAAATAACCCAAAAAACAACTACCGGACCAATTCTCAGGTAACCATTTATATGCCTTTTTCCCACAAATAAAATAACAGTTTTCTACTTTAGTACTAATACGCATCAGCCCTGCATGAAACATTTTTTGATCTATAACTGACAATTGTTTAAACAAAACTGGATTTTTGCGAATGTCATTCATAGTTGTTTTCAATGAGTTCAAATACGAGTCATAATTAGTATTGCAAAAAGTATTGCCATTACCATTCTTAATATAACATCGGTAAGATATGGTTATATTACAATTGCTCCAGCCCACCTGGAGGGTATCATTTTTATAAAAACATACAACTGCTTTTTGTGTGACAGGTAAAAATAAAGCTATTTTGTCCTGTGATCTCACAGTTCCTGTATCGAAAAGTAAATTCTCCCAAGTCTCATTTATCCCCAAAGGGACAGCGGACATTATCAGTCCTCCATATGCTGTTGGTATAGCTGTACAAACTCAGCAATTTGAAATGTTCATAGTCTCTGCATATACACGTTTCATGGCTAGGTATGTGTTAAAATTTGGATGCCAGTCTATAGACGTTTCATCACGCCTTCCCACTTTCACTTGTGTGGTTGTGTGTAGGATAAACCACAACAAGAGGAAAATTGTCACAATTACAGTCAATAAATGTACACTCAACAAAATGATTATGCAACATCTCTGGGGTTGATCTAAATTTCTATTCGCTTTGTTTTTGGCCATCTCGGTCTGGTTGTGTATCAGTCACAAAGTTTTTATCAAGTTGAAAGTTCTTTACCGGTTTACAATGTGTCAAATGAACCCAGGACGTCCTCTCGGCCACTCTGACTGCAGTAGGAGTTGCCAACAGAACCTGGTACGGTCCCTCCCACGTTGGACTCGCCCAATTCTTCCTTTTCGTTACTTTCAGCCAAACATATGTCCCAGGAGCCAAGACTGCTTTCACCGGTCTGGTCTGTTCCTTATCTGAAAAAGAGTTAAACTGCAAAACAGATTTATTTGCTAACAGTTTCCTCATATAACTAGCTAATGAACTGTCAGCCTCTTGCTCTGCAGGCATGAGAGCTTTCCACTGAGGCACATAATATACCCTCCCAAAACCCATTTCAAAGGGAGTCACACCCTTTACATTTGGAACCTTTCTCATACTCAGCAGTGTTAAAGGCAGACAGTGTATCCAATTCTTTTGGGTCTCCTCAACTAGCTTCTTAAGTTTACTTTTTAGGGTACCATTGTACCTTTCCACCAGTCCTGCTGACTGTGGGTGGTAGGCACAATGGTACTTTAAGGAGATACCAAAAAATCTCCCAAGTTGGTGGATTGTCTGGTTTACGAAATGTGTGCCGTTGTCACTATATCCTTTCCGGAATGCCACATCTAGGGATTACTTCTTTTATCAGGGCTTTCGCCACTGTTGCTGCATCCGGGTTTTTGGTTGGAAAAGCTTCTACCTATTTAGAAAACATGTCTATAATAACTAAACAAAACTTCTTCCCTTCACATTTATTCAATTCTATGAAATCCATACAAATAGTATGGAACGGGTATGGTGGTATAGGAAAACTTCCTTGCTTGGTTTTAAATGCTCCTTGTGCATGGTGCTTGTTACAAGTATGACAAGCTGCACAAACTTTTTTTGTGTATTTTATGTATCCATATGTTTGGAATATTCGATTTACTAACTGTACCATCCCCCCTGTTGAGACATGGCACTGCCCATGGCTCAACAAAGCTGCATATCTAAATAAATTAGACGGCAATATCGGTTTTCTTTCTTTGGAAATGTACAGTCCATTCTCAAGAATTGCACCTCGTTTTAACCATTTTTGTTTTTCTGGTTTTGTAGTAAGTGTCTGCATTGTTTTTAACATGTCTAAATCTAAAATCTCAGAGGGTTGTAATTCCTCATTTAAAAGTAAAGTTTGTGAGTCTGAGGCTGCTTGCTTTGCAGCTGCATCAGCTCGTGCATTGCCTTTCGAAATCTTATCCTGTTGTTTTCTATGAGCTACACATTTACAAATAGCTACTTTGCTAGGTAACTGAATAGATTCTAATAACTCCAAAATAAATTGCGCATGATTAATAGGTTTTCCACTAGATGTTATCATTCCTCTATTTTTCCATTGTTGTGCAAATACATGTACTGTAGAAAAAGCATACTGACTGTCAGTATATATGTCCACACACTTGTTTTTTGCTAAAGTACATGCCCTTGTCAAAGCTATCAATTCTGCTGCTTGTGCAGATAAGTTATGTGGTAAGGATTGGGCTTCTAGAATTTCAATGTCTGTAACTACTGCATACCCTACCAGATTCTTCCCAGTAGGACCCCTTCTGCATGAGCCGTCCACGTAATATGTCACCTCGGCATTGTCCAAGGGCATATCTGTGAGATCCTGTCTAGGTAAAGCTAACTGTTCAATTTCCTGCAGGCAGCTGTGTGGTGTGCCCTCCGCAGGAGTTGGGAGTAATGTTGATGGATTTAATGTCGTACATCGTTCAATTGTCATATGAGGTTGGCTCAGCAGTATAAGTCATACATGAAAGATGTCTAGCAGGAGAAAGGTATGCCACTTTCTCTTGCAGTAAAATTATTGCAACTGCATGAGGCACTCTCAATGTGAGAGAGGGTGGAATAACACCACTGAGGCCGAAGCCTGTACTGCCATTGCAGCCGCAACTACTGCTTGTACACAGTGAGGCAAAGATTGTGCCACTGGGTCTAACTGTGATGAATAGTAGGCTATGGGGCATTGCTTGTCCCCATGTTGTTGCATCAATAGTGACGTCATATATCCTTGTTTGCAATCTATGGTCTGAAAAAACTGTTTGTGATAATTTGGAAGTCCTAAAACTAATGAAGAAGCTATCAACTGCTTCAACCTGCAGAAAGCCGTTTCTGCTTTGGGTGTCCATTGTAAGATATCTTGTGCTGCCATTGGTGTCTTATATATCAAGTCAGTCAGTGGAGCAGATTCCAAAGCAGAATTTGGTATCCAACTCCGGCAGAAATTAGTTGTACCCAAGAAAGACATCATTTCCTTCTTGGTTGATGGTTTAGGTGCTTGCAAAATTGCTGTTTTTCTTTCCTCATCTAGTATTCTACCTTCATTGGATATTACATATCCCAAGTATCTAACTTGTTTTCTCCAAAGTTGTAACTTACTTTTGTTTACCTTGTGTCCTTGTGTTGCTAAAAATTTCAATAATGCTACAGTATCCTCCCTGCACTGTTGCTGGGTGGGGGCTGCTAGCAAGATGTCATCTACGTAAAGTAGAATTTGACTACCTCCGGTGGGTAAACCCTGCCAGGTTGCTAGCCATTTCTTGTGCAAATATTGTTGGACTCTCACAATATCCCTGTGGTAGTCGAGTATACGTATACCTTTTACCCTGAAATGTAAATGCAAACCAATATTGATTATCAGGATGTATAGGTATTGAAAAGAAAGCATTGCTAATATCTACCACAGAGAAATACGTCTGTTGCGGTTCTAAATCGTTTAACAAAGTATGTGGGTCTGGCACCGTAGGTGCTCTAGGTATTACTGCATTATTTACAGCTTGTAAATCTTGTACCATCCGCCATTCCCCGTTTGCTTTTTTAACAGGACATAGGGGTGTATTACATGGTGAATCAGGAAATTCTACCAGTACTCCTTCTTTGAGTAATGCTGCTATTATAGGCTTAATTCCTGTTTCTGCATCCTTTCTCAAAGACTATTGTCTTTTCTGTGGTCTAAAAGCTGACTTTGCGGTTATTGTAACTGGTCCTGCTGTTTGAATAAGTCCTACATCTGACTTGCCTGTTGACCAAAGAGTTGTTGGAATTTCACATAAGGCCTTTTTTTCTTCTTCTAATAAGAACGCTAATCAGCTGTCCTCGCTAGATTGCAAGTGTACAGCTGGATGTGTCTGTGTCAACCAATTTAGTTTTTGTTTTTGTATCCCTTGTTCTGATAGTTCTAAATCTGTCTGTTTTTCCCATCTTGTTACTTTTTCTCCTAAGTCTTCCCATTTGACACTTTTGTTCTTTGTCAAGCTGACATGTGGTAACTGATTTGATCTATACAATGCAAGGAATTCTTGAGGTAACGAACAGCTAACTACACTGTTCCCCTCAGTATCCCAGTACAAAGTATGCAAAACCAATCTAGTTGCATGATTTCTAAACAATTCTTGCTCATACTCTCTATCAGGTCCTGGTGTAGTACAGTAGTATAGAGTACAGTGTAACAAATGCTGTCGATCAGTATTGAGGGAGGGGGCTTTACTGATGGCTACGTTCATCAGTTCCTCAGTTACTGCCCCTGGACCAGTCGTGACTAGGTCCTGGCTGTACCAGTAAAAAGTTTCACCCTCTGATCGCACTACAAAGGTATCCATTTGTCTCTGTGCCTCCATTCCTTGTACAGTTGGAACTACTGCTATGCCAAATATTTGCATAAGGTCTCTGCCCAATAGGTTTACTGGACACTTTGCAGAAACAATGATTTTACTTCTCTGGGTCATACCTGAAACAGGGTCAGTTATTGCTATATCATGGGAAAGTGGTTCCCTAAATAGCTGTCCGTTTGCTGCTTTCACTAATATATAATCAGGTGATTCGGAATGTTCTGGTAACTTGGAGGGGTGTATCAAAATCCGTGATGCTCCTGAGTCACACAGGAATTTGACTTCCCTTCCCTCCACCAGAAGTGTAACTTCCGGTTTCGTATCTGCTAAGTAGAGCTCTAAGCTCAATAATGCTAAGTCCAAAATTTCACTTTCTTCATCCTCCATATCTACTTGCACTTCCTCTACTCCTTCTATCACATTTACATTTGTTTTTTGTTTATTAACTTTTCCTGATGATTTCTGACTTTCACATGATGTATCTTCACTATCATATAGTCAGTCCTCATCTCCCTTATCTTCTGTAATTACCTTTTTGTTTTGTTTACAATCCTTTGCTAGATGTCCCTTTTTCCCGCACTTGAAGCACTCACCTCTCTTTTTCCTCTCTTCAAAATCTTTGGATCGTTTATCAGACTGCTTGTTTCCCTGGGCATTTTTCTTGCCCTTTTTACCTGACTGTAGTACAAATACTTCAGCTCCATCTTCAGCAGTGAAGACTTGTGCCTTCTTTTTCTTTTTACTATTAAAATGTCTTTCAGCATGTCTAGCGTATTCGAGTAAGGCTTGTAGTCTCCCTGTTCGATGGTCTATCATATGCTTCATAATGAAGCTACTAATAGGTGCAATGCAACCTTTCAAAAATGCATTTTTTAATTGTTGTTCATACGGGGAATCATTCATTTGGTTCTCAGGAACCGACATACCGCTATGATTATTAAAACATTCTAATAATCTAGCATAATACCCATCTATCGTCTCATTTTCCTGTTGTATGCATTGATTAATGCAAGTCCAGTCTGCTCTAGGTTTCCATTTCTCAAAGATTCGGTCTGTCAGACCTTTCACTCTTGTCTAACTCTGCGTCACTATGTGGGAGTGGTCTAAGCTCTGCATTACAAGGATTCCAGGTGCCACAAATCATGTGCCAATCTGGACCTATAATTTGTCTTACTACTTTTTCTACTTCTTCCCCATTCAAGTGGTAACTCAATCTCATGCCTTGTAAATCTTCTATGAATTTCGTAAAATTAACTTTCGGATGGGGAATTCCCTCAGTAGCCTTCCGGATATCCTCCGGTGTCCATGGTCTATATACTAAGAGTGTTGGGTCCTGCCCTTCCTGTCCTGCCTGAGGATGTGGAACTTCTATAAGTGGGCATATTTCTTCCTCACTCTCATCCTGTAGGTTTCTCTCTATTTGATATAATTCTGTGTCCCTATGTGTTTTACTTGTTCGGGACCTAGTTTCAATAGGATCTCTAACAAATGGTTGTGGTCTTGCTGACACTTCAGGATAACGTGGAGGCAGACCAGCCTGTCCACTCGCTTCATATCCTGAAAAGGGTAAGGGAGGGGGCAAGGGAGGAGGAGGGGAAGCTGTCGCTATTACCAAGTTATTATCCTCTTTGTCTAGAAATAATGTTTTTGAATTTTTCAGCTTCTGCTCTCTACGATTTGCTTCCTCAATCCACCTGTGTGCCTGAGGAATGCCTAATTGGCGTTGCTTTTTTGCCTGACCTTCCGCATCAGATTTAAGCTGTTTAAGGAGTTTAACTAGAGAAGTCTTATCTAGTTTACCATCAAATTCATATTTACTAACCCATTTTGTATAATACCTAACGTTATCAGAATGTTGTAATTGCATGTATTTTGTGTCTTCGGTTAGGGGCGGATCTCGCGATGTTTTAGTGCACTGATTTCCCATGACAAAAAAAAAATGTTACGTAACCCTTTTTATCCTGTGATATCAAGTTCTCAGCTCCTGTTCACAGTTTATCTAGAATAACTGCCTACCTTATTCTGTTACCCTGATCTATGACCAAATATACAGTACTTCCTTTTGTCCCTGATCTGCAAAACAAATCTTGACAACAATATACTGTAACCTAGTCCCTGATCTAAAACAGAAAAAAGGCAAATTCTTCCTACCTGAGCCTCCGGTAGTGAGAAAGTCCAAGTTCCGCTTTTCAGCCACAGATCAGAAAGTGGCCAGCCTCTTTACACGACAATTCAGTCGGAGGTCTTTTCACTCAAGAAGAACCATTTCGGTAACTTCTCCTGCGCAGTATTTGACCACCAATACGCTCTGATCTGCAGCTTACCAAGGGAATTTCATCTGCAAAGGACCAAACTGTTAAATAAAATAAGATTTCAATACACAGGAGGTTCAGGTTAAAAAGTTTACTAGTGTACACCAGGAGGCAAAAAACGTACAAGTACAGAATTTTGTCTGACATGAAACAGGAAGCACACAATCTTATATAGGTTTAACATTCAAGCTGTGCCCACCTTACTGACGTGATATGTCACAGGGCATCTACATCATTTTAGCTTACAGTCTTCTATTCATAAAGCTGTTGATGCTGTATATTTAAAAAAACTTTTCCTCTAGATACAATACGGCCTTGCTATCCAGCTGGTCAGACATAATGTCTTTCTGTAAAGTTACTTCTTCAAGGTTTCATATTAGTTCGAATACAATAGCAGATTCAGTCTTTTAATAATCTTCTTTGTTCTCTGTTACACTTTCCTACCAGCTGCGTGCTTATCTCAATAACACATATACAAGGCCAAATCATTCCAACAGGAAAGAGCAGAAGATTTCATTATTTCACACATTTAATTTCCTGACCCAGCAGATAATCACTTGTGAAAAGCATAAACATTAAAACTTGCTAAGCTAGCATCTGCCAGGGTCGAAGGTCAGCTTTGCTTCAAGCCACACTGCAGTTTCAAAACAACTTACATTTACACATGAATTAATCCTTACTGTTATATGATTAATAGAATAAAATGCATTATATACTACTTTGCTTTTAAACTAGCATTTCTCATATATTCAAATACACATTTTTCTAACAAATGCTTGCTCTCCTGTGCTGAACTTTGACAGTGTGGGACCCATGGCAGCTCAACAATCATATACCAATGATGATGACATGCTAGGTCATTGCTTGGTATCTCTGACTCCAAAGACCAGGATGGTAAACCTAAAGGGGACAATAATGATGGTGACTTTGCATTCTGCACATGCTATTGTCATTTGTACGCAGACATATTTATAGCTATCAGCAATCCACTATGCCCATGTGACATATGTTGACCATTTGTTTCAATGCACTTCACAAGGAGTTGTTCACCTGTGTTGTGGACACATGTATATGCAATGTGTCCCCTTAGACAGGGTTGTCCTGCTTTATTCTGTGACTACTTTTTACTGCTGTCATATCTTTACTGATGTAAGCCTGTGTTGTACTTCTCTCTTCCAACTTATAGCATTGGCCTATATGTTGCACTTCTACATTGCATATGTTCTGTGCATGTTTACCTTCCTTTACGTTATCATCATTGTCTTGTAGGTGAACTGATACAATATTGCCTTGTGCCACCATGTTGAGTATTATGCACATGCAAGGTGTATACATGCAAGCTGGTGACAATTGATTTGATTTTGTCATTATTTATGTTGTACTTGCATGTCGAGCATTACCCAGGGATTCATATGCTTCCTGCCTATGCACAGGCTGGCATTCCTTAACTCAGATTACTCATATATGTGTCACTATTTATATTATATCACATGTCATTGGTGCTGTGTATGTGTGCTGAAACTTCCTTCAGACTGGATCAATGTTATCACATTGCATGTCACACATATACATGGCATATGACTTTGACATATGAATCCCATTTTGCCTGGGTTTCTCTTGTGTACACTTATTTGCATATTACACAGCCACCTTCATGGTTTGCTATCATACTGCTGTTTGGCACTGTGCTTGGCTGTTTGATTGGAGCATGTAGGGTTGAAGGCTCTAGTTTGCCTCCACTTGTCTTCTCCTGCATGCTCATCCTTGCTGTTGCTTGGCTTACACTTTCATTGCTGATAG
>NC_056726.1:281344541-281359541 GCF_019279795.1 Protopterus annectens | reverse complement strand
GATTGCATCATACCACTTGTATATCCCTCTCCTTCACCCTCACCCCACATGTGCTTTTCTATAACCCTATTTCCTTGGGTGTGTGCATTACTTGTGTTTCCATCATGTGTTCTGCACCCGTTGTTAGCTACTGTTAGCTGTGGTGAAGTGACTGGGATTGTTCTTCACCTTACATAATTCATTTTTTATAAGAAATGTTATGGATTACATTGGATTCTGCAAATTGTGATCAGTGTATTCATATATGTCCCTCGACAAATTATGACAATATATTTAATAATTGCTTGTGGATATTCATCACCTTCCAGATGGACTGATGCATATTTCTATTCCTAAAGTAATTTTCACTTATTATAGTATGTTGCATTGAGCTTGTATAATTTATGTAGATGTTTATTCATAATGCACATATATATCTTACTTTACGAACAATTTTTCCTGGCATACAAATTTGACATGGTTCCTTGAGGTTGCACTGACACTGCTGGTTATGTCTGTTTTGTGCGAAGGTATTCTCCATACACTGAGGCATATTTAAATATTACTTTTTTTATCTACAATTCCTGTGCAGAACTCAGTGCACTTTACTGGATTTTGCTAACTTTATGGAATCTGACCAATGATATCTTCAACTATTAAGATTTTGTCAAACTGTGCACATCCTATAGTTATCTCCCACAGTCCTTGCACAAAGTCACATCTAATTTGCATGCCTAATAATCTGATAGTATACCATCACTGCATCTCTCTTTCCAATGTATGAAGCAGTCCCTATTGTTTAATCTTCAACAACCTTACCCTAGTTAGTAGGCAAATCACTGCCTGACCTGCAATCCTTGGCAAGCTAAAGCTGGGAATTCTTTGTCTCCCCTGTTGCTTCATCTCTCTCTCTCTCTCTCTCTCTCTCTCTCTCACTTTCCCATTTATGCACCATGTGGTACATTCATCTTTCAGTGCTCTTTGTTTCATTAGCAGTTACGGGTTTTATGAGCTCAGGTTGTTAGCCCAAGGCCCAACCCTCCTCAGAGGGTGCACCATACACACACACACACACACACACACACACACACACACACACACACACACACAAGGCCAATTTAAACTGCCCAATCCAACTATTGCATGTCTTTGGAATGTGGAAGGAAACTGGAGCACTCAGAGAAAACCCACATGAACAGAGGGAGGACATGCATACTCTGCACAGAAGGCACCCTAGCCAAGAATCAAACCTGAAAATCTCTTGCTGTGACGCAACAGTGCTAACCACTACACCATTGCGCCACCCTCCTGTTGCTCCATAGCAAAGAAAATTCCTCTTCTAACAGTGCATAATTAAATTAAATGTTATCACAGATGAGACTTTTAACAACAAACTCAGGAGACATAATTTTCCTATAATTTGTCACACTCTGTACACAGCTTAATAAACCTGAGAACCATTTTGATCACTGTAACTTCTATATTTACGACACAACCCAAGTCAACCACAACCAAAAGAGCATTCTCTGGGAAATCCATTATATTGTAATTTCATTCCACAGAACCTCCCTCCAGCACAATGTCTGAAACAACAATTTCCATCTTGCTTTAAGTGCATACAGATATGTATCAGAACATATGCTGACATTATTAAGAACTTCAGTCTTTTTATTCAGATCACTTGTAGAAAGGACATGAGTTATTGAGGTAAGAAATGCATCTGTGCCTCAGAGTTTAACAGGCCATGAGAGAAGGTGAAGCCTCATATAGAGGGCACAGGCCATGAGAGAAGGTGAAGCCTCATATAGAGGGCACAGGCCATGAGAGAAGGTGAAGCCTCATATAGAGGGCACAGGCCATGAGAGAAGGTGAAGCTTCATATAGAGGGCACAGGCCATGAGAGAAGGTGAAGCCTCATATAGAGGGCACAGGCCATGAGAGAAGGTGAAGCCTCATAGAGGGCACAGGCCATGAGAGAAGGTGAAGCCTCATATAGAGGGCACAGGCCATGAGAGAAGGTGAAGCCTCATATAGAGGGCACAGGCCATGAGAGGAAGGTGAAGCCTCATATAGAGGGCACAGGCCATGAGAGGAAGGTGAAGCCTCATATAGAGGGCATGTGGGAGCTATTGCAGCAGGTTGAGAGGACAGAGGAAGCTGAAGTAGAAACTGGCCAAACATTGGTTTTACAGGCACTGAATATTATTTCATGCACATTATTGTTAGGATGGATGGTCTTCCAGGTGGTCAAGGTACCTGTACTCATTCTGGTCAACAGCTATTGGTGCATTGCATCTTTGATGTCCCTATTGCCACAACCAAATCTGTAGTAAGGCTTTTAGAATAGTTGTCAGATTATACAAAAAGTGAAACCACTTGGGGCTAGTGTTTTATTACATCCACTTTCCTAATGCTCTCTTGTGATATGTACATATGGCTTGACTTCTGCTGGGCCACTATTCCCTACATCATAAATTAAGTTTAATTTCACCTGGTTATATATTAATGGGTCATCTGCTGCAAAGAACAAATTTTGTCAATTAATGTGCTACTTTAACAATGTAATTTTCATATAATGAGAGAAATATCTTAAATTAAGATTAGTACATTTTTCCTGTATATTTTTGTCTCCTCTGCCAAATGACCATCAAACCTCCCCAGTCAAACAACAGACCTAATTCCCTGGCAGTAGGGAGAACCCTCTTTTCAGATCCAGCAGAAGAGTCGTGGGGAGGTTATACAGGCAGATGTGGGAATTTTTGTCACCAGTGTCCTGTCCATGAGAGCATTTTTGTATTTTTAGCCCTTGTTCCATGCCCTGGTGGAAATAGTGCCACCTGCATGGCTACAGGGGCTGCCTTTGCTCCATGGCATTGGTGCATGCAAGACAGGGAGCCACCATTACCAGCCATGGCAGCAACAGCATATGCCCTACCCAGCAGATTGTAGTTTTTTTGTGTTACATGCAGCCTCTATCTCACTACACTGGAGTTGCAGATATATTCAGCCAGGAGCCAATGCCCTCCTTCCCAGGATAGGCACCATCAATCCTCTCCTGCCATCTCACTATTGTCAGAGCTACTAGTCAGACTCAGGTCACATGGGTTGTCATTAGGGTATTTTCCATGCTGGACTAATAATTTGTTGTAATGGCAGTTCTGGTCAGTAATTTACCCACTTTTGTTTCGCTATCTGTGCCCCTACCACTCCCTTTGGACCATCACAAGAGCAGATCTAGGAGTCGAGTTAGGAGGGGGCGTGTTCAGTAGTTGGGTGTATCACAAGACAGGACTGTGAGAATGAGAACGAGAAACAATCCGTAAATGGACATGTGGTTAATCTATCCTCTCATCAGTTGACACCTGCACAAGAGTGTCTTCTCAGTAAAGGATTGTCTTTTGTACCAGCTAAGAGATCGAACATGACTGATGTTTTAATGAGTTTAAGAATGTTTGCCAGGAATATCACCATTGCTGCTATGTTTCCACAATGGACTTCAGCTGTGAATGATTTTAAGAAATTGAGTACTTTTACTCCAAACGTGTATCCTTGTGTGTAGACTTTCTTAGATGTATGTGAGTATGAGAAACTTTACTTGAGATAATTCTCGATAACAATATGTTTGTGTTCAGAGAGGATTTCTATTTTCAAAAGGTTGGCATGGCTATGGGCAGAGCTTGTGCTAACAGCTACACCAACCTTGTTCTAGCACAATGAGAGTTGGAGGTGGTTTTAGATAGTAATATGTTCTGCTGGTATATTGAATATTATAAGAGGTTTGTTGATGACATCCTTTTACTATGGGGAGGCCCCCTAGAGTTGCTGTCAGAATTTGTTAATACTTGCATTCTATTACCTTATTTTTGAAGTTCACTTATGTGTTCTCCATTATAGATATAGCATTTCTTGATGTTATGATTAGTAAATCAGAGTTGGGACAGATTAATACTTCTCTTTTTAGAAAAGCTTGTAAGAAGAATTTAATGCTACATAAAAGGAGTATGCATCCTCATCATATACCAAGGAATGAACTCAAGGGTCAATTCTTAAGGGTGATGAGGTCATACAATGATGATGGTATGCTACATAATTCATTTCAACTGTTTAAATCTGATTTTTGTAGCCAGGGACTATGCAGAGAAGGAGACTGAGGTTTGTCTCAGTTTTTTTCAGAAAGACAGGGCAGAGGTAAAGCGTACTTTTCATCCCAGACCACCAAGAATAATAGTGCAGCAACACTTCCATCTGGGCAAACTCTGAGAGTTCCCCTTACGTACTCCAGTGATGTTCATATTTTTGTGATATTATTAGGAAGCAATGGAGAATTTTGACTGTTTCTGAGTAGCTGAGAGGTGTTATAACAGATACACCATTGTTTTCTTTTAAGAATAATTTTAACCTGAAGAGACAGCTGTGTTATAGGAAAGAGGTTAATAGGAATATAGCCAGGTCCCAACGACAAGGAATGTATCCTTGTCGGAGATGTCATGCTTCTAATTTTATACAATCTGGTATGATGTTTAAACATCCCATGTTAGGCTTTTCCATTGAATGCAAGTTTTATGCTGATTGCACAACTAGATATTTGATTTATTTATTTTTCTGCATGGTCTGTTATGCTTTTTATGTTGGAAAGACTAATCACTCCTTTAAGGAACAGATACTTGAACATGATAGAGACATTAAGACTGAGAAGAAAGAGAATGCTCAAGCATGACATACTATAAGAGAAGGTGGTTATCATGTTTTCAAGTTTTTAGTCTTAAAGGTGATAGAAGTGAATATTAGGAGTAGGGACCTTAGAAATAGAATGGAGATGAGAAAACTAGCCTGGATTCTTTCTTTGCAAGTGGATAGATTTCCAGGCTTAAATGAAACTATCTATTTAAAACCAGCTCTGAAAGCCCAGCCACTCCCACATTGATTACAGTTTTGGTGAACAGTATTGAAAAGTTTGCAGTATGTAAGTTTTTCACATAAGTTTTTTTATATATTTTTTATATAGTTTTTTATATGAGTCTCATACATTTCAAAATAGTATTACTATTAATCACAATTAATGTATTTTTAAGGACTTTTAAATTTGATTGTAGAATTTTTGCAGGAAATGATGTCAGTGTTTAATTGGTATATTAGCTTCATGGCTATGTCGTTATTTGTCTGATAAAGTGATTTGTCTATCGTGAAAGTGCTTACTGTTTATTTTTCATTTTGCTTTGAATTTGTTCTAGTAAATTGAGTACTCTCAGCTGTGGTGGTCGTGCCCTTTTTATTTATTTTCATTATTGTTGGTTTTAAGTACCGTGCCTTCAACATAATTATCTCCCTCCTTGGATTTAATCATTTTACGTGTTGATTTTCTAAATGAAATGTTTTCTATTTTATTTATTAAATCAGAAATCCCTTTTTTACTTCAAAAGACTACCTTGTTAAGTGACTCGCTTAACATAAAAATTTGTGAGTGGAAATACACAGTTGTACTACTGCAGAGAAACAGAAAGTTCAGTGATTGAAGTCAGTGCCAGCAGTGCAATAGAAACAATGCTAGCAATGGCTTCCTATAAGAAATAGCAATTGATAAGCTGCAACTTGCAAAGTTGTGCTCAGCAAGTTAGAATCAGAAGTGTAGCTAGGGTGGGGAAAGGGGGACATCTCCCCTGGGTGCAAGGTATTAGGGGGTGTGTTCAGCAGTTGTCAGTGGGGTTTCAATGCAGTGCCAGCATTCAGAAACCAATGCTGATACTTCAGCTGCTGTTAGTGCTGAACCACTTAGTGGGTGTTACTTTAACAGTAGTAAACCGCTTGCTAAAATTTTCATTTGTATGTATAGCAAGAGGTTTGCTGCAATTTAAAATATAAGCTCTTATTTTTTTCTTTTTTTTATCCTCATTTTATTGATGTGGAGCACAGATCCAGAGGAATTGATAGTGCTTTTGCTTAGATTGCCATATCAGGGATAGGACAGACTCTTCTCTTTTCTTTTCTTTTTCTTTTTCTTTCTTTCTTTTTTTTTTGTTGCTCCAGGTAATAGATCAGGGGAAAAACATTGAGTAGCTCAGACTAGGAAGAAGTTATGGTGTTCCTAATTGAGCGACATACCTTTTTTTTTATTTTCTTCTCAACCTGGAATTAATGTTTTTTAGGTCAGTGGGAAGCAATGGGCATTACAAGAGCAAGCTATGTTTTGGGCTGTAATCTCATCCATTTCACCTTTAACCACCTGTAGTGATGCTCATTTATAAAACTGGTTAGTGACTGCAATGCCTATACATTAATACATTACATCACACTTAAAATAGCCATTCATACTTATTTTACTATTGTTACTAGTAAATTATTTTTTCTGTAGACTTCTAAGAGGTTGAAACAGCATTTTAATGCCAAGGATTTTGTATGAATTTATACACTGTAGTACTGGACAATGCATTTCTTGGGGATAGGGTTCCGCAAGCAGTAAACTGAGGAAAATATGACATGGATCAAGTTCACATCTGATCTAATGTAATTCTGAAACAACATAGTGTGGGGGCACAACATTAAACATTCCCCCTCCCCTATGGATCCTGGGATGACATCTTCCCAAGAGGTGGAATCCTCAATACTCAACATTTTGCTGTGCCAAGGTATTTAATTCAATGAGTAACTGCTATGCAAAGTCAAAATACTGTGATTAAGAAACATTCAATGATAATGGACCCCATTACACTGTTTGGCCGTAGTTTGAAGCTGCCCAAGAACTCAGAACTGGTAAGTTTAGCTGAAGTTCTCAGTAAGAGCAGTTCCATCTGTATCATATAAGTGGTATTGTAGACAGAAAGCTGATTAAGTAACTTGCTCATAGTCACAGAGTTAGGCAAATGAAGGCTTAGGGAATCAAACCCCTGGACCATAAGAAGCAGCATGCTATTGGCTCATAACCTTGATCCTCTGTCATCATACAAGCTAAGGTCCCAAATTAGGTGGAGATTCATTGGTTTTAAGAAGCAGCTATGATCTCTAGTCATTGCCAAAGTAAAGATAGGGAGGCATACCTCTCAACTGTACAGATTTTTGCCTCATATTTTTGGTCCATTTCTCATAAAACTATGGGTTTCTGGCAAATCACTCAGGGTTCAAGTCAGAAAATAATGACAGACATTTGAGTTTCAGACTGCATACCCTTCGAAAAATCAATGCTAATGCAAAACCCATTATTCTATCAATTAAGTTTGTAGGAGCAATATTTAAAAAGTGTCCCTATTTCTGGGTCTTTGTTCTCCCATTATTTATGGCTTGTCCAGATTTCTTGATCTAAGAGGTTGAGAGGTATGTAGGGAGGTCTAACAGAAGACTATTACGAAACAAGTAGAGCAATATGATTTCAGAAACAGACCCTGGGTTATATGTCAGAAATGGAGTAGAAGGATATTATTGCTATGTTAAAGACTGAGCCAGGATACCACAAAACATCCAAAGCTCATTGAGTGTATCTTATTTTGAATCAATTAATGTCTTGTTCATCTTATTGGATCTTTTCTAACAAATGACCAGGTATTGCTTGCTATTTATACCTGTGAATATGATTAATTTGTTATTTTGATGAAGTCCCCTGTTGTGAGGGATGAAACTGTTCAATTTTATTTAGATTAATAAAATTATTTTTACTGCCACACCTTTGTTTCATATGTGCTTTTGGTTTTGGATGAATGGTTTTGAACAGGCACGTATTTTACCCTTGTTGGTTTCCTTATTTAGAATCAACTCATGACTGACACTATCAAAGGTCAGTTGCAGTCCAAAAGGGTGAATGATCACATGATCGAAGTCTTTTTACTGGTGAAAAAAAAAATCAAGCCCTCATGTGAGTGAACGTTCATTTGAATGGAGTTTCTGCTGGCAGTCTTTTGAATGGGATTGCTGTACAGTGGGATAAGAGAATTTGCCCTTACCCCACAATTGTGTGAGCTCATTGTTAGTATAAAGATGTATATATATATATATATATATATATATATATATATATATATATATATATATATATATATATATATATATATATGGGTTCCTATGACTTCATCGAACTGTGAAATCACTGACACTCACCTCTTCGACACCAATCCATCGACGTCCATATCATCGACAATTCCGGTAAGCGATCTTCCCCCTCACAGGACCCATGGTAGCGCTTCTTCCTGTATAACACCGATTAGGGTTTATGTGATTCCGTATAATTTACCTTGAAAGCGCTACCATGGGTCCTGTGAGGGGGAAGACCGCTTACCGGAATTGTCGATGATATGGACGTCGATGGATTGGTGTCGAAGAGGTGAGTGTCGGTGATTTCACAGTTCGATGAAGTCATAGGAACCCATATATATATATATATATATATATATATATAGAGAGAGAGAGAGAGAGAGAGAGAGCAAGAGGTCTGGGAGGGACATCCCCCACATGGCACTCTCCCTGGCAAAAAAGGGGGAAAATGTTTCTTGTTTTTCTGTGATCGCTCATATGAACATTCTTTCTAAATTGTTTGGTCTTTAGAGGTTCACTCATATGAGTGTTTGCTCTTTCATGAGACATTCTGAAGGCCTATGCATTATAAAAAAAAATTCAAGTGAATAGCCATTATTCATGTTATTATATATAGAGTTGTTTTTTTATAAATGGCTGTCAGGTTACTACAGCCAGAACTAAAGCTATGCCTGTGCAACTGTTATGAAATCGTAATTCTTATGTTTAATGATTTGCTCACAGATAAGTTTCTTAATTATTTAGACAATGGTACACTGATTAGAAACTGGTCCAAAATCTTGAATCAACTATTATATGGACATGTTTACGTTGACAAAGAACAGAACTAGAGCTGATATAGTATATGTGCAGATTTTTCAAGAATATGCAATGCAACACATTTTTTTTTATAAATCAAGGTGGAGGTGGACATATTCTGATCATGTTTTTTTTTTTAATTTTTCTGGATTTCTTTGAAGTGGAAAGTAGGTATGAAACCAAGAGTATATGTAGGGTGGTATCATCTTTGGTCAAGCTGATATGAGCTGGATTGCTTTTGTGAGAAGAAAGTCAATGAAATCTCTAGAGGCTATGTGCTTGTACTGTTTATATAACTTGTTAATTCTCTGATTGTTTTCCAGCTCAAGGGTATCTTAATTTTTCCCTTTGGAAAGTGGATTTCACAAAGTTAGTAGTATTTATACTCATTTTTCTTAGATGTGTGTACATCAGGTTTTTTTATCCTAGGAGTTTCATTTCTTTTCAGCCTAAGATTTATTTTTGTAAGTAATGCTTTTATTTAACCAGTGAGCCAAATTACATCCTACCTGCTTAGTTTTCTATGTATAACTGGGAAAACAGATCATGATTTATGACTAGCTGAGTTTCAAAACAGGAATAGGGTTTGTTGACACTGTCTTCACTGTTGGTTTGTGTCCACTCAATTCTCTCCAAGTTAGCAATTACCTTCCATATTGCCTGAGTAAGTGTGGCCAGTAACATATTATCAAATTCAGTAGCCTTATTCGTAATGTAGATTCATGTAAACTTCCATATTGACATCCTCCTTGGTCTCACTGAACCTTGCACAGTCAAAATCTTCAAATGTAATTACAGTAACAACAAAAAGATGACACTGGTGGTTATTATTTTCTACTTTTTGCAAAGGCAGATATATGCACTTGGTTAATTTTTCAGTATTGTAAAAGTTCAGTGTCTGCTCTCATATGTCCCCTTTATTTTCTTTTGAAAAAAATAAAATAAATACAAGTCAATGTGACTGCCTGAAGAATTAAAAACACCTGAGACTATAGATTTCAGTTTTGATCTTGTGCTACTGTTAAAGGCTAAGGCCATACACTGTTTCACACTATCTTCTTCATCAATATCCAAGATACTAAATATGATAATATAGTCTTTTAAAATTTCCCAAGAGTCCATTTGATAAGTATGTGTTCACAAGCAGCAATTATTTCATGTGTAAATGATTCTGCAAATCTCCTTAAGGCAGTATTGAAATAAATGTTAAACTTTTCCATCTGTCGTTTGTCTACTTATCTACAATTTAAACTTTCAGTCTGAACAAACTGACTGCATCCAAACTACCTGTTGTAATGACAGCAAATGAGGAAATCAGAAGAAGTTGAGAACTGAAATAGAAGGGAAAACAGTGGAACAGGTTAACAGCTTCAAGTATCTTAGGGGGTGATTAAGGAAAAGAGAAGTCTGAAAAAGGAGGTCAAAGCTACAGTGAAATAGCCTGCAGCCATCTGGCACAGGATGTCAGAGGTAGTGTATGACAGAAGAATATCAAAGAAGCTGAAAAGTATGGTTTACAAAACAGTGGTGCGACCAGCATTACCATATGTTACAGAAACCTGGTCAGTAAAAGCAGAGCAGTTGAGGATGATAGAGCTTATGGAAATGAAGTGCTTGAGGTGGGTAGAGTCGGGTAATAGGATGCATACTGGGAGACAGATGAAGAAATGAGGACATCGCAGCAGACGTCAAAGTAGATCCAATCGTAGAGAAGTTCAAAGAGAACAGATTACAGTGGCTTGTGCACATGTGCATTTAAGCAGAAAACAACCTGGTGAAGAAGGTTTGGGACAGATAGGAAGAAGGCAAGAGGAAATGAGGAGCCCAGAAGACATGGATGTATTGTGTGAGAGAAACCCTGTGACAGTCTAGCCTGAATGTTGAAGAAGGTAGGACAGTGGGACTGAATTGAGAGAGTTCATGACAGTTGACACAGCACCCCAGCCCCATGTAAATCGTGGAAAAAGGGGGCTGTTGATAATTATAATGACGATGAAGATGAGGATGATCCAAGCTCCTTGGGTGTGTTTTTGTAGGTTGTGTTTCTTTACCTTCTTCATCTGTATTCCCAGATCTGCATCTACAAACTTGTACTATGACTTGAATAAACTCAGGATCTGTGTCAAATAATTCCCTTCTCTTTTTCCTTTTTTTCCCTCTTTTGTGATGATCACTCTATTATGTTTATCCTCATAGCATAATTGGGAGTAGCTCCTTAAGGTTTGGGAATTTTTGTAGTATTGACATGTCACCATAATAGGGTTTGATGGGGTATAGTATATCCATTTCTAGAATACTGGTTGCATTGAAGCTGTAGACAGTGGAGTCTAATATAGTTTTTCCAGTAGTGGTTATGTCATTGAAACTGTGGCAGATGGTGTGTACCATACTAATTTCAATAAGCCTAAAAACACTGAAGTTGTAGCCAATGGAGTTTCATCATCAGCATCGTCACCACCCTTTTCCAATTTTCTACATGGGGTCGGGTGTATTCTTCAACACTCATGCCTGACTGTTACAGATCTTCTTTCAATTAATCCATCCACCTCTTTGCTGGATGTCCTTGTTTCCTTTTACCTTCTTCCTGTCTGTCCCAAATCTTCTTCATCAGATTGTCTTAAGCTTTTTTGCATATGTCCGAAAGACTGTAATCTGTTTTCTTTGATCTGTTCTGCAATTAGAACTACTTTGGCTTCTGCTCTTATGTCCTCATTTCTTCATCTGTCCCACAGTGTGCATCCTACCACCCTTCTCAAGCACTTAATTTCCATCATCTCCAGTTTCCTCATCTGGTCTGCCTTTACTGCCCAAGTTTCTGTACCATACAGTAGTACTGGTCACACCACTGTCTTGCACACCTTACTTTTCCACTATTTTGGTATTCTTCTGTCATAGACTACACCTGAGATTCTATGAAGGTTGGCTGCAGCCCCTCTGATTCTAGCATTGACCTCTTCATTCACTTCCCTTCTCCTCAACCACCTCTTCCAGATACTTGAAGCTATTTACCTGCTCCACTATCTTCTCTTTTATCTCAAATCTCAGCTTCTTCTGATTTCCCTCATTTGTTGGCATTACCACCATATCCGTGCTTAGTTTCATCCCATGTGCCTTCAGTGTTGTATTCCATTCTCCTATCCTTTGTTGAAGTTCTAGTTAAGAGTCTGCCTGTAATGCCACATCATCTGCATGCAGCAACTTTGTTGATCTGCCACCACTGACCTGTTTGCTAATGTAGTCCATCACCAATATGAAGAGCAATGGGCTCAGAGCTGAACCCTGGTAAGCCTATTGGAGTTTATCATTTGTACTCTAATCACACTGGTGTCCTGGAAATTGTGGCAGATGGAATGAGCCATATCTATTCTAATAATACTGGTGGCACTGAAGCTAGAGGATGGAGTGTACCATATTTGCTTCAGTAGCACTAATGAAATTGAAGCTGTGGTAAATGGAGAGTCCCATATCCATTCCAGTAAAACTTATGGCACTGTAGATGTGGTGGATGAAGAGTATCATATGTAATCTTGTAGCACCAGTGGCAAAGAAGCTGTGGCAGATGGAGTGTTCCATATCCATTACAGTAATATCGATGGCATTGAATATGTGGTGGATGAAGTGTACCATATCCATTCCAATACCAGTGATGGCACTGAAACTATTACTGATGAAATGTACCATATATATTTGAATAACTCTGGTGGCATTGAAGCTATAAGTGATGAACTGTACCACATTGATTCTAATAACACTGGTGATACTGAAGCTGTGACTAATGTAATTTACCATATCCATTCCCATAACAGTGATAGTATTGAAGCTGTGGTAGATGAAATGTAACATATCCATTTCAGTTAACTAGTTACACTGAATCTGCAACAGATGCAGTTTACCAACTTGATTCTAGTAACATTTGTGACACTGAAGTAGTAGTCACTGGAGTGTCCATTTTCCCTTCTAATAACAATGGTGACACTGAAGCTGTGGCTGATGGGGTATACCATATCCATTCCAGTAACACTGGTACCATATAAGATGTAGTAGGTAAAGTACCATCTGCATTCTGACAATACTGGTGGCACTGAAGCTCTATCAGATGGAGTGTACTATATCAGTTTATAATAATATATATTCCAATAACACTGGTGCCATTGAACTTATAGCCAATGCACTATAGCAGATATATTCTAGTAACACTAGTGGCAATGATCTATTCCAGTAACATTGGAGGCTTATAGCTAATGACATGTATGATATGTATTCCAATGATACTGGTAGCAGTGGACCTGTGCACAATGGCACATAGCATAGCCATTTCACTAACACTGGTGGCATTGTAACTGTGGTAGATAAGTGTACCATATCCCTTCAGATAATGCTAGTGGAACTGAAGCTATGGCTGATGGAATGTACCACATCTATTCCAATAAAACCAGAAGTATTTAAGTTGTAACCAATGGAATGTATCATGTCTATTCCATTAACAATGGTGAAATTGAAGTGTAGCCTATGGAGTGCACCATATCTGTTCCACTTTTTCTCACATTCTACACTATTAATTCTAGAGTAGTTGGATTGGGAGGTTCTTGCTTAAGATATCCCAGTCAATAATTTATTTTTTAGCATACTGGAAGGAGTACAAAGTATGTTTCATGTATGTGTAGTTTACTTATGTAGCCCTGCAAAATATTTTTCCAACAATCAGTTTTTTACACAATCCTCACCAGTATGCAAACTGACAATGATGGGATTCTACTAAAATTGCAATGGTTATGTGACAGATCATGATGATTTTCAAAGTCATAAGCAATGCACTGAGTTATAATGCAATAATGTGAATTATACAATGACTGGCCATTAACATTCCAAAATGTGCACGCTGATTGGCCAGCCCAACCAGCATGCCCGTTGTAAATCCGAGAATATACCAATGGAAAAAGGTCCAGTCACTCAGACCTTTTTCCATTGGTATAGTCTTTAAATTTTATTTTTATTTCTTAGAAAATAAAAATAAAATCTGTAGTCCAGACTCTGGACATACCAGAGAGGCAGCATGAATAAAATACTAGGGAAATCAGGTACGTTATTTAAAACTAAACACATGTACCTAATATCCCCTTATATTTCATTCATGCTGTATCCCTCTTACCCCTAAACTGCCCTAAAGTTTTTTTTTTTAATTAAAAAAAAAAAAAAACAAAAAGAAAAAAGAAAAATGGACAACAGAGATCTTCTTTTCTCCATTGCTTACTTTCCCTAGCACTGATGTACTGGGTATGCGTGGGAATACAAGTCCCAAAAGCATGTACAGTACATTAGATAAGGCTCAAAGAAATGTCCAGCAGCGAAAGGACAGCACTTCACCCTTATACAAAGACATTATTTAAGAAAAGTAAGTATTTTTTTTCTTAAATAATGTCATTGTATAATACCAATAACCCACATCTGGGTGTGGGCAATGCTGGATTTACCCACGGTTGTCTTTGTTTGGTCACGAGGGCGAAGCCCAAGTGACCAAACTACACCAACCGTGGGTAAATCCAGCATTACCCACACCCAGACATGGGTTATTGCTATAATATTTCATGCTTCATACAAACCAGATCTCTGTGTATTACATTTATCAATTTATTTCTGTGCTCTGTTATGCTAGAGCACTGTTTCATATTGATTTTTGTGGGTTGCATTAGTTGATTAAGTTTATATTAAATAGGATTTTAAACAGAGTGAGCAGGATTCATAAACTGAATGCTTCTTTTATGTTCTAGTTCTGATAATTCAGAAGTAATTATATTTTTATTTTATTTTATTTTATGTAAGTTTGGCATTAGTTAATTGCTTATGTACTTTAGTGCTCTGTTGAAAAAAATTCTTAGCTTAATAATTTAGTTTATTTGCATTAGTTTAGATAAATAGAATTGGGTTTCTTTTGCTGGAAATGACATTTTTTCCAAGTGGCCTGTGTTTTACTGTTTTGCTCATTTAATGTTTTTTCAAATAAGAAAACATTTCATTTTCTGGTGGCAGATTTGGGAAGCTAGTGTTATTTTTTGGTGTTTCTGACTATGTCACTACTTTTGTATACAGCAGGAAGCATTGATATTTATTTATTTATTTGTGTGTTTGTTTGCTTATGTATGTTACGTTAAAGTGAGCTTTCATCATCTTTTACTACACTTTTTATTTGGTTTCACATTAAAAAAAAGA
>NC_056726.1:281329541-281339541 GCF_019279795.1 Protopterus annectens | reverse complement strand
GCTGTGAGCTATAGTTTCTGTGGTACAGTGTTTGATTCTTTTAGCCTTCAGTTATTTGCTGTGTGACCTTGATCAAATTACTTAACCAGACCATGATTCTGGTCACCCTTGAACAGGGACTCTTTGTCCAGTGGGCCTTCCTGGTTCATATATATTCATATAAATAGTAGAATCCCAGCAATAGGTATCATTTTTGCTATATCTAGCTGAATTTTACATGTGCTGTCACTCTTGTCAACTTGCAGTTGATAATTACTGCAGTAACTTCATCTAGAGAAATAAAGCCAATCCTATCATTTGCTTCTAGTACTAACATCTGAAACGAAGACATGATCACCAGGTTTAGATGTTCCTCAAAGTGATTGACCCCCTGATAATGTTTGCACTTAAGACCTGTGTTTCTTAACCGTTACTGAAAGCACATAGGGAGTAATTCACATCAGAAATCATGCATGAATATTCTACAGTCTGTCATACACACAAACACACACACACACACACACACACACACACACACACACACACACACACACACACACACACACACACACACACACACACACACACACACACACGTATTTATAGATATATAATGGAAACAACCACACATGTGGCCTTTTGTTTTAATCTTCACACAGCGCTGATGATTCCATAACCTCTGAGTTAATGAAATCAGTGAGGCTTCACTGACAGTCAGCAGTACTATTCCCTCTGTTTATTTTGTAACATGTTGTCCAACTTTTATAGTTCTCTTCTATTACCATTTGATGTTTTCTTCTTATGCGTGTCTCCATATCTGGCTACTCACATACCTTCAGTAACCTGTTTCTTCTTAACCTCTTTTTTCACTGCTTAGTAATTTACATTTTCTCTTATTTTTTCTTTATTCTTTGTTTCATTTCTTCACAGTAGGTATGCACAATGTACTTTATCAGATACAACTCCTTCTTCAAACTGTGTTTGCATGATTCATTCATTCTGCCCACAGAACGTTTTAAATTGTTATTTACACTGACCTAAAATAGTCTCTCATTTTGTTATTTACAGCAGAAGGTAAAAAAGACATAGCACAGCAGGCAAACAGTCCCTATCAAAATAAATATATTGATCCTATTTTATTGAAGTGCTGTTACCATTATGTTTGACTATGTGTTTATTGAATTCTGCATCAGTCATTTATTTCAGACTACCCACGTGCACAGCAGTCCTCCACAACAAAGACAGATTCATGGTTGAGTTTTTAGTGATTTTATTAAATGGTTTGGTGAGTCTTATCTTCAGCTAAATATATCTAAATTCAGAAAACATGCAAATACACATGATGTAACATTTATAGAGTCAGATGGTGGAATAATACAATCTTATAAATATCTTGGGAAAATCATAGAGTCAAAGTTGAATTTTGAGGAAAATTGTGAATTCATGTGTAGAAAGGAACATCAAAGATAATTTTGCCTGAGAAAATTGTCCCATTTACACATTCATAAAAATATGATGATTCTATTTTATCATGCTTTCATTGAATCGGTTGTATCATTTTCTTTGGTAGCACAGTATGGACATTTGTCTATGAAAAGTAGGAGTTCTTTGAACCAATTAGTGAAATGGTCTAGTAAGTTGATTGGCAAACAATTGAACCTTACGTCTTTATGTATTAGACGTTTGGAAAAGATAACTGGTTGAATTTTAAAGGATGTTTTATATCTGTCACATGTTGAATTTCAGCTTCTTTCATCTGGAAGAAGGTATCTGTTTCATAGGTTCATAGGTTCATAGGTGTGTACTAGGCTAATGGCCCTGGAGCCTTTACAAGCCTAACCCATAGAAGTGCTCTGGCACTGTGCCGCCCGATGTTAGTTCCCAATGCCTCTATCAAGTAGAGCCACTGGAGTGATCCCCGGGGTGAACTTTCTATTTCCCATCCACTTATCGAGATTTCTCTTGAAGAGGGCCAGTGAGGCGCTCTGCTTGACATGTATGGGAAGTCTATTCCAGAACATGGGTAGTCTCTGAGTTATAAACCTGTCCCTTTGTGTAAAACAAAATGCTATAAGAATAGTTTTATTTCAGCAGCTATTGCTCAGACTAATAATAAATGTGTTTAATTTTATAAGATCATCTACATTTGTTACTTGCTGAATTTCAGCTTTTCATCTGGTTGAAGGTATCTGATTGAAATGTAGAACAGAGAGGTATAATGGTTTTATTTTAACAGCTATTATTAAAATAGTGATGTGCAATATAGGATGTAATTTTTTTTTTGTATATTTTGTGGAATTGTCTGAGTGTTAATCATTTTTTGATGGTGTTTGTTTAATTTTATGTATGTTCATATGTCTAAATGTATGTTGAGACCAATGCTCACTTTGTGGCTGTAAACTGAAGTTACCTATGGGTACAAATAAAGGAAATGAACTGCATTGAACTGAATTGAACTTTATTTTATCTTCATCTGTCTGCGTGACCACTTAGCCTAGCAGCTTCATTTTTCATATCTATCTCTGACTGAGTGGACAAATGCTTTTTAAACACTTAGGGCCAGATTCAGGAAGGCTTACACGGAGTTCAAGAGTAGTGTAAGCGTCCGTGTAAGCCTCCCGATTCAGGTACAGCCCAAACCTCCGTGTAAGAGACAGCTAACATGTCTCTTACACGGACTGGGCGTGGAAATGCTCAATACCTCATTTGCAGTTCCAAGATATGCAAATGAGGTATTTGAGCGATCCACGAAGCAGAAACCAGTCCGTGTAACGGACGTGTTAGCTGCAGAAATGTACTCAGCTGACAACTGAGTACATTTCTGCAAAATCAAAAACGGAGCTATGTCAGCTCCAAATAAAGGGTGCATATGTGTCATTAAGCATGCCAATGGCCAAATATGTGGCCATTGGCATGAAAAAGTGTTGCAAAAATAAGTTATTTAACTTTTTTTTTTCACGGGATTTGTGTGTTTGACTGCAGCGCACACCCGCGCAAACGGGCGCTACCTAAAACTGAAAACCGAAGCTTATAAGCCCACAATTGTGGGATTTATGTATTACATGGAATGTCAATGGAGGGACTTGCAGACTAAAAACAATATGGCCTCCGTTTAGTGGTTGTCAAGGGGGGGAAGCTCTGTGTAAGATATGTAACTAAGCATTACTAGGCAATCCTATGTAAATGAGGGTTACAATACTGAATCACACTGCCACATAGGTAATGAGCACTTTCTGAGTAGTGTAAGAGTTAGAGAAGGGGAAGGAACAGAGTAAGAGGTGGGTGACATCACGGAGGGGAAGGATAGAAAGAAATGTACCAGATTGGAGGGCAATGTAAGGTAACAGATGACAGACAGACATCAGGGAGGGAGGTGTGTCCCAACAGAACACTAGGAAAGTCAAGAAATTGAGGGTATACGCTATCCCTACACTCAAAGTTTCTTGATATACGTGCATCTTGTGGCGTGCGCGCGCATGTAAGGCAGGTTCAACATGTGGGGCGTGTTGCAAACTGTTTACAACGGTTTCTTGTGGCGCACGTGTAAGGCAGTGTCTGCGCGTTTTAGCATGAATCAGCCTAGCTAACACCGTGTAAGGATGTGTGCGCGCGTGTAACACGGTGTAGGGATGTGTGCGCGCATTTAAGTGACTGTGAGCGTGTTTAAGCTGGTGTGCACATTGCTCCCCCTCAGGAAACAGAGAGGAAACAGGAAACAACCAAAATACAGGGAAACTGCTGGAGTTAATTGGTGGAAACAATTACAAGCAGGCAATTACACAGGCAGACTAGAAGCCCAGCCCAGCACTTAAAACACAACAAAGAGCAGTGAAGGCTGTTTCTCACAAGAGATACTGCCAGAAACTAAGCTATCAGAACTGAAAACTGAATAAAAGCTGAACTCAGAGCAGAAATGCTAGGGGCTGCCATGGCTATTATAATCAGGCATAGGCGAATTGCTGAGGGTGGTGACAATGCAGACGCTGACAGACAACCCAGAGTGAGGAGAAGGAGAAGAGTATACAGGCCCAGGGTCACCTACCATGGGTTACATGAGCTGGAGATAGTAGAGCGCTATAGAGTGGACAGAGAGCTCCTGCAGCAGATTGTTGAGCTGTGCAGGCCACACCTCACACACAGAACCAACAGAGGGGAACCCATCCCAGTGGAAACCAAGGTATGTGTTGGCCTAAGAATACTAGCAACAGGTACCTTCCAGAGACCAACTGGCGATATGATGGGGATATCACAGGCATCAGCCTCCAGGGTACTGCACCAGTTCCTGGATGCCATGTCACCACATGTCAGTGATCATATATATGTCCCTAATGACCGTGAGGTTGTGGCCAGCAATATGCGTCTCTTCCAGCAAATAGCGGGATACCCTGAGGTGCTGGGTGCAATAGACTGCACGCACATACGCATCAAAGCACCAGCCGGTGAGCGGGGTAGAGTCTACATTAACTGCAAGGGATACCCCTCCATCAACTGCCAGGTCGTGTGTGATGCCCAGGGCATAATAATGAATGTGTGTGCTGGCTGCCCTGGGAGCTACCACGATTCCCACATCTGGCATCTGACGCAGCTGTACCAATCATTTGCCAATGGGGACTTCCCACACGGACACCTAGTGGGGGATGCAGGTTATGCACTTGAGCCGTGGCTGATGACACCCATCAGGAATGCACACACACCTGAACAGGAACGCCATAATGAGGCACACGCACAAACACGTAATATCATAGAGCGTGTGTTTGGGCTGCTCAAGTCACGGTTCCGGTGTCTGGACACATCTGGTGGAGCTTTGCAGTACACACCAACTACATGTACCCAAATGATCATGATATGTGCTATGCTACATAATATGATCCTGCGGAAACAGCTGCAGCAGGACCAGCACAGGGCTGGGCCAAACATCCCCCCACCATTGCCAAGGCCACCACAGGCAGGGGGTGACTCGGAGGAGGAACAACCTGACCTTGTCCCAGTAGGCAGAAGGAGGCGTGCCCAGTATGCCCTGGCCTTGGCAAAGAGGCAACGCATAGCACATACGCTTGGTCAGTAGGAACACTGGGACTGATACCGCTCTGACTCACTCATACAGTAACAGGGATGCCTAACATGACACAACCTGCTTCCAAATGTACAGGGAGTGTAGTATGTGTATCCGACAGAGGTGGCCCTGCAGCACCACCTGAGGCATGAATGCCATGTGTTAAGTAATGTAATATCATGTACAATATGCACACCTGAGGACCCCAACTAACATCCATATCCACGCATATGACCCTGCGGAAACAGCTGCACGTCATACAGTGATGTACATGTGCAAAAACATGGAACAAGATACAAAATGAGGGTGTCTAGCAATAAATAGCATGGATAACCACACACCCATGTTTGTACCACAACAAGAAGCAACATGGAATAGCCATGGTCAAAAACCAATGGCTGAAACCGACTACTACTATATAGCCTGCTGCAGACCACTGTCCTAATAGCAGGAACTGCCCCAGGCCTATGTCCATAGGTTCATACTAGGCTATCTGCCCTAGGGCATTAATAAGCCTAGCCCAGAGTTTTGTGGCTTCTCTCACCCCTGCAAGTTGATGGATAATATGCCCATTATTTTGCTGTGCCTCTGTCAAGCAGTGATACTGAGGTTATCCCTGGGGTATACCTGCAATCTCCCATCCATTGGTCAAGATCTCACTTGAACAAAGCCAGTGAGGTGCTCAGCCCCACATGTACCAGGATGTTGTTCCACAGCATATGGACTCTCTGGGTGATGAATCTGTCCCTCCAGCACATCCTATTAATATCTGTGTTGAGGTTTAGGTCTCCTGCCCTTGTAGTTCTGATGGATGTAGAGGTCTTGAGGTGAAGCATGTTCATAAATTCTGGGTTGGACATAGCCTTGTATGTCAGGCACAGGTCACCTCTGAGCAGTCAGTAAGTGACTGAATACAGCTGGAATTCCTTCAGTCGGGCAGCATAAGAAATATGTTTGAGACCCTTTCACCTCCTGTCGAGGAATTTGTGGGCCCTTCCAATCTGAATGGGGCAGTGTATGCAATCATTGGTGTGATGAGTACAGGGGAACGATGACCTCCCTTGATCTAGATGTGAATCACTGCATGATGAGGTGGCCAATGTAGAAGGCCTTCCAAACTACCCTGGCAATGTGAGTGTCAAGCAAAGGTCACTGTCAACCTGGGTGCCCAGGTCCCTGATAACCTACGTTGTGCTTAGAGGATTGCCACCTAGATGGGAAGTAGTGGTAACCTTGTTCTTCCTGAAGGGTATGGCTATGCATTGTTTAGTGTTTAATGTAAGGCCATGGCCATGGCACCAGTTATCTGTGTCTATGAGACCCTTCTGAAGGATGTCTGTGTCAGATGGGTTTCCAGCTATGCTTCCCAGTTTGCAGTCATCTTCAAACTTTGTCAGCCATAATCCTCCTGTGTTTGCTCGTACTTCTGAAAAGTAGATACTGAACAAATGTGGGCCCAGGACTGAGCCCTGTGGGACACCACTTGTGACAGCTCTGGAGTGTGAACTGGCACCAGCAACTTTGACCCTGTGTGTTCCGTCACTTAGCCAGTTTGCAACCCATGCTGTGATGTATGGGTTCACAATTAAGCTGGTGATGTTTTCAATGATACCTGAGTGGGGTATTGTGTCGAAAGCCTTTGCCAGGTCAAGGTAGGCTGTGTGGACTGCCTTGCCCACGTCAATGGCCTGGGTGAGTGTTTTGAAAAGTCAACCAAGTTTAAAAGGCATGATCTGCCCTTGACAAAGCCAAACTGGATTGGATCCAATGTCTGCAAGTCCCCTATGTCTTCATTTAGAATTCCCATTATGATCCTCTCCATAGCTTAGCAGAACAGGCTTGTCAAGCTGATGGGATGGTAGTTTCTGGGGTTGGTGGAGGCACCTCCTTTGTGAAGTGGGTCCACCATTGCTGTATGCCACTCCTTGGGAACATATCCTGAGGTGAGGCTAAGATTAATCAGCTGCCCTAACTGCGGGTGTAATTACTCATTGAGTTCATGGAGCACACAACTGGGGACACCATCTGGTCCCATGGATAAAGTGTTTTCTGCCTTGGATTGAGCAGTTCCCACCCCAGCAGTGGAGATGTTTGGGGGCTACAATCCTCTGGTGTACATACCCCCAGTTGGGGAGGGGAGAAATCTGCACTGAACCTGTCAGCCAGTATGTTGCCAATGTCTGTAGGTGCAGTGATATCAACATTATTCTGAACTAAGTCTGAGCATATCTGGGAGTTTCCTCCCAGGTTTCAAACATAGGTAAAAAGGCCTCATGATTGTCCCTGGAGTCCTGAGTGGGTTTACTCTCAAAACATGCCTCGGATGATTGTATGGGGAACCCAGTGTTTTACTCACAATGAGCAGGGGTGTCTTCCCCTACGGATTACGCTCTATCTTGTAGTAGCTCCTTCCTTGTGTTGTACAGCTTGTTTATGGCTAGGGTCCACCAGACTGGATGCTTGCCTGTGGTACAAAGAGTCATTATTATTTGGGATTGCCTGAACCATGCAGTCCTGGAGGTGCTGGTAGAAGGCATTTCTAAGTGATACAGTGGCTTGGGTAATGGTGTCTGCTGGCCTGGGGGCCTTGAAAGAGACCACACCAGTCCTCAGAAATGTGAAGTCGGCATTTGAGAAGGTCTTCACCATTTCATTTCCCATCTGGGGTGTGGGTGGGATGTGGACTCCCACTGAGAGTAGTCCATGATCTGATCTCACCAATGATGGGTATATGTCTGATGTTGAACAGTGCGACCCCATGTTCGTGATGATGTGTTCTAGTATGTTGCCTTCACTTGAGGGGATTGGGACCAGTTGTTCCATGGCATTTCAGTGTATGAACTCTTGGAACCTTTGTGTTAGAGTGTTGTGGCATGATTAGTGATCCCAGTCTATATGTGGATAGTTGGAATCACCCAGTAGGATGGTGTTTGGAGATACATTTATCCCCTTCAGTGTTTGCAGGATAGCTGTGTGAGGTACCTGAGTTTGAGCGGGTGGCATGTAACATGCTACAAACTGCAGAGCAGTCTTGCCTACGGTCACTGGCACCTGGATGGTCTCCGATGCATCGTGTGTTGCCACCAACCATGAGGTGAGGGTGTCCCTGATGAATATGGACACCCACCATCCTTCTTGGTGTTGTCGGGATGCTGGTGCCGGAATGCATGATATGAGGTAACACCCGATAGTGCCGGGGTGCTGTCAGAAGCTGTGAATCAGGTTTCAGGCACAGCACAGACATCAATGTGCTACATACTGAGAAGGGCATAGAGTGTGTGCAGCTTGAGGTTGAGACCTTGGGCATTGAGCAGCATTACCCTTAGTGTCTTTCCTTTACTGTGTTCTAGGGTGGTAGGTGTAGAATCTGAATCTTGCATAAAAAGGCACAATGGGGTGGCAAGAGCATCATCTGAAATCTGGAAGCCCGGGGTGACAGGTGCAAGCCGTCCCTTGCAAATCACCGTGGCCTGTCCAGCATGTCATCCCAGGCAGACAGACATTGGACCCCTTAGAATGACACCATAGTCTAAGCAAAATACTACAGCTGATCATCTTGTCTCTGTTTATGTGGCATCATACTTGGTGAAGGTAGGATACTGCGAAGGTCAGGGTCATACCTGCCTGGCCTACATAATCAGAGGGATCCTCTATGTCTCTTTCCATGTAGTCCAGGGAGGTACATCTCAGGTCGTTCACACCAGCATGGATTATGACTGGGTCAGACCTGTACTTGCAGTTTAGTGACCTGAGTGCTTGCATTATGTGGTGGATTCCAGTGCCCGATAGGCAGCTTACTGTGACCTCCTCTGTACCTGATATGGTGAGTGGGACATCAGTGTGTCTGACTATGGAGTCACCTATGACAAGTGTGTCTGGCATTGTGTTTGGCCTTAAGGGCTGTGACTGTTTGGCACACCGACTCTGTGGTCAATGTGTTGCATGTGCTGTGCCCTGTGGAGGCAGTTGTGTGAGTGTCTGCTGTGGTGGCCACCGCCATTCTGATAGACTTCTGATCAGAGCCTCCGAGAGTGTCTCTGTGTGTCTATGTGTATGATCTTAAGTTGTGACAGTGCCATGTGAGACTGGATTAAAGATGTGTGTGTGGTTACCTTCACCCTCTCTCTAGTCTTGCTAGTCCTATGTTGAGAGAGCTCAGCCTCCACTTTGGCTATATAGTTGCATCTCTCACATGTATGTGTGTTTTATGGCAGAAGGAGAGGGTTGTCAGTGTACATGAGGCAACTGTAACAGTGCCTCAATATTCCCAGGTTCACCAGCTGAGCAGGAGAGGACACTAGCAACTGATCCCTAGAAATGCTAGAAGGAATAGACAAAACAATGTTGGAATACAGGGAGATATCAAGCCCCCCAAGCCACATCATACTGTTTGATTGACAATAGCTACACATACACCGGTGTTTCATAGTGTACTACTAGGCTATCTGCCCTAGTGCATGTATAAGCCTAGCCATAGTGATGTGGCTATTGCCACCCCTTATAGTGGTAATAAGTGTACAGAATAGATTCTGAATATTGTGCCTCTGACTTAGTAGTGACACATTATGACCCCTTACGTAATTGAATAACATGACTGTGTCTCTGTCTAGTCTGTGCCTCCGTCTCATATGCAGTTGTCCAGATGTCTCCTGAAGAGAGTCAGTGAGAGACTCTGTCAAACATGAACTGGGATACTCTGCTAGAGTGTGAGATGCCTCTGAGTTATGACTCTGTCCCTCCAGCATGTCCTATACATGTATGTGCTGAGGTTCAAATACTGAGCTCTCATGGCTCTGGTGGATTTGGATTGCTTGCAGTGGAGTATGTCCACCAAATCCTGATTGGACATGGTCTTGTATGTCAGGCATAGGTCACCTGTAAGTATGCGGTATGACACTGAACAAAGCTGGACTTCCTCTATTCTGGAAGCATATGACATGTGTTGAAGAACTTTTCGGTGCAAAGGTG
>NC_056726.1:281274903-281308020 GCF_019279795.1 Protopterus annectens | reverse complement strand
GATTGGCCGTTTTGGAATTGTATCTACTTCACTGAAAATGCTTTATCATGCTCCATTCTGGATTTTATCCCATATATATGCTATTTCTGCATTTCTAGGTATTGCTGTCATGGCTTAGTGGTTTAGTACCTTGACTCTAGTGCATGGTATCCTGGGTTCGAATCTGGCAACTGATTTTTGATTTTCCTGACAGAAATGAGTTGAGACCTGTCAATCAAACATGTCAAAAGCACTTTTAAGCATTTAAAACCAGGTCTGTGCTCGTTTGCGCGGAGCTAACGCAGGCGCACTGGCAGTTAGCTTGTGGGAGCGCCGCGCAAACGGTGTGCGCTGGGATAAATCTTAATTGGCTAGTGACACACATGTTCAGCTAAGCACAGCTAGTTGCAAACAATTTCAGTCTGTTAAACCGATGCCTAGCAACAGGCACGCAGTTTGCAGCTTTTTAAACACTACTCAGCTACGGGCACTCCGTCTCACAGCAGCTTAGCTATCAGTACATTTCTGACTATTTTTGTTATTGTGTTACTTCAGAATATATGCTCCATTTCATTCCATTTTACAAAAGGGAATACATTTACATTTGTACAATACTGTCAGGGGGCTTTTTAGTGCTTATTTACAAAAAAAAAAAAAAGGTTGTTGTGGGGGCTTGAACCCTGCCTGCCTACTCTTAGGCTGGCAACTCTACCGCTAAGCTATTACTTCTTGGTTTACTTTGCATATTTAGTTCTTTTATCCTTTTCCACTGATTGCTAATTGTGATTGCGCTAGTAGCACACCCGCGCACACGGGCGCACACAGTAGCAAACATTTACGGGGTTTAACAAAAAAAAAGGTTTTAATTTAATTTTATTACATCTCTTCACTTTATACAGTGATGGTCTATCGGGGCATGTGTTGTGTAGTGTGTTTATGCACATTTCCATGGCCTCTCTTGTGGCTGTTTACTTTCAGCCATTCTAGTCTTCCGGGGGCGTGTCCACTTGCAGGGCTTAGCCTACTGACACGCCCCCTACTCTCTTACACGGACCGTGTAAGAGTTACTAGTGTGATTCAGCATGCCTCACATGACATGCTGACATCACACAGTTTCACTGCAGCCTCCGTGTAAGAGTTATAACTCTTACACGGAGGCTTCCTGAATCTGGCCCTTAGTCTAAAAAACAACTAGAAAGCACTGCCATTGTAAAATATTTATGCTCTTACGGAACCTTGTACTTTTTTTCGGAGACCTGTACAGTAAGTAGTTAAAACCTGAAATATGCATTTTGCAAATTCCAAAGTTTTTATTTTGTCCCTCTGATCTTCGTCATTGCATTAAACATTAATATCTAGCAAAGTGTAATGTTTTTGTCCCTTGTGTAAAGTCTTAATTGCAACACCAAACAAAACCCATGTAGGTACACATAGGGTTCCCAGCTGTCCCTGTTTTTGCTGGACAGTCCCAATTTGAGCAGAGTTTGTACAGTGGAAGAACTAATAAACAAATGACAAATGCTCTAATATTATATCACTCGACAGTCCAGATTTTTGCCTCATATTTTTGGTCTGTTCCTCATAAAATTTATGGTCTTCTAGCAAATCATTGGGGATTGAAGTCACTATATAATGACAAACATGTAAGTTTCAGACTTCATACCCTTCAGAAAATGCATGCTAATGCAAAACTTGCTATTCTGTCAACTTTTTAAATTAATAAGAGAAACATTTAAGAATTGTTGCTATTCTTGGGCCTTTGTCCCCCCCATTATTCTTTTGTCTATGTCCATATTGCATGTGCTAAGAGGTTAAGAGATATAATATTCTAGAAGAAAATAACATTTTCTAACTTTCCTCTAAATACTGCATTACTATATGACACTTTATCACGTTTTAAAATTAAAACAGAGGCATGACAGCTCAAATAAAAGCATGTATTATAAGCTTTAGGCATGCCAATGGCCAAATATATGGCCATTGTCATGGAAAAGTGTTTAAGATTTCTAAAAATAAAACTTTTTTTGGCCAATCTCCGTAGTTTAAACATAGGGCAGCGGCGCATAAACAGGATTGTGCCGAAAATAAAAAAAAAATGTGACAACACAATTTTAAGGAAAATCTGCATTCTGCCATTATAGTCTATGGCATACAGAATCAAAACAATACCAGGAAAGAGTGGTTGTTAAGGGGAAAGGCTCTGGTGTAGTGCAATAAATAGGGACTAAGGCAGTGGGGTATGCAAACGAGGGGAAATTTACTGAATCACAAAAATATTCTAAGTGCCAAACTACACCTAACCATGTAGATGCTATAACATGATCATGTAAGCAGGAGGAGCAGCAGACATGAAAAGGAGGCGTGTCATGCATGGTGTAAGAACATTGGAGCTCCATGGCCCCCAGATAAGCTTAACTAAGCAGAGCTAAGCAAGAGTGTGTGTCTGAGGCTGTATTGACTTATTTCATGAAAGTAAGAATGTGTTTGCATCCAGGGAGGACCATTTCTCAGTGTTTCATTAGTTAAATAGGTATGCGCAGTGCGCACTGGGTCTAAAACAACAACAAAAAAAAATCACGGAAATAGCAGGACTGTTTATATTTGGGCACTGGATTTGCGTGGCAATTCAGGGCTTAAAAGGGGAGGAAATGGGAACAGAAAAAAGGTAGAAAAAGAGGAAATGCAGAATAAAAGCAATCAAGTACAAATTATATAGCTAGCAGGTAAAATGCATCATAGTCAGCCAATCATACAGGCAGCATCTGCAGCACAACAATATAAACTATGCAAACACCTTTCAGTGTGTTTTTTCCCACAAACTCTGCACCATTGGTGTACACATGTGGGAGAATTTTAACTGGAAAAATGTTAGGGGATGCCATTGCTTTGATCCATCAGTATGTGCTAGAGGCTGAGGGTGGTGAGAAGGATAATGCTGACAACTTCCACAGACTGAGAAGGAGGAGAAGAATGTTCAGACCAAGGTTAACTTACCAGGGGCTACATGATCTGGAGATAGAGTGCTACAAGGTGGACAGAGACATACTTCTGCAAATCATTGAGCTGTGCCGGCCTCAACAGAGGGGAACCCATCCCAGTGGATACCAAGACATGTGTATCCTTATGAATACTAGCTACAGGTACTTTCCTAAGACCTACTGGGGACATCATGGGGGTCTCACAGGTATCTGCATCCAGGGTACTCCACCAGTTTCTGGATGCCATGCTATCACATGTCGGCGAGCACATTTACTTCCCCAACACCCATAAGGAGAGGACCAAAAATATGTGTCTCTTCCACCATGTAGCAGAATACCCACAGGAACTGGATGCAATAGACTGCATACACACCCACATCAAAGCACCACCCAGTGAACAGAGTAGGGACTACATAAACTGCAAGGGCTTCCCCTCCATCAACTGCCAGGTCATGAGCAATACCCAGGGCATTATCATGAATGTGTGTGCTGGCAGCCCTGGAAGATATCTCAACTCCCACATCTGGCATTCATCACAGCTGTACCAGGCATTTGCTAGTGGAGCCATCCCATATGGCCATCTGGTGGGGGATGCTGGCTATGCACTGGAGCCATGAACGATGACGCCCATCAGAAATGCACACACAGCCACACAAGAATGCCATAATGAGGCACATGCACAAATCAGGATCATTATAGGGCATCTGTTTGGGATGCTCAAGTCACGGGTCCACTGCCTTGACATATCTGGTGGAGCGTTGCAGTACTCTCTAGTGACATGGCACACATGTTCATAGTATGTGCCACGCTACACAATATGATCCCGCAGAAATAGCTGCAGCTGGAACAGCATGGGGAAGGGCCACACATTGCCAAGATTCCCACAGGCACAGAGGGACTCAGAGGAGGAGGCCACTGAACCTGCTCTTGTAGGCAGAGGCATGCCCAGTATGCTCAGGCCTTGGCAAAGAGGCAACGTAAAACACACACACTGACACTGTAGGGACCCCAGGGACTGACACCTCTCTATGACTCACACACACACAGTAAAATGGGTGACACACACATCACATTACTGGTAACTTACCATGTAAAGGCAGTGCACTGTGTGCATCCAACATTGGCAGCCCTCAACCACCATCCTCACAACTGCCACAGGCACAAGGTAAGTCAGTCTTCTTAACAATAAATGAATGGATTAGTATGTATTGGTAGCATATCTATGGTAATTCTGCATGCATGCAAGGGAATGGGGTGGCCTACTTGTATAGCAGCAAACAACTGACAGCTATGTGGGACACCAGGAAATGTATGTCCAATACCTGCCTCCCTACGCTATGCAGTAGTACCCAAGTTGGAAAATACCACTGCAGTGTATGTGTGGGGACAACTAACTTGGGGGGTTATAGGTCACTGCCATGGATGTCAGTGTGGGGGTCCCATACCAACCCCTCAGACTCACAGAGCATGTCAGCTGTAGAAAACCAGAGAGTAATATATGGCAAAAACCCACAAATGGCAGCAATGTTGAGTTACTTCCCTACAGACTCACACAGTGATAGCACAGCAGGTCTAGCAAAATAAGGCTATGAAGGGTAAGAAGTCTGAAACTCAAATGTACGCCATTATAGTCTGACCTGTGGCCTTTACTGAAATGCCACTAGTCTCCAAGACAGGGCACAATAGTATGGTAAATGGAACCAAAATGTAAAGCAAATATCAGCACAGTCTGTGCAAATGTGTGCAATTGACAGGTGTGCCCCCCCCATATACCCAGAGAAATGCAGTAACGTGTATGTTTGCAGGGGAAATAGCAGCATAGCACACACTGGCAGGGCTTTCCCAATACACATGAAAGCATGTTGCATGTCCACAATATGCAGGGGTCAATGAGCTATGTGTATGTGTGGTTAATACTGTCAGGATCTGGCCAGCACTTTCTCCTGGCAGTCATCTTGTAGTGGCCTCGGTACAGTGCTGTCTCTGACAAGGTCATGTGCAGATAACTGCAGTGCCAACTATTATGCATGTCAGTGACACCTGCTGCTCTGCCACTGACATACCTGGAAGTCACAGTGCTATGTGGAATACACTACACATATAATGGGC
This sequence comes from Protopterus annectens, assembly GCF_019279795.1. Classification (NCBI taxonomy): domain Eukaryota; kingdom Metazoa; phylum Chordata; order Ceratodontiformes; family Protopteridae; genus Protopterus; species Protopterus annectens. The sequence continues at coordinate 281,302,954 of NC_056726.1, read as the reverse complement.
TTCTTGAAGGCTGTGTAGCTGAGGTGCTAAGGCTTTTGTGAATATAGTTCTTTTTGGTACTGTTGCCAGTGGTTATTTTTAATAATTCTTTTTTTTTTGTTTGCTTTTACATGTAATGGACATGCCTGCAAAGTAGAATGCACTCTGTACTCACACTCATAACTCCCAACCTCTGACAACAAGACGTCTGGACAAGGGCAGAAGTAAAAGTGGAACAAAGGCATAATGATAGGCATGTGTTGTAAATATCGCCCTTACATACTGAGAAAGTTGGTAGGGTGAGGGGTTTGCAGTAGCAGGACTTGTCTGCAGGTTATGTAGTCTGAATCAGTAATGTCTGTCATTATTTTGTAACATCACTCTTCAATTATATGTAACTAACTTGCCATAAAAACACAAGTTTACGTAGACTGGATGAAACCTCTAGCCAAACACCTGGACAATCTGCCAAAAAATGTGTCAGTGAGAGGTATGGCCACACAAGGATATGATATCTCAGGTTAGAAAGATAACACATAAGCAGGAGATCCCCAGCCAGTATATCACCTTTGTTGCTGACTGTTTACACAGTGTGTCATCACTCAACTGGCTGTAGCCACATTTCACAACTAAGTGTAGACACCCCTGTTAACATGCCAGGTTTGTCTGACATATAACATGAGCCACAGAAATCATGTGATAACATTTCCCACCTTTAATGTGACCTATAACCTGTGCAATCCAATTGAAAAATGAACACATCAGATAGGGTAACATGATGAAGGCTGGTTGCATGATTGTGCACACTCTTAAACTAATACTTTGTTAAAGCACCTTTTGATTTCATAACAGCAGTCAGTCTTCTTGGGAAGGTGTGTATCAGCATGACACATCTTCACTTAGCACTATTTGTACACTCTCCCTTACAGCAGCCCTCCAACTCTGTCAGATTGCAAGGGCATCTCTTCTGCACAGCCCTCTTCAGGGCACCCCACAGATTTTCTGTTGGATGTAGGTGTGGGCTGTGGCTGGGCCATTCCAAAACATTGATTGTCTTCTGGTGAAGACATTATTTTTTGGATTTTTATGTATGGTTTAGATCATTACCATATGGAAAGGTGTAATTCCTCTCCATCCACAGCTTTCTAGCAGACACATGAAGATTTTGAGCAAAAGGGACTGGTATTTGAAACTGTTCCTAATCCCCTCCACCTTGGCTAAAGGCCCACTTCAAGCTTATGAACGGCAACCCCAAAGCAAAGCACTGCCATCAACATGCTTCACCATGGGGATGGTGTTCTTTTGGTGATGCACAGTGTTATTGTTCTAAACAAACCTTTTGGTATTGTGGCCATAAAGTGCAACCTTGGTCTCATTACACCATAACACATATCCCCACATGCTTTTGGGAGACCTGATGTATTTTTCTTGAGAAATTCGCCAGACCTGGATGTTGTTTTGTGTGAGAAAAGGCTTCCATCTTCCAACCCTACCCCATAAGCCAGACATGTGGAGAATATGGGAGATAGCTGTCACATTTAGTACACAACCAGTACTTGCCAGTCATTCCTGCAACTCCTGTAGTGTTGTTGTAGGTCTCTTGGCAGCCTCCCTGACCAGTTTGGGTCTTGTCTTTTCCACACATTTGGAGTGATGTTCAGTTCTTTGCAATGTCACTGTTGCCCCATATTTTCACCACCATTTGACAACTGTCTTCACTGTGTTCCATTGTATATGCAATGCTATGGAAATGTGTGTGAAACCTTCTCTGGGCTGATAGCTTTCACAAATGAGATCCCTTTGCTGCTTCATAAGCTGTATGCAAACTATGGCTGTTGCTGTAGCAGGCAATTGAGTAAATGTTAGGATAATCCTGGTAGGACAGCTGACCGTTATTTGCTGTTAATCAAAGTCTCTCTGTAATTGATGGCAGGTGTGTACCCAAGAAGATGTAATACTGTAATTATCTCGAAAGCTTCTTCAACACAGTATTAGCTTCAGCCTGTGCACACATATGCATCTAGCTTCTTGTACATTTTTATGTGTCATAATTGTTCCCTTAACAGATGTGTTTGTTTTACAATTAAATTGTACAGGTTACAGGTCACATGAAGGATTTGAAGGTTTCAGAAATATTTTATTGTGCTCTCATTTTTGTATATCACAAATACATGGCATTCTAACAGGTGCGTATACACCATTTACATGCACTGTATAACACTAATTTTTAAAATATGTCCCTACATTTAGGCCTTTGTACCCCCATTTTGTCAGTCTTTGTCTGGATTTCTTGCAATGACAGGTTGTGAGGTATGCTACAGATATGTGACATCTCCTGCAAACAGGCCCCTGTCATGACCACTGTTATGCAATGCAGTTAACCCCACCACAAGTGAACATGCAGATATCTCAAAATGGCTGAGAGTAGCAGTTGTGTGCATGGTCACATGCATGACCTTAACATGCCTGGGGTACTGGTGAGCCACAACAGGAAAATCCCATACTCACCGGCTTCAGGCTGCTGTCTCACATCCAGACCAGAGGTACCTATGTAGTTGTGGGGGAGAGGTATTGTCAGCAGACCCACATTTGGCATTGGTACAAGATGAATGGTACTTTTCTGCACATGTACAGTACAAGCTCTGATAGTACACAATTTGCTGTCCTTCACCATAGACGTGCACTTGTGTGCATTACTAAACTACACCCACAAATGTAATTTGAACTGACATATGCATCTAGATAGTCTAAAGAAGGCAGCATGACTGCTACATGATTAAATTGATGTGCACTGTGGCCTTACTTGAACACTCCTCGCCTGTTGCCTGCATGCCACCCACCTCCATGATTTGTGTTTCTTGTGCTGGCTGTTGTGTTGGATCCACCCCTAGGTTGACAAGGAGCTCCTCTGTTGCCATAAGTGGGCCTGTGTGGCTGGACCCCCATCTGTAGCAGTATTGTCCCTGGCCACGGCAGCAGCCCTTTGCCAGGCATGACATATCAGGTCAGTTGCCCGATGCCTGACCTGATCGTATGTGCCATCATGGTGGCCCAAGGTGTTAACTCTGTGGACAAAGTCATTCCATAGGGCAGTCTGCTCCTGCAGATTTTGTCGGCTATGGCCAAACAGCACCCCATGGTGCTGGATTATGGCATCGGTGATGGCTGCATTCTCATCTGCAGTATATGCTGGCTGATGCTGCATGCCATCTGGAAGACATAAACAGGGAAACACATGACAGGACCTCAGACATTGCTCAGAGTTATTTACAGAGCCAGCACATCAATATTACCTATCATTAGCCACCACTTACTACCACATCATACCCCCGTCATCTATCAGCACAGTATGAACCTGCATTGCACTCCTGGTCCTGATGTGTCATGTTCTCCACAATGAGGGCCAGTGCATTGTATAAACCACTCTGGAATCATAGATAAACTTAGTACGCTGGGCATAAATCCCTATGTCACTCGATGGGTTGCCAACTGGCTTAATGACAGAACCCAGAATGTAAAAGTAGCCAACTCCAAATCCAGCTCCAGACAACTGACAAGTGGAGTACCTCAGGGTTTAGTCCTGGGACCACTGTTGTTTGGCATCTACTTCTCTGAAGTACAGGCCAACACTAATGGACTCTGGCTAACAAAGTTTGCAGATGACTGCAAACTGGGAGCCATTATTGAATCCCCAAATTATGTGGATATTCTACAAAAGGGCCTTACAGAAACAGATGCCTGGTGCCAGAGCTATGGGCTCAAGCTTAATGCCAAGAAATGTATAGTCATCCCCTTTGGAAAAAAACATGTACCCATGAACTACCACATAGGTGGCAGGACACTAAACATCGAAAGTGTGATGAGAGACTTAGGGACACAAGTGGACAGTGGTCTCACTTTCGATAACCATATCGCCACAACAGTCAGGAGATCCTTCTATGTGGCACACCTCATCACTAAGGGCTTTTCATCCAGAAAAAAGGAGGTCATTGTCCCACTGTATTCATCCCTCATTAGACCCATTATAGAGTATAATGCCCCATTTGGTATGTACCCCACAAGACATCTGCAACAGCTGGAAAGGCCACAGAAATACCTCACTAAAAGAATCACAGGCCTAAAGCAGATGCCATATGCTGACTGTCTAAAAATACTCCAGCTATACCCTGTGACATATCGTCTACTCAGAGGCGATCTCTGCTTAACATACAAGGCCATGTCAAACCCTGAGCTGCTGGACATGCTCCACTTAAAGAAATCCTAATCCCACAGAGCCACATGCTCCAGGGATCTAAACCTTATCATCATAATGAACAACACATGCTGGAGGGATAGGTTCCTGACCCAGAGACTCCCCATACTCTGGAACAGACTGCCCATACATGTCAAGCAGAGCACCTCATTGGCCCTCTTCAAAAGGAACCTTGATGATTGGATGGGAGATAGGAAATTCACCCCAGGGATCATGTCAGTCACCCTGCTAGACAGGGGCCCAGAGAAGTAAATATTGTGGGAAAAAATTTCCAGGGAATTGTCATGTCTAGGCTTGCATAGGCCTTAGGGCCGATAGCCTAGTACCAACCTATGAACCTATGAACCATTCATCATTCACATTTGTGTAGAGGGATGACAGTGTCCATGTTCCTTGCAGATGGGATGTCAATGGTGCACAGGCTTTGCATGCATATAGTGTGTAATGGAGCTGGAAGCATATGCCCGAGTTCATGTAGGATGCAGACAGAAATGTTATCAAGTCCCATGGAGACTTGTTTTTGTTGTGTTTTGATTAAGCAGTATGCACCTGCTCCCTGATGATGTTGGGAGGGGTGTGGGTGCTATGCATATCTGCCTATACTGATGGTGAGCCAGGGGGGTGATGTTTGCCCTAATCCTGTCTGCAACAGGTTGACTATAGCTATGGTGTGCGTGTATGTAGTGTGATTGACCACCATTACAGGGTGGGTTGGGTTGTTGCCTCTGAGATTGCAGACATATGTGAAGATGGCCTTGTGATTGCCCTTGGTGGATGTGTCCAATTTCTACTCATAGTTAGCCTTACAGTAATCCACCTGTGACCTTATATGTTCATTCAGACAAAGATTGACTTGCTGCCAAGTTGGTGCCTGCTCTTACTTTGCCCTGTACAGCCAATATAGCTACTAATTATGTAGTTTGTGTATTGCTGCTGTCCAGCAAAGGGGATTTCTCTACCTTGGTGGAGGCAGGTTTTACAAGTAAGGTATTGCAGAGTACATACAGCTATGTAGGTGGTCATATAGCTGTTTTAGTAGGCATGGACACAAGGTCATAACACAGTTGGACACCTCTCCAATTTCAACCTGATAATCATGCTTATTCTAGTACCCATGTCTATATCAGGGCAATGCAACAACCAGTAGCTGTAGAAATCTAACTTTGTTGGATGCACAGAAATTAAGATTATGCATGTGTACAACATGCACAGCTTGGTTATCTGACATTTTGCATCCCCTGTCTGTTGTTATGAGGTAGCCAGGTACACCTACTCATACATACATGTGCACAGGTAATACCTGATATACATTACTGTTCTATGTCAGTATGGCATACTGTGTTTACACTCTTGCTGCTGAGTCATTCCTTTCAGCCTGTTAGATCAGGACATCTGGAGGATGCCACACATACATGGGGGGCGATGGGCCAAAATTAGCAACACTTTCTTAATATTGCTGTAACACACTTAAGTCATTTGATAGCACAGTAGCCTTTGCATTCACAGACATACCATCATAATACTATCATACTATCACACACATACTGTCATAAAAATCCCACTAATTTTTCTGAGAATGTTCATTTAAACAACTCTAATCTAAATAATGATCTTGATGAGGATTTATTAAATATGTCAGTATATGATTATGATGATGCTGAATGTTCTTGTTTGGATAAGATAATGGATAATTCTAGTTGCTATCATACTGGATATAGGAAGTTAACATTACCCATCTGGCAACTGATAAAAAAGTTGTACCTAATATTAATGTGCCTGCCATCTCTTTATTTTTAAAGATTTTGTTTAAAGAAATTTCTGACACTTGCTGAATTTCTTAGGAAAAGGAAGTGTTATAATTTGAGTAAAAATGAGTGGCTTGCTTTGAAGAGCCTTGAAAAACAAAAGACTGAGTTCATATTTATATGTGCTGATAACGGTGGCAATTGGGTCATACTAAATACACAAAATTATTGTGAAACGGTAGCTGATTTGCTGAATAATGCAGATGAGAATAAAAGTTTAGCAGAGGACCCAGTAGTGGAATATAATGATGAACTCTTGGCTTTACTAGAAACAGGGGAACATCTTGTTTTTTTTGATCATAAGGATGTATGTAAATTGTATATTAAAAGGCCTACAATTCCTATTTTGTATGCTCTGCCTAAAGTGCATAAGTGCCTACATAATCCCCCGGGTAGGCCTATTGTGTCAGGGGTGGGTTCCTTTTTAAACAATATTAACAACTTTTTGGATTTTCACTTAAAAGCACATTTAAAGAAGGTTGTAGTGCACATTTCTAATACTCAGGATTTGATTAATGAAGTGTCTAACATTAGATGGCAAAATGATTACTACTGGGTTACTATTGATGTAAAATCTCTGTATACGAATATTAGTCTTAGATGGGGTTTGGAATCTATTATGGAGGTGCTGGGTGATGGGCCTAAGACCACCTTTTTGATTAATTTGCTTGAATTCTGTTTGACTCATAATTATTTTTCTTTTAATAATGAGTTTTTTCTGCAGTTAAAATGTATGACTATGGGGGCTGCCTTTGCACCCTCATATGCCATTATATATATGGTATTTTTTTAAAGGAAATTTGTTTATCCCACTCTGTTTTTTTTTTTTTAAGAATAATTTTGTACTACACAAGTGATTCATAGATGACCTCATTCTTATCTGTAAAGGTGATGTTAATGATTTTTTTGAAATTCTTAATAATAATGAGCATGGTTTAACGTTTTCTTATGAGTTAAGTAGGGAATGTATTAACTTTTTGGATATAACTTTATATAATGATGGTGAATCTGTTGGTTTTAGGCCATATAGAAAACCAACTTCAGTAAATATGTTCCTACATGCCACTAGTGTGCACCCTGGACACTTATTAAATTGTTTACCATTTGGTGAATTTAAAAGACTTTATGATCATACTAGTGACAGAAATGAAAGAGTTAATGAGTTGGATAAAGTTTTGTTAAGGTTGAGAGAATGAGGTTATGATGAGACTCGTCTATTGGGATGCAAATGTAAAGTACTTGGGGACCTTAATGATGGTTCACATTCATATCCATATACGCCAGTTATGAATAATAAATCTGAGGGTAGAATGCATGACATAAAGGACATTGATGATGATAAAAAGCTCTTTTATGTCACAAGATTTTCTTCATTTTCTAGTGAGTTAATTGGGATAGTGAGAAAATATTGGCATATTGTTAGTGAGGATGAAACCATAGGTCATTTGTTTCCTGAACATATTATCTTTGCTTTTAAGAGGGGGAAGAATTTAAAATAATTATTAAATCATAATTTTGTTAAAGGGAACAATAATTTTTTGCCTTTTGGCACTTTTTTGTGTGGTCATTGTAGTATTTGTAATAGGGTTAAGAACTTAAATCTTATTAATGGCAAAATATTTGTTCCTAGGTTTCACTTTAACTGCAGATCGACAAGGGTGGTATACATTTTGGGCTGTTCTTGCACTGATGATTAGTACATAGGACAAACCAAGCGCATGGTTAGGACTCGGATTCTAGAGCATCTAAAAGATATTAGGAACCACAATGAAACCAGTCCTGTTGCCCAACATTTCCATGATAAACATGGAGATTGCCCTAGCAGTTTAAAATTTTGCGTGCTTGGTAAGCCCTTTTTATCTAGAGGGGGGATTATGTGATCAAACTGCTTGAGTTAGAAACTAGAATGATCCAAAAGTTTAAGACTTTAAAGCCCTTTGGTTTGAATCATGAATTGGGTATTTAAACAATACTTTATTATTCGACATTCCATATTTATGCTTGTATTTTTGTAATTTTATATTTTGAGATTGATTATAGTGTTAACTAGTGTATTTATTTACTATATTTAATACTGATATTTTTATAAATTTTGTTACTTTAATGTTTAATACATAATTAGCTAATTAATGACAGCTGCATGTGATGATTTGGAGTGTGTATATATATCTGCTAGAAATGTGAATGCATTGTGATCCATGAAGGCGAATTGCCAAGGCATCAGATCACTGTTTTGAAATAAAGAAGTGTTGGTGATGTGCTGGTGAATTTGTGTTTTTTATATTATTTTGGTTGCCGGTGTTTTTTTGGAATACCCTGGAGGATGTCCAACACTCATATGGCAGGAAGAGAGGAGAAAGACTAGGAGTGTGGTAGTGAGGGTAGGAACTTTTAATGTTGGCAGTATGACTGGTATGGAGACAGAGCTAGCTGATATTATGGACAGAAAAAAGGTAGATATAGTGTGTGTGCAAGACACCAGATGGAAGGGGATAAGGCTAGGTATATCAGAGGGGGGTCCAAATTGTTCTATCATGGTGTGGATGGGAGGAGAAATGTTGTAGGGGTTATCCTGAAGGAACAGTATGCCAAGAGTGTTTTTGGAGGTGAAAAGAGTGTCGGATAGAGTGATGTTTATGAAGATGGAAATTGATGGTGTAATGATGAATGTTGTTAACGCATATGCTCTGCAAGTTGGTTGTGCTATAGATGAGAAAGAAAACATTTGGAGTGAGTTGGATGAAGTGGTGATGACTGTACCCAAGGGTGAAGAGTGGTGATTGGAGCAGAGTTCAATGGGCATGTTGGTGAAGGGAACAGAGGGGTTGCAGAAGTGATGGGTAGGTATGGTGTTAAGCAAAGGAATGCAGAAGGTCAGATGGTAGTGGATTTTGCGAAAAGGTTGGACATGGCTGTGGTGAATACATATTTTAACAAGATGGAGAAGCATAGGTTACATACAAGATTGGAGGAAGATGCACACAGGTGGATTACATCCTATGCAGGAGGGCCAGTTTGAAGGAGATTGGAGACTGTAAAGTGGTGACAGGGGAAAGTGTATTTAGGCAGCATAAAATGTTGGTCTGTGGGATGGTTTTGGTGATCAAGAAGAGGAGGAGGAGTGTGAGGGCAGCACCAAGGATCAAATGGTGGAAACTGAAAAAGGGGAATTGTGAGGCTGTGTTCAGGGAAGAGTTAAGATAGATACTGGGTGGCAGTGAATGGTTACCTAATATCTGGGTAACTACAGCAGAGCTAGTAAGGGAGATGACTAGAAAGGTGCTTGGTGTGACATCTGGACAGAGGAAGGAGGACAAGGAGACGTGGTGGTGGAATGATGAAGTATTGGAGAGTATACAGAGAAAGAGGTTGGTGAAGAAGAAGTGGGAATGTCAGAGAGATGAAGAAAGTAGACAGGAGTATAAGGAGATGAAGTGCATGACAAAGAGAGAGGTGGTGAATGCTAAGGATGAGGGATATGAAGAGTTGTATGAAAGGTTGCACAATAAGGATGGAGAAAAGGACCTGTACCAACTGGCTAGACAGAGAGACTGAGCTTGGAAAGATGTATAGCAGATAAGGGTAATAAAGGATAATGAGAGAAATGTACTCACAAGTGAGGAGAGTGTGTTGAGCAGATGGAAAGAGTGTTCTGAGGGGCTGATGAATGAAGAGAATGAGAGAGAGAAGGTTGGATGATGTGGGTATGGTGAATCAGGAAGTGCAATGGATTAGCAAGAAAGAAGTAAAGATAGCTATGAACAGGATAAACAATGGGAAGGCTGTTGGTCTCTGATGACATACCTGTGGAAGCATGAAGGTGTTTAGGAGAAATGGCAGTGGAGTTTTTAACCAGATTGTTTAATGAAATCTTGGAAAGTGAGAGGATGTGCTAGGAGTGGAGAAAAAGTGTTTGCATACCGATTATAAGAATAAGGGTGATGTGCAGAGCTGTAGTAACTACAGAAGGATAACACTGATCAGTCACAGCATGAAGTTATGGGAAAGAGTAGCATAAGCTAGGTTAAGAAGGGAGGTGATGATTAGTGATCAGCAGTATGGTTTCCTTCCAAGAAAGAACACTAGAGATATGATGTTTGCTCTGAGAGTGTTGATGGAGAAGTATAGAGAAGGTCAGAAGGTGTTGCATTGTGTCTTTGTGGACTTAGAGAAAGCATATGACAGGGTGCCTAGAGAGGAGTTGTGGTAATGTATGATGAAGTCAGGAGTGGGAGAGAAATATGTAAGAGTGCTACAGGATATGTTCAAGGGTAGTGTGACAGTGGTGAGTTCTGCGGTTGCAGTGATGGATGCATTTAAGGTGGCGGTAGGATTACATCAGGGATCAACTCTGAGCCCTTTCTTATTTGCATTGATGATGGACAGGTTGACAGACAAGATCAGACAGGAGTCCCCGTTGACTGTGATGTTTGCAGATGACATTGTGATCTGTAGTGAGAGTAGGGAACAGGTTGAGAAGACCCTGAGATATGCTCTAGAGAGGGGAAGAATGAAGGTCATCAGGGCTAAGACAGCATATATGTCTGTGAATGGGAGGGAGGATAGAGGGATGGTGATGATGTAGGGAGTAGAGTTTGCAAAAGTGGATAGGTGTAAATACTTGGGATCAGCAGTTCAGAGTAGTGACGAGCGTGGGGGATAGGTGAAGAAGAGAGTACAGGCAGGATGGAGAGGGTGGAGATGAGTGTCAGGAGTGATTTGTGACAGACGACTACCAGTAAGAGTGAAAGGGAAGGTCTACAAGAGGGTAGTGAGACCAGCTATGTTATATGGGTTAGAGACATTGGTACTGACAAAAAGGCAGAAGTCAGAGCTGGGTGTGGCAGAGTTAAAGATATTAAAGTCTGCACTGGGTGTGACGAGAGTGGACAGGGTTAGGAATATGTATATTAGAGGGTCAGCCCAGGATGGACAATTTGGAGACAAAGCCAGAGAGGCACGATTACTTTGGTTTGGACATGAGCTGAGGAGGGATGCTGAGTATATTGGGAAAAGGATGGAAAGGATGAAGCTGCCAGGTAAAAGGAAAAGAGGAAGGCCTAAGATAAAGTTTCATAATGTGGTGATAGAGGACATGCAGGTGGTTGGTGTGACAGAGCAACATGCAGAGGACAGGAAGAAATGGAGACAGGTGATCCGCTGTGGTGACCCCTAATGGGAACAGCCAAAAGAAAGAGAAGAAGATGTTATAATGTCTGTCTTCATAGATTTGCCAATGATTTTCCAGACATAACATAACTCTATGAGTAAATGACTACAAATATGAGACACAAATATGGTCAGTGTGCATAACACTGAACAGTTGAATGGTATGAGCTCAGTATATCACATGCAGTTCAACACACATATCTGCAACAGTAGTTTACTATGCAAATACCCTGTATAGGTCTCTCACATTTCTGAGACAAACATGTATATCATAGTTGTATTCACAATTACAATGGCCTAGCAATGTCTCAGTCAGTATTGTTCAATACACACTCCAGTAGTAGTCATATGTGAGCCATCCTTTCCTGGGGTGACTCAGGGGCCTGAGCTGTGATCTATGTCACTGCAAACAGACCCAGATGCTGTGGCCATAGGGCCTGATAAGCAATATATCAGTACAGTAAGTGTTGTTGAGACATATTTGTTGAACTTCCTATTTCTCATTATTGCATACCCCCTACTGCATTCCATTACATGCTTACTTGTTTGACATACCTTTTTTTCCAAGTATAGTTGGTTTGATTCCGATTTGTGTTGGTTTGTTTGTTTGTCTGTCTGTCTCTCTGACTTCCCCTCTCTCTCTCTCTCTCTCCAAGATGTAGGGTATGCATCTGTATTGCATAGGCAGCCGCTTGCCTTTTGTAGGTAATGCTCATGAGCAGCTGATGGCCTGTGCACCAATTGGTGCCCCCCACTTGCTAATTGCATGCAGAACAGCTGTGTTGTTATTCTTATAGCCAATGACTCCGCAACACTCTCCTATAATTGAGTACTTCATGTTGGCGTTGCCCCTTTTCCTTGCCTGTGAGGAGAACTTCATGGAGGTGTGTGAACAAAAACATCACAGAGGGTAGTTGGAAATACCTCTTACAATGAAAACTGTGGAGACAGCCCAACAAAATGGGAGAGAATGTTCAGACAGAGGGACAGAATGTAAGTATTGCTGTTATACAGTTGAATTAATGCTAGTTTAACAGAGTTTGTGTGGCCATGGCTTTTCTGCATGATTTTCAGTTTGACAGTGTAATGTGATTGACATAACACTCAACTGTAGAGCTATCCGCAGAATGGTCAGAGTTTGGACTCTTATGTTTGGTGTGTTCCTCAGACATTTTTTGTCTTTGGAAAATCAGTAGCATACTCTGGGGATTGCAGTCAGTAAATGGTAACACCCATTTGTGTTTCTAACTTCATTTCCCTTAGAAAAGATATGGTACAACAAACCCTGTTACACCAGCAAATTTCTCAGTTTATAACAGCAATATTTCAAATATGCCCCTGTTTTTGGGCCTGTGTTCCCAAGTATGTCAGGCTTTGTCCAGATGTCATGCAGTAAGAGGTTGATAGGTATGGTATATCATTATTTAGTGCCTTCATTCCTGATATCATCCCAGTGATGTATCAAAATGCCAGACATGTTATGTGTAAGAGGTCTTATATATGAGGACAAAGCCTGGACATTGTGTGAGACTCTGTACAGTTGAGAGGTCTGTGTATTTCTGACTATTGTTGACAGACTTTCAGGATTGTGTAGCAGTGTAGAGTGCAAATGTTATTTGGCCTGTGTAGAGTGGGAGTAGATGTAAGTGTTATGGCTCATTTTCTATCTGACTGTGCATGCTGCTCCATTTTCTGGTCATCTATCGGCTGTATATGTTTATAGCAGCAGACTGATACATGTTCCACACCATGGTCATGAGTCGTACTACACTGTGAATTGGGCCAGTCTAGGTAGGGGTAGTGTGTGAGTGACAAACATGATCATATTTTTTTTCACACAGTCCTTACACTCTACTGTTCATTTGGCTTACCAGCATGAATCTGTGACTGTGGTGAAATTTTTCAGTGCTGTTGCATCCCTGAAGTGCCTGATATATTTGAAAATACATGTGTAATTCCCCATAGTGGATTTGAGTTACTGTTGTGTGTCAGTCTGACTGTAGTTTGGACGGTGCTTGGTGACATGCTTAGCAGCTCAGTGTAGTTTCCCTAGTGTGATGTTATGTCCAGATATTTGTAGGATGTACTTTTGCCTAACCTCCATAAGTGTTGTGTATTTCTGACACATCAGTGGGGTGATGTGAGGACTTAACTTGTGAGAAGTAACTGAGTGTTGGACTTGTGCTATTTCAGTCAATATATGTTAGAACAGTCAGGAGGGTGTTACTGCGGCAACTGTGTCAGCTTACCTACTCCAGTATTTCAGATATGTCCCTATTACCATGGCTTTCTCCCCCAACGTTGTCAGTCTTGGTCCAGAGTCATCCCACTAAGGGGTTCTGAGCATACCTTTCCACTGGCCGGGTTGTTTCAAAATGTCCACTTTTATTGCTTATATTCCTAGTCTGTTCCACAAATTCATTATTTTTATTTCTCTGGTAAATCACTGTGATGATCTGAGCATTTCTGTCTGTAAATGATGACATACATTTCAGTTTCAAAACTCACATCCTTCAAAACATGTATGGTGAAACAAACCCTGTTACTCTAGCAACATTCTCCATTTATAAGAGCAATATTTAAAATATGTCCCTAACTTTGACCCCTTGTCCCCGCATTTTGACAGCCTTTAGCCAGAATTCTTGCACTAAGATGTTAAGAGGTATGGTTCTGGGTTATGACTCCACTACATGTTTAGGTTCATAGGTTGGTACTAGGCTATCGGCCCTAAGGCCTATGCAAGCCTAGACATAACAATTCCCTGGAAATTTCTTCCCACAATATTTACTTCTCTGGGCCCCTGTCTAGCACGGCTACTGACATGATCCCCGGGGTGAATTTCCTATCTCCCATCCAATCATCAAGGTTCCTTTTGAAGAGGGCCAATGAGGCACTCTGCTTGACATGTATGGGCAGTCTATTCCAGAGTATGGGGAGTCTCTGGGTCAGGAACCTATCCTTCCAGCATGTTTTGTTCATTGTGATGATAAGGTTTAGATCCCTGGAGCATGTGGCTCTGAGAGATTGGGATTTCTTTAAGTGGAGCATGTCTAACAGCTCAGGGTTTGACATGGCCTTGTATGTTAAGCCGAGATCACCTCTGAGTAGACGATATGTCACAGAGTATAGCTGGAGTTTTTTTAGATGGTCAGCATATGGCATCTGCTTTAGGCCTGTGATTCTTTTAGTGAGGTATTTCTGTGGCCTTTCCAGCTGTTGCAGGTGTCTTGTGAGGTACATACCAAATGGGGCATTATACTCTATAAAGGGTCTAATAAGGGATGAGTAGAGTGGGACAATGACCTCTTTTTTTCTGGATGAAAAGCCCTTAGTGATGAGGTGTGCCACATAGAAGGATTTCCTGACTGTTTTGGTGATGTGGTTATTGAAAGTGAGACCACTGTCCACTTGTGTCCTTAAGTTTCTCATCACACTTTCGATGTTTAGTGTCCTGCCACCTATGTGGTAGTTCATGGGTACATGTTTTTTTCCAAAGGGGATAACTATACATTTCTTGGCATTAAGCTTAAGCCCATGGCTCTGGCACCAGGCATCTGTTTCTGTAAGGCCCTTTTGTAGAATATCCACATAATTTGGGGATTCTATAACGGCTCCCAGTTTGCAGTCATCTGCAAACTTTGTTAGCCAGAGTCCCTTAGTGTTGGCTTGTACTTCAGAGAAGTAGATGCCAAACAAGAGTGGTCCCAGGACTGAACCCTGAGGTACTCCACTTGTCAGTTGTCTGGAGCTGGATTCGCTACTTTTACAGTCTGGGTTCTGTCAGTAAGCCAGTTGGCAACCCATCGAGTGACATATGGATTTATGCCCAGCTAAGTAAGTTTATCTATAATTCCAGAGTGGGGGATGATGTTGAAGACCTTGGCGAGGTCCAGATAGGCTGTGTGGACCACCTTACCCTCATCCACAGCTCTGGAGACTGATTTGAAGAAGTCAATCGGATTCAGGAGACAAGATCGGCCATTCCCAAACCCAAACTGGGTGGGGTCCAGTGTTTGAAGGTTGCCAATGTCTTTGTTTATAAGTTCCATGATAATGCATTCCATACCCTTACAGATCAGTCTTGTCAGACTGATGGGACGGTAGTTCCCGGGATCCAAGGTGGATCCTCCCTTGTGGAGCGAGATAACTGAAGCTGTGCGCCACTCAGTGTGCACAAAGCCTGAGGTGAGGCTATGATTAAACAGGACACTTAGGTGGGGTGCCAGTTACTTTTGTAGTTCATGTAGTACACAGCCTGGGATGTCATCTGGTCCCATGGATGCTGCATTCTTAGCTTTGGAGAGTGCTGTTACTACCTGTGTGGCTGTGATTATCGGAATTTGGCAATCTTTTGGTATTGAGATGGGCCCTTTAGGAGATGAGAGGGGGTGAAGTTGGCACTAAATAGATCTGCCAGGATATTGGCAATATCCTTGGGATCGGTACATTTAATGCCATTCTGTTGTAGCTCAGAGCATATCTGAGCATTGCCATTTAGATTCTTGACATAACTATAGAATGCCTTGTGGCTGTCTTTGGAATCTTTGGTAATTTTATTTTCATAACTAGCTTTTGAGGATTTTATGAGGGATCTCAGTTTCTTACTGAGTCTGGTGAGGGAGTTTTTTGCATCATGGGATTTTCCTCTTTTCTGCAACAGCTTCTTCCTTCTGTTGTATAGTTTGTTTATAGCAGGGGACCACCAGATTGGCTTCCTTTTTTTGGAGAAGATCATCTTGGTTCTATTTGGGATGGCACGATTCATGCATGAGTGGATGTGCTCGTACAGTGCCTTAATGTAGGATTCTGCAGTCGAACTTCCAGATCCCATGTGTATATATATATATATATATATATATATATATATATATATATATATATATATATATATGTGTGTGTGTGTGTGTGTGTGTATATGCATATATTTTATAGGTATATCTCTCTATATATTATGTATATATTTTTTCCATATATATATGCATCTCCATACATAAATACATGTGTATATGTATATATATACAAAACCTCGCTGATTCTACAGAATTTTTTCCCTACAGTTGAATGACTCCACTGAATGATATGTATGAAAAAGCATCAGAAACCCTTATAGCTCAAATGATGTAGTGATACATAGCTCTGCTTTTGGTGTATAGAGTCCTGGGTTTGAGACTTGGCAGCGTTGTTTATTTTCTTGCTAGGCAGAACAGTGGCTGATGGAGACGGGGTGATTAAAGCAGTTTTAAGCAGCTTTAAATGGGTTTGTGTGGGTTTGTGCAATGCTAAGCCATGCCAACACACGGTTTACCATAGAGATGCTTAATCTGTGTTGGCTTCACTTAACATCGCGCAAACTCACTTACTCCCACTTACACCCTTACTAATTTCTTTAAAAGAAAAGAAAAAGGGGTAATAAGAAAGCGGTGGAAAAGGGGCATGCAGAGGAAGAAAACAATATGAAAGATGGCTAGGGATGTGCAGGACGGGTGTAGGGATGGTCCATAGCTGTCCATTTCTTTTACAGCAACAACTGTGCATTTGTACAGAATTTGAAGGTGAATTTTGACACTCACACCCCAGAGAGAGGGGTGAGGACAACAGAAATGTGTTATCGAGCCAATTGGACCAGATTACATGTGTCTAGTGGACACATGCAAAATGGACAGCTATGTATGGGGCAATATTTTTTGGGGGACAGATGCCCTTTTCTTTTTCTTTTTTAAGATGAGAGTGGGATGTTGGGGAAGGATTGTAGGTACATCTGGGGAGGTAGGTTGGGAAGGGAGACAGACAAGACAGACAAGACAACAGACAGGGGTGGTATATGACACATGAGGGGGTTAACACATCTGACAAGGAGGGTGGTTGGGAATCTAAAGTCCATGGGCACCCATATGGTTACAATGGGATTGAGATCCCCACCCATGGGTAGTCACGACTGCATCTTTAAGGCCCCAAAGGTGGCTTTGATGAGGGCTGGACTGGAGGGGGCCTGCCCCTCAAGGTGTGCCAGGCAGCCCTCAATCTGGCGCAGCTGCTCTCACTCTCCAAACTCAGATTGAATGGTGCTGCACACCAAACCCCCAGACTTGACTGTGGGTGACAGGATCCTGTCCATGTCTGCTCCTAGGGGGGACAAGCCATGTCCCCTGAGGTGGTTCCACCCAAAAATGGTGCAGGACTAGCAGATGAGGGAGATCCAGTTTGGGTCCCAGATCTTCTGGGGCCCAGTGCCATGGCCAAATCAGGCAGGACAGGTGGATCTTCTGGGATCTACCTTCCCAAATGCACTATGGTGTTGAGGTTTTACATAATATGTAGGTTAGTCATGAACAACACATTTCAAGATTAGTTATAACAGCATGCTTGGGTGTTCCAATTAACCCCATAAAACAGATTTGAATCAGTTGCATAGCAAACAGAACACATGCATAAATGGACCAATAGTATGCATTGTAATAGCATGCCAGTAACACTGACGACAACAGGCCACCAACAATGGTATTTGAACAAGGTATGTTAACATGCAAGCAATCAAACATATTAACAATAATATAACACAAGTCTGAACATTAAGGTTGGAACACAATATCACAAAGTAACAGTATACTTACTAGCAGTAAGCAATGCACTCCTTCTTAGTTATTTTAACAACATTCACAGCCCTCTCTGCTGCAGCTGTAGGGGAGAACAACACACATTATGCATAGCTGTCTATCACATTCTCAGGCTAGCATTTGCTACAAACTACTTGATAATGATACACACTACTGGAGCATTCTGGTCCCATTGATCTTGGATACACTGGTCCAAGAGCGCAACCTTCCTATGCTTTAGGTTAGCATAGTGTGCTGTACCTGCTCACCAGTCCAGGGGATGCCAGTAGCACTGGTGAGGTCATATCAAGATGGTCCCTGGCCTCCACTTTGTATTGGGAGCCCTGGTACTGATCCTGCATCAGTTTCTCCTCATGTTTTTTTACTAGGAGTCCAGCCATGAACCCGGACTCCTGAATGCTCCAATGTTGTGCCTGAAATCTCACTCCCTCTCCTACACCAGCCACTGTATCTGCACAGATGGACTATAAGAGATCATAGCTGTATTCCTGCCTGTGCCATTTAAATAGTGCGATATTCCTGCCCTTTGCTGTCCTTGGACCATTTTGAAAAGGTGAAGCTCAGCTAAGTGGGGCACCAACCCGGTGAGCTGGTTTGAACACTGCTTAAAGGAGAAGTTGTTGAGCACTGTTTAACAGTGCGCAAATTCACTTAGCTGAGCTACCTGCTGCTTAGGAGTCACAGGTTCTGTGACACACCATCTGCATTGTAAAAGTCCTGTATGACACCTCCGCAACTTGCTAAAGCAGGAAATATGTACAAAGGCACAAATAATTGGGGATAAAGCCATGAAAAGGGACATGTCTTAAATTTTGCCCTCACAAACTTAGAAAGTTGATAGAAAACAGGTCATGCGTAAGCATGAATTTCTGAGGGATAGAAGTCTGAAAGTCAAATGTATGCCAATATTCCCTGACAGGAGTCCATGTGGACAAAGGCACAAATAATGGGGGGACCAAACACTAAAAATAGGCACACCAATTAAATGCTGCCCTCACAAACCTAGAATGTTGATAAAAAACAGGATATGAATTACCATGAATCTCTGATGGATAGAAGCCTGAAAGCCAAATGCATGCCATGATTTCCTGACTGCAGTCCTCAATGACTTGTCAGAACACCATAATACTCACTGTATAACATAATAATAATCTTATATTTTTTCCCTAGGCTAAGGAATGTTTAAGCATAGCTAAGTGGGTGTGCACATTATGGCCATCTGCTTAACATACATTAAACAACCCATAGGAGATAAATGCAAATATACAGCTGAAATTTCCAAGCCGAGATAGTGTAGTTGTTAGTGCCCTGGCTTTACATACAAGTGCTCACAGTTTGAGTACTAAGACAGGCGAGTTATTTTTTATATGGGAAAACAGTGTTAAAATTATTTTTTAAAAACTTAAATGATGTAGTAACTGTTTTTGTCAACCAGGGAAGTGCAGCTGGTGTAAAATCGAAGTGTGAGTGCATATAACAGGTGAAGCCACCCATGTATGCACAAGTGTCCCATACAGTATAGTCACACCCCTTGCTAATGTAAGGAAAGCACATAAAGGGATGCCATGTAAAGTAAATCATATACACTTAATAAATTAAGTCAGTATTCTGATATATTTAATAAATGAAAAGTGAGCAATGGTTAGCAATGCTCAGCTATGCTTAGCAGGTGCAACCATTGTTAAGATTATAGGTTCATAGATTAGTACTATCTCTGGACATCTCTGTACATCTCTGGACACTGAAATGATCATTTATTTCATTTCAATGTCCAAGGACACTGAAATACTGGCATAATATTACAGAAAGTCTCATATTATGCCGAATTATGATTAGAAAGTGCCATAAGGCACCTTCTGAGTGCAGGGGGTGTGTTCAATGTCCGTGCAAAACTTGAACACCCCCCCTGCACTCATTCATAGTTCATGTCCGTGTTGCTTAAACAGCAGCACAGCTTCATGAATATGCAAGGTGCACTTTTGTGGCTACATGGATACGAACCACTCCGTGCAGAAATAGCACTATTCCTGCATGGAGTTTATTGAATCTCAGGGAGCTACTCTTGTACAATTGAGACTTCATTTGGAAGAAGAGAAAAAAACATCTTTTGTACAAGTCATGGGTATTGTGTGTTCTGCAAAATTTCGCATAGTTTTAAGAAATACCCTCTATGGGCATTTGAAAGGCTGAACCACTTGACATATATGATTCTGTCAATCAAACAATTCCCTTGAAACATTTATAAACTGAAAATGACACATAAAATGATAATGTCTAGTCATCAACTATGCATTTCCAAGACAATAAACCGATTAAATCCACAACTAACTTGGGACAGCAGAAAAAAACAGTAAATGTAAAAATATTTATTAACAAACCACTTAGCATTTTTATATTTACTGCATTTTGTTTTTTTCTCATTTCCAAGAAAAAGTGAGTAGCATTTTGGAAAGCTTCCATCAATATGATATTATACTATGGACAGAGTATGCCAGGATTTCTGTATAATAATGGCAGGATATGCATGGTTTGCTCTATATTAGGGGCAGGGAATGCCAGTATTGCTCTATATTAGGGGCAGGGTATGCTTCAACCTCACAGTCTCAACTGTTGTCATAGGTAAGTACTAGACAATCAGCCTACAGACTATAATTATAAGTCCAACTAATAAATCATATTCAAAAATGTAATCCCACCTAAGATGGGCAATACAATGTAGAAGAAAATCGGAGACTGTCTAAACAAAGATGTTACTCGTCTTTATATGTAGTGGAAATTTGTTCCAGAACTGTGGGATATTAATTTGTGATGCCTATGTGTCTTACTTTATTGGTGATGAAGGCTAATGTAAAGTATCTGGGTACCTGAGGAGCCATTTGCTCTGCAAAGAAAGAGGAAGTCAAGGAAGTTCAGATCTTTCATGACATGATAGGATAGTCAGAGATCACCATGGAAGAGTCTACAGTAAACTGACTATAGGGATAAAGCCACAGCTCCTTCCAGAAAAATGATGATTTTAAGGATATTGATCTTTTTACTTAGAAATTTTTTGAGGTTTCTAACCAATATATTAAGACAAACATATGTCAATAATATGTCTGATATGATATGAGATGAGTAAAGGGGTAATAAAACGTCTTTGTATCTACATGAGACGCCTTTGGAAATTAGATTAAACAGACAGAAGGATCTCTAAACTATAAAAGAGATATGATAGTTAAAAGACAATGGGCCGGTTTCACAAAACTTCCGTGTAAGACTTAATATGTCTTACTCGGAGGCTGCAGTTGAACGGTATGACATCAGCGTGCCATGAATATTCATGCGGGCGCACTGACTCATCTGTAACTCCTACATGGACTGAGTAGGCAAGCAGGGGGTGTGTACGACTGCCGAGCAGTCTAAAAGTCCACGCCCCTGCAAGGTTTTAAAAAGCATAATGTCAACAGACAAAAGCGAGTCCGCTCAAATGTACCTGCACCCATCACCACACTCCCTGACACTGTAAACCCCCATCAGAGTTATAAAACGGAAAATATTATTATTTTTTTTTAATCCACGATATAGCTGCCCATATTTGCTCTTGTTTGCGCGGGTGTGCCCATTGCTTAACCACAGTTAGCAATTGTGACATTGAAGAGCATATAACAACTACTTATGCAAATTAATCCAAATAGCAATAGCGTAATGGTAGATTGCATGCACAAAGAGAAGGCATTCACGGTTCAAGTCTCAGCACTCCCCTTCTTATTTATGTTTTAAATCAGTATTTGAAATAATACCAGACAAATATGATTCAAATTTTATTAAAAGCAGTGACATGGCCAATGTATGAGCGAACAAAATATATATTTTGAAAAGATCCAGATATATAATAGCCTGCCGTTAAGCAACATTTTACACAGCTAAACCCAGGTGCCCATAGTTTAATAGCGCTATACCCATCTAAACAGAGGTGCCCATACTTTAATAGCACTTTATCCAGCAAAACAGAGTTGCCAATAGTTTAATAGCACTTCACCCAGCTAAACAGAATTGCCCATAGTGTAATAGCGCTTTACCCAGCGCAATAGAGTTGCCCAACGTTAAAAAATGCTTTACCCAGTGCAATGTGTTTGCACGGACATGCGTGCCGCACCAACCAGGGCACCGTAGGGCACAGGGGAGCAACATAGAGCTAAGTTGCTTAAACGCAGCCACACCCCCTAGCCTGTCTAGACAGTATTAAAATAAAAGAATGACAAGGTTTGAACCCAGGACCCTTTGCATCATAATCAAAGTACAGAACTACTAAGCCATGACAACATAGGGGAAACAGCCACTATTAACATTCATAAACTTAGGAATGGTAGTTTAACCATTACTAAGCAGGTCTGCAGTCAGCCGAGAATTTTACAAAATGGCCAATCACAAAAAAGTGTGGGAAATGTAGCATATTTAGGCCCCACAGGTGGGAATACACACCATAACTGATTGTAGCTCACATCTGTGGTCAGAATGTCTGGTGTTGGAGAGGGAGTGCACTTCCGAGCGCAGAGATGGGGCACCGAGGAGTCCAAATACATGGTTTGGCTCCTAGTCCACTATCATGAGGCAAGACTCCTGCAGGACCAGTTCCAAGGGACAGAGTACAAGGCAGAGGCTTGGAACTGGTTAGCTCGTGACCTCACCAGTGCCACAGGCATTCCCCGGACTTGTGAGCAGGTCCATCACCAGCATGCAGACCTGAAGAGATGAAAGGAGGACCGCCTGAACCAGTGGATACAGGAGGACCGTGGGATGCGGGATGCCCCACAACTGAGTATGTAGCCATGGAATGCAGTATGTAAGGATTTAAAATGGAGTATGTATAACAGATAGGAATGTCTCAATATCCCCTCATTTATTTTACAGCTGCAGGTGACCGTGTTACGAATCAGCAAGCCTATGCTGATAGGCTGCTAAGGCTACGCCGCCAGGCACGTTAGTGATTATTCTGAATGTATTGTTATATAAAATATGGGAGAGAGCATGAAAGAAAGTGTTGTAGTCCAATAATACAGCCATAAAATGGACTGAATAAGTCCTCTGCATGTACTGTCAGATAAAAACGTTAGAGAGGCAGAAAAAGAGTGTAGTAATCCATTAAGAAAGGTAGCAAATGTCTGGAATAATATCTCTGCAGGCACTGTCATATAAAATAATATGTGAGTGAGCCTGAAAAAAGTGTGTGCTAACCTATTAATAAAGGTATAATATGTCATGAACATGTCTGCCATGTATACCGTTAAAACAAATAAAGGAGTGAGCCTGTGGAAAAGTGTGTAATGTCATTAATAAAGGTCTAAAACCCAGAGTATGGCTGTTTCACTTAGTATGAAATGTTGTTGTACCCTTGCATTATACAAATAGTAATGTGTTAGAAAGTACTGGCAACCCAGAGGTCTGCAGTCCCATCTAAAGTGGGTCATGGAAGTGCTAGTAGCTGTGAAGTAAATATACAGTCCTCAACAGTCAGTTACTGGCTGGCATGCATAAGTAAATCTGGCACACGAGTAGCATGCTAATATGTTCCCCAGAAATGTAAGTGTGCTTCAATAAATGCAGGGTTCTGTACAATTAGAAGTGAAAATGTCATGTGAAAACATCCAGATATGTAGATAAAGAAATATAAATGCAACCATGAAATATGTAGCAGTCACATCTGCATCCTGGACAGTTAGTATGTGAGATATAGGTCAAGTATAGATTGAACTAGCCAAACCCACTACACAACCTAATGCATGGTGGCAAGTGTAATAATACATGTAGGGAATATACACCTGCAGTCACTAGGAATGTAGTGTAGAATAAAAGTGTTTATAAGATGTTAATGGAGGTTTTTTCTGTAGCTACAATTTGTGCATAAACCATGCAATTCCGCACCTCAATGGGTATGTGTAATCTTAAATTTTTGTCGGGATATATGTCCTATTGTTCCATAAATATTTGCACTCATGTTGATGCATGTGCCCTGTTCAAACACCATGTTCATGGTGGCCTGTTGCTACCAATCATCCCTGCATGTGGTTGGAATAACCACTGTTGTTCAGTATATGCATGTGTTATGTTTGCTGTTCAACTGTTGGAACTGTGGTGTGTTGGGTTAATGGAAATATTACTGCATGCTGTTACAACTAATCTGGAATGCTGTTGTTTATGTTGTAATGAAACACACCAAATCACAGAACGTATGGGAAGGCCGGTCCCAGCGGACCCACCTGTCCCTCCTCAGTTGGTGAGTGCACCTGGCACCAGTGGCTCTGGTGCCCAGCCCGGACTCCCCTCCTCCATTGGTCCTCTGCCACCTTCGGGTGGAAGCATTGCAGGGGATTGGGCTCATCCCCCCCGTGCAAGTGTGGGCAGAGAAGGGCCACCCGTCACCCTTCGAAGGGTCTGGGCTGTGGTGCATAGGGAGATCCAGCGTTCAGTCGCTGATCCCCTACTCCAGCTTGAAGCGAGAGTGGCGCATCTCATGGGTGAGCCTGCCTGTCCTACTCAGCCCCAAGCACAGCCAGCCCTGGGGCTGTGAGGGTGCAGTGGTGACTGCCCATAGGTGGGGATCTCAGTTCCACTGTTACCATCTGTGGGCTCATGGGCTTGCGATTTCCAAACAACCTTCTGCATCAATTGTGTTCACCCACCCCATGTGTCAAATTCTGCCCCTGTATGTGTCTTGTTTGTCTTGTCTGTTTACCTCCCCAACCTACCTCCTCAAATATACCTATTTCCCCTACCTCACTTACCCCTCTCACCTGAAAAAAAAAACAAAAACAAAAAGGACAATTTGTACCCGAAAAAAAATTACGCCCCATACATAGCTTCCCATTTTGCACACATGTCCATAGGATATGTACGCCGATAATTCTAAATGGCAGTGCAACAAACTATGTTGTCCTCACCTTTCTCACAGGGGTGGAAGGTCTCAAAACTCACTCCAAATTTTCAACATACGCACAGCTGTTGCTGTTAAAGAAATGGGCAGCTATGGGCCTTCCCTATACCCTTCCTGCACATCCTGAGCTTGTTTTTTTACTGTCTGTCCCTCTCTGTGCCCCCTTTTTCACCACTTTCCTATCTCCCCATTTTCTTTTCTTTAAAAGAAATTAGCGCGGGGGTTAGCGGGAGTAAGCACTTTTAAGCAGTAGTTAGCGGGGGTGCATGAGTGCGAGCTTGTGTGCGCTTAGCTACGCATTGCTAAGCGTCGTGCAAATCTGCGCCAACCCGCTTACAACTGCTTAAAAGTGCTTTAGTCACTCTGTATGACAAGGCCCTTGTATTGCTCAGCAGCAAAATAAAAATACCCTTGTCAGTTTTGAACCCGGGACCTTGGACTCACCAGTCTGCATGCAGTACCACTAAACCACAGCAGATATACAATAACTTAGTGCTGAAAGCAATTTATCATGCATTGCCATGAGTGAATGTAAAGGGAAAATAGGAATGGCATAACACAAATCTTGTTCTGTGGGCCTTAACCAGCAGGTGTTGTTGAATTGCATGACGACTGTAAAAAGAGAATCAGCCATGCTAATAGGGAATAAGGTTACAGTAGCAGCTTACAAACCCCACACAGTATCAGAGCAGGATACACACTGGCATATTTGCATAGGTCACAAGCCAGACCTCCCAACAGTGACTGCTCTACAGTGATGACCCTGATTTGTAAACAAATGTTAGCTGTGCCCATCTGACTCCCTGTGAAATGTACTAACAGTAGGCAGAAAGGTGTTGAATCTCACTTAATAACAAATGTCAATAAGTGAGTGTAGACACCGCTTGCACATCAGAAAAGGTGTAGTAATAGAAATGCTGTGAATCACCCAAAGTCTGAACTGCAAAATGTCTGAACTATATGACAGGTGTATCCCAGTTATATGTACCTTTCCCTGAGGCTGTTCAAATATATACGTGAGAGTATCTGAGGCCTGGAAGAGTCAGAAACACACAGGCATATCAGCTTGTCGGCTGTCATACACTCTGCAAATAGCTGTAGAATGAATCCCACAAGCATGCCCTTATGTAGCAGTACAACACAGAAATAGCAAAGGGTGTAGCCATGAACTGCTAGCAACCACCTGTGACAATGCCATTGTTCAGGTGCTGAAAAGACTGCTGTGGTGCAAAGTCAAATAATACTAGGCTGACCTCTGTCTACCATCTGGATATGTCCACAGGTGGGAGCTACTCAGACAGACTACAAGCCTTTATAGACTTACAGGTACACAGCGACTCTGCATGTTCAGTAAGATAAACATCACACGATAATAAATAATGCACACTGCAGCTCTGCACCCCTACCCAAAGGTACTATATACCTGTGTAGTCAGGCACAACCAAGGGTGTAGGTAGGCATACACAGTACAGAAATATGTCCAGTCATCCTGAGCAGACTGTGCTAATGTCAACACAAACCACAAACTGTTCAGATGTGAGTAATGTACTAATGACAGTATAGCAGTTCACAAACCGTGCTTGTGCCTGATATTCATAATTGCTAGTACAACATACTTAGATGTCCTCACCCCTCTCTCAGGGGTGGAAGGTTTCAAATATCCCACCTAATGTATTACATATGCTCAGCTGTTGCTGGTAAAGAAATGGGCAGCTATGGACCTTCTCCACACCCATCGTGTACATCCCAAGCTAGTTTCCCTACTGTCTTCCCCTCTTTGAGTACCCTTTATCACCACATTCCTATCTCCCCATTTACTTTTCTGTCAAAGACATGAGCGCTGGGGTTAGCGGGAGTGAGTACTTGTAAACAGTAGTAACCGGGTTTGCACCATTGTGTGCATGTGTTTGCCTAGCTTAGCATTGCTAAGATATGATAAGCTACGCCAAGCTTAGCTTACTATTGCTAACATAAAATGAGCTAAAGTAAGCTTAGCTTAGTATTGCTAAAATACAAAAAGCTCAGCTAAGCGTAGCTAAGCATCGCTAAGCGTCGCTCAAACCCACGCAAACCCACTTAGAACTGATTAAAAGTGCCTTAGTCACTCTGTATGACAAGGCCCTTGTATTGCTCAGCAGCAAAATAAAATACCCTTGTCAGTCTCAAACCCCACACCTTGGGCTCACCAGTCTGCATGATGTACCACTAAGCCACAGCAAATATACAACAACTTGGTGCTGAAAGAAATATAACATGCATTACAAGGAGTGAATGTAAAGGGAAAATAGAAAAGCTATAGGAATACATTGCAATAACTACTGTTGTATGCCAGTTAATTCCCTAATTCCAAATGAAAGTACATACTCCCTTGTATCCAGTGTTAGCATTAGGAGGTGTGAGTAAACTTACACACTGAGAAGAGTGTACTGGAAGAAGCAGCAGTCAGGTTTCTGTACAACATGCATTTCACTGACTACAACCCAGCTTCAGATATGAGACATACACCAACCTTCTGACTGACACAACAGTGTCCACAGCAAACAAGCATGGTCCCCACCTTGCAAAACTGAAAGGCCTATGCCTACCTAACCTATCATTTTATAGCAGTGTCCTGAAATCACAGTGAGAACTGCAATTACCACACAGCAGGCTGCATGCAATTATTAAATGGTGGGCACCAATTGGTGCAGAGGCCGTCACATGCACATGTGCAGATACCAACAAAAGCAGCCTGTACTTGCTGTCCACACATGCAATAATATCATTGCAGCAACTGGAGAGAGAGAGAGTGAGCGAGAGAGACAGACAGAAAGACAGACACACAAACAAACAAACAGAGGCAGTTGGAGACACCAACCCAATAAATAACAACAAACAGAGGCAGTTGGAGACACCAACCCAAAAAAAAAACAAACAGAGGTGGTTGGAGACACCAACCAAAACAAAAGAAAAACAACAAACAGAGGAAGTTGGAGACACCAACCAACCAAAAAAAACCCAAAAAACAAAAAAAACAGAGGCAGTTGAACACACCAACCTAAAAAAAAAAAAGAAAAATTCAACAGGTACAACAGACTGATGTGAGAAATACAAAGGTAAGGTATGTAACACTGATGTATTTGCTGGCATCCGAATGATGTGTCTGAAGGGTACTCTACATACTGTGAACACTCCTTATATGGTAGCAGTCCGTATCTATATGTATATGCAGATGTGCATAGGGCAAGGGACATACTGCAACTGTTAGTGAAGGCTGGACATATATATGTATTTGAAGGTTGCTATGTGCACATATCTATGTAGGCTGTAGTGTGTGGTA